>NC_070610.1:28809868-29113684 GCF_027172205.1 Podarcis raffonei | reverse complement strand
CATTAGTCAAGGGAAAGGCATTATCTCTCACAACAACTGACTCACAACTATGTATTCATTGCATCATAAAATGATGATCTAGAAAGGACCTGAGTCCATGTAAATAAAACATCACTCTGATTGACTGATAGATTTAGAGTTCTGCTGCATTTAATATTTCAGTCTGAAGCACTCCATCTGGGCTCTTGAATCCTTTCAGGCTTCATCTATCTCAAGAGACAGTATAAATATTCCTTACAGACTGCGGAAATATAACAGACACAGCATGTTTGGAAGTATTTTTTATTATGCCACTATATCTCTTACTATTGTGCTAAATGCATCCTATATATAGCAGTCTAGTGATGAATATTTGTGGACTTCATACTTCCAACATTTCTCTGATGAAAATAGGGACATCCTATTCCATCATCATCATACCCCACCTATCTGACTGGGTCACCCCAGCTACTCTGGGCAGCTTCCAGCATACATTAAAAACATAGTAAAACATTTTTTTAAACTTCCCTACACAGGGCTGCCTTCAGTTGTCTTCTAAAGGTTGTATAGCTACTTATCTCCTTGGCTCGGGAGTTGCATAACTCCATACCACCCAACATTTCTCTGATGAAAATAGGGATGTCCCGAGGAAAAGCGGGAGATTCCAGGATCAGATCAGAAACCGGGATAGCTTTTGCAAATCCAGGACAGTCCCTGGAAAATAGGGATGCTTGGAGGGTCTGTTAGATATTCAGTGTTAGCATAATCATTAACATTTCTCTATGGGTGGCTCTCATAGGAGGTGTCAGGGAACTGACATCGGAGCTAGAGGCGAAGGCAAGGCTCCCAAGCGATGCTGGAGAAGGGCCCAGCAGGGAAAGGGGCAGCTCATCAGCTGGGGAAGGAAATCAGCGTAACACCAGGGATGAAGGGGGGCAGATGGGGGAATCGGCGAGGGGGCTCCAGGACTCTTCGCCGGAGACAAGCGGGGAGAGCACGGGTCCTCTACTACCCACACCCACCCTGCGCAGAAGACTTCCGCGCAGGGAAAGTAGGCGTAGACTTGGCGTCAAAGAACTTCTTTGCTGGAAGAAGTTCAAGAAACGCCCACTGACGGATTCTGCTAGCGACTGAACAGCCACGAAGTGAATGGCTGTCCAGACAGAAAGGGTTTAACCAGGCAACCTGGCCTAGAGTGGCAGTAACTTACGCACGAGCAACCCCTAAAACCATTACAGGAGGGTATGAAGATGTTTCCGCCCTCTAACTCGCTGTTTTCTACACTATCTGGCAGGCCTATCAATGATGCAGGCCTAGCTAGCTCTTTCAGTGAAATTACAGAACAATAAAGTGCTGCTCATTACTTCAGTTTTGGCCATTTGCACTATTACTATTCTGTCACCTATAAGACAGAAAGATGATCTGAGTTTTCTGCAGAGATCTTTAGGTAAATATACAGATATCCATTCCTTCCAGTAATTAGGTTCTAACTCCAGATATGAATACAATCAAACTAATTATCCTGCATCTGGCATCAAGAAGATATGGTTTCTTCAAGATACTGTAAATTCCCAGAAACCTTTATGAAGATTTGACCTTATTTATAAATAGGGTTGGCTCAACATGGCTACTTCAGACTAGAATATACTGCAAACGAAACATCCTGGTGGCTACCTAAATAGCTCAGTTTTCAAAAGTGGAGCTATGCTCCAAGTGTTGAGTTGTAGATGCATGAACATCAATCAGTATCTCATCAACTTGAAACTCGATGGCTTGCAGGTTACTATGTGAAACTGCTTCTGATGAAAAGTATTGCGTTTGCAGTGATATAAGATAATATGGAAGCACCACCTGTGATATCATTCTGTCCATGATGCCCATTTTACATATAATTCATAAACTGATGAGTATTCACATATGGATAGATGCTATACATGGCAATTTGATTTCTGAAAGATTTCTTCTCTTTTAAAAAATCAATTTGTTAATAATAAAGGAAAGACGGAGATTAGCAGTCACTGAGTTGAGGAGAACAGAACAAGCTTGTTCCTTTCCATCCTGTAGTGGAAAACTGCATACTATACATACAGCTTAAAATACCTGTAAATCACAACATACAGTGGTACCTTGGTTCTCAGACTTAATGCGTTCCGGAAGTTTGTTCCAAAACCAAAGCATTCCAAAACCAAGGCAGCTTTCCCATAGAAAGTAATGCAAAATGGATTAATCTGTTTCAGACTTTTAAAAACAAACCTAAAAGAGCAATTTAAAGTGAATTTTACTATATAACGAGACCATTGATCCATAAAATGAAAGCAATAAACAATGTACTGCAGTCACACAATCAATCAGTAGCTGAACTGGGTTCCACACAGTCACAAAAACCAAAAGCCACAAAAACCAAAACGCAAAATAAATAGACTGACCCCAGCGTAACACTCAGAATGGAAGTGTGGCACTCAAAACGGAAGTGCAGCTCTCAAATCGGAAGCATAACACTCCAAATGGAGCACGTTCAGCTTCCAAAAAAAGTTCACAGACTGGAGCACTTACTTCCGAGTTTGCAGTGTTTGGCTTCCAAGTTGTTTGAGTACCAAGGTGTTTGAGAACCAAGGTACCACTGTAGTAAAGAGAATTCTCAAATTCCCTGCCAATATGAGCAATGAAACCACATTCAGCTGGGGTTACAAATCCTAAAAGCAGTTGAAAACTCTTCAGTAACACGTCAGGAATGAAAGCACTATTGAGAGTCGGGAGATGATTACACATGGTCAGCAAACCAGCTTAAATACCTTCCACAGTCCTGATCTCTCCTATACATTAACGACACTTGTGTCAAGGCTCTAGGGCAAGTTTTACTTGCCTTTATGATACCATGTAGCCCTACTTGTGGAAGTGGAAGATGGGAGGAGAGGAACCAATCGATAGGTTGTACCTTTCTAGTTGCCCAGCAGCCCCACTATCAAACAACTGATGGTCCTCTAGCTGACAACTTTTCTTCTTTTTTGCCCTTTTAAAACTGTATTAGTCATTATAAGTGTTTATGGAAAGTGCCTTTGCATTTTTAAAAATAATGTTGAAGGCAGGTTGCTGCAACATACCATAATTAAAAAACAGCAACTATAAAATAATAGAACTACAGATCAAAAGTCTGGAGCACAGAAAAGAAATATAAAATTAATGGGACCTACCTGTTTTTCTTCTTTCTGATAAAATACCAGTGACATTTTGACAGATAATAGCTTCATGCCCACACATGGCTTTCTGCCAAGCTTTGGTATAGGAAAAATCCCAACACGTCAGATCATGGAATATCATTATGCATATTGCCATCACTCTGTCACTATTAAATAAAAAGGAATTGGCACAGCACCAAGGCTGGTACTATATTTCACTGTCAGCTGAATTGGTTATTTTTAAATAAATATTTCACCTTCCCACTCTGACCCTCTTCCAGTGACAAGGGAAGTCTTAAAACAAAATTAACAGAACAACCCTATACTTGCCTACTCAGAATAAAGTCCTCATTTAATTCAATGGTACTTACTCTCAGGGAAATGCAGTAAATCACATTAAACACAATGAGTTTATTTATTTATTTACTATATCCAAAGAGCTTAGCTATAGCAGATTTCCCCTCTCACTGAAAGAAAGCAATAAGCACTTTTATTAAGGTCCTGTCATAATAACACTTTATTGCAGGTAAATTGAATTTGTTTCTATGTTTATGACCAGAAACACCTTTTCTCTGACAACATTTTGTTCAGGCAAAATACTACCCCTGCTTTATTTCCTTTACAGTCATTTGTTTAATTCTTAAGGGTAACACTTATTAGAAATATTACCACTGAAGAGACTGAGGGAAACAGTTAATCATTGCTGGGGATTATGTTTTGACCTACACAATTTGATATAGCAATTTGACACATAAGCCATTTGGGGGAAATATATGTGAAGCTTACAGATGCAATTTTGAAAGACAACCCCCCCCCGACTCCAGTCACAGTTAATAATGTGTAATTCTGTGTCCTTTGCAGAGAAATAATTGCCTCAGGAATGCAAAGGAGAGAAATGCCAATGATTTGTTACTGCCCAGCCCCCACCAGCACTGACATCAAATCACAATGTCTGAGAAGCCCTCTTAACCATAAATCAGGTTCCTTTTCCTCACAAAGCACAAAATTCAATCCAAATGGTATCATTCAATACAAAAATTACACAACAGTCTTCTAAAGCATTTTTCTTACGGTTTGTGTAAAAACAATGTGACTGAAAGAATGAAAACCAAAGCAATGGAAAACATTCAGGGCGCTATCTAAGGTCCTTTAGCCAGCAATCCTCAGACCCAAACTACATGTGACAGCAGCAGGTCTATGCCTTTACCCCAGGGATGAGACACATTGTTGGACTCCCAGCTGCCATCAGCCCCTAGCCCCATGGTTCCCACAGGGGGCCAATTTGATTTTTAAGGGGGGCAATTTGGAAGCATGTTTAGACCAAGTTAATGGTCTTTTAGGCTTCCTTCACATGAATAAGAGTTCATTTTTTGAGCAATAAGAATTATATGTCATGGGGGGGGTCAGGATTTTAGAGATGCTTAGGTGGGGCATGGCCAAAAAAAGTTGGGAACCACTGCCCTAGCTACAACACCTAAGGGGTCTGGGATGGCAAAAACTTTAGCCCAAGAGGGGAATTTCCCCTTGCCTGCATTCTCCTGTGCTTCTGCCTCTTGTAGGCCCATTGCAACAATTTAAACGGGCAAGGGGGTGCACTGGCAAACCACATCCGGATACAATGCCATTCACATGGAAGTCTACACCTCCAGACAGTTTCTTTTTAACTGGACTTTCAGCTGAAGTAAACTTGGATTGAAGAAAAGCAACCGCAAGAGATGGAGACAAGAAGCACCCACACGTGACCACATGTCCATCTGGCCCATTTCCCACATGTGAACAGCGCAGACCCACATTTACATGGGAGGATTTGTCATGCCATGGGGAGGTTGGCCCAAGCTTCACTTGCACTATTATGGTCCTTCCCTGGGTGTCGATCTGGAATGTTCAAGTATTCAATTTTGGTTTCATCTACTGCTGGTGACAGAGAAAAATGGGATTTACAGTGGTACCTCGGGTTAAGTACTTAATTTGTTCTGGAGGTCCGTTCTTAACCTGAAACTGTTCTTATCCTGAAGCACCACTTTAGCTAATGGGGCCTCCTGCTGCTGCCACACCACCGGAGCACGATTTCTGTTCTCATCCTGAAACATCTGTAACCTGAAGCATCTGTAACTCAAGGTACCACTGTACTGTATTTTTCTATGTATAAGACGCCCCCATGTATAAGACGCCCCCTATTTTGAGGGACTCCAAATTAAGAAAACACCCCTCAGCACTACCCGTGTATAAGGCGAGCCCCAATTTTAAACCTATTTTTGGGGTTTTTAAAAAGACTAGTCTTATACACGGAAAAATACAGTAGGTCCACATTTCAGGTCTCATGAACTTTAGATGTGCTGTCTTTGAAGTTCACTATTGACCTGTCATCCACCATGATGACGCCTTATGCTATCTGAGATGGGAAAGCAAAGGAATGCTAGTCACCCCAAAACTAAGGTCAAGCTAAATATGACATCATTCACACAATTGTCACTAAGCCAAAGTGGGAGACAAATGAACAAGCAGGTTGCAATTATTATATATTATTCACAGATCTAGAAGGGTGAGAATAAATTGCTTGAGACGGGAGGGGGCAAGTCAGGTGCCAATAGAATGCTAGTAATCTCTCACCATGGTTAAGAGATTGGTGGGGGTTCAGATTCACTGGCTCCATCTCTTCTGATTCAAAATCTTTTTTCCTTTCTTGGCATACTTGAACCATAATTTAGAACAGGGATCACCAACCTTTTTGGGTGAATGGGTACATCTGGGAATTTTAAGAAAGTGCCCTGAGCACCAGTCACAAAATGGCTGCTGAGCAAGCATGGCATATCACTAAATGGCTGCTGTATTTCAAAAGTTGTCCCAAACACTGGTTAAGGAAAGATCTCTTATGTCAATATTTTTTAGGATAATACTAGTGAAGATGCAATGCTAAACCATGGTTCAAACCAACAAGAAGGGTGTTTGTTCAGAGAGAAGAGAAGAGAAAAGAGGATAGAGCCTGTGGCCTTCTTTTAACATCTTAACAAACATTATGTCTGCATTGTAAAAACACAGTACTACTTAGCAAAGTAACTGGGGTATACAAATTCTTGAAGTGAGGGCAGTAGGTGTGGGAGAAGGGAAAAGGATAAAACAGGATTGAGAGAAGAATCTAAACATGTGCTAAGGAAAGCATATTAAAGAACTTCCACTCCCGCCCTTGTAGACTTAATTTATTATGATTCAAGCAAAGCTCTTATAAGACCAATTTTGCTTGCAGTCAAAGTATTCAGATTTGATAATCTTAAAAGTCAGCCAAAGCCATTCATTTTTAAAGAAGCAGATTAATGAAAATCTCATACTCGAAAACAGAATACTATTAAAACATTTTATTTAATTATTTTTGTGCAGAAATATGTTTCGGTGCCAATAACAGAAAGGATGACATAGTTAGAATTGGCACACAAAAAATTCCTTGGAGGTGTGCTGCTACAAAATCACTACCTGTGTGGTCTTTGTATTCATCAGTACCAACAATTTGGAAATGTAATCACATTATGAGTGGGTAGCTTGCAGCAATTATCTGAAACACCTTATTGTTAACCATTACATTCCTAAAATGATCAACTTTGCTGTATCAGATTAATAGAATTGTAGGATTCCAAGAGTGTAACAGATATAATTCCAATGAAAATACTCCAGAGACGTTTTCTCTATAAAGATGTCAAGTGATTCAGAATGCACAACGGAATATACAATTACAGAAATAAAAATACATATTAAACTTTGAAAGGAGACACACATAACACAAACTTGAAACAAAAAATGGATTTCCTGCCTGAATTAAGCTATTTGATCTTTGCAATTAACATCTATTTAATTTTTTTAAAATGTAAACAAGAAGCCACGCTGCTCAATACTGATACCAGTGGGATGGAAACAGTAATAATAACTATTAATGAAACAAAAAGCAAGTTTCTACAATAGGCATAGGCAAACTCCGGCCCTCCAGATGTTTTGGAACTACAATCCCCATCATCCCTAGCTAACAGGACCAGTGGTCAGGGTGGGATGATGGGAATTGTAGTCTCAAAACATCTGGAGGGCCGGAGTTTGCCTATGCCTGTTCTAGAAGTATCAAGAAACAAAGGGAAACTAAAATTAGTCACTCATCAGAAAATATCAGATCAGAAGTATCTAAGTGAACAAGTACATAGTCACTTGGCACTGAAATGACAGCAAAGTTGGTATCTGACATCCCTGTGGGGAGCATAGACTGGATCTATAGTTGGAGTCTATCTGTCTCAGTCAATTGAGTCAAGCAAGGAAAGGAAACTCTCTGGACCTCTTCTGGTTCTGGGAGACAGAGGAAGGGGTGCCTGTTGCAGCAGGAGGGGGAGACATTGTGACTCTTCACCAGCATGTCTCATCTCTGCCTCTTAGCCTCCCTCCTTCCACTCTCCTGCTTCAGCTTCTGCATCTGATTCTGGAATCTCTGCCACCAACTCTCCTAGCACAATAAGCCCTGTTATCTCTTCAGCTTCCAACACCTCCTCTTTCCAGTCTTCTCCCTCTTCTCTCTCTGATCATTCATTGTTGTCCCACCACCACTCCCCTGGTCCTGAGCCTTCTTTCCCTGGCGATTCCCCAGCTGATTCCTCCCACCATTCCTCTGCTTCCAAACTGTCCCTGACAGGAGGCCACCATATTGCATCCTTGGCCCCTGGCTTTCTTTCTCAAGAGCAAAACTGCTTTGCTGCCATCTCAGTGCAGCAAATACTTAAGCATTATGAAGTGATCTGCAATACTTAAAGTTACTTTCAACAGTCCTTGCTGGCATGGCAGCAAAGCAGCAGTGGTGCAGGCACTCTCCTGGGGGCGACCTCTACCACAAAGGACTCAATCAGATACAACCTTTCAACACAAAGGCCGAGCTTTGTGGAGGTCTTGTTTTTGATGGCACATTTGATTTCCAAATGGGTTATTTATAGAGCTGGTGAGAGGAAAACTAGCTGGCCAGGCTGGAGCTGCTGAAAGCTATGTGTTTGATGATGTGACTTCTTTCTTAAGAAATCTCTTTCTCGTCTTGAACAGCATTGTTTAATGATGTGTGTCACAACTCCATCACTCAAATAAACATACTGTGAGAAAAATTCCACTCACAGGATTCTATCATAACTGTACATATTTGTGCACGTTACTTAATCCAGAATAACTGCCTCTATTTTCCCACTCAATCATCAAACACAGACTCATTTCACCCATAATGATGCATTATTCCCTTCTTAACTCTTTAATCCCTCTATGAGTACAACAAAGTCCTTAAAGATGTTATTAGTTAAATACTCAGCATTAAGGGATTTTGAGACTCATACTTTACATCTGGCTTTGGTTTATTCATTCAGGCACTGATTTATTCAGGTAAACTTGTAAGAGATCTTGATACCTATGCCATGTTTTTCATGCAGCTGAAGAATAAACCAGCTTTTCTTAACCAAAACTGGTAGAAACACCCTCGGCCATAATTTCATAAGCAAGCAGACACACAGACATTGTGTGTGTGTTTCTCTCTTTCAAATATACAGAGATATTGTCTCTTGACTAGCAAGAACCCCAGAGATGGATACTCTGATTCTTTCCTTTTGTTTTGCCTGGATTAGTAAAATTTGCAGGAGCTAATAGCTGGTTCCCTGTGTCAGGTGTGAGGAACCTTGTCCCTCCAAATGTTACTGAATTACAACCCCGGAGGGCATGACCCATAGCCAGGAATGATGGGAGTTCTAGTTCAGCAGCATCTGGAGGGCAAAAAGTTCCCCATCCCTGCCCTATGCAAGTGTTATCCCAAGCAAGGTTTAACATCTCTTAAATCCAGCCACTGTCCCACCAACACTTCCCTCCTGGCAAAGAACATGATTTGGGAAATGTCTTGTATCCACCCTTGTTTTCCCAAAGGGACTCTGTCCTCTCCCACTCATTGAATCCAGGCTTAGCCTGCAAAAAATACCCTGCTATATAAGGTGAAACAGCTACTTTAGGCTTTCTGTTAAGCAAGAAATTTTGTGCTTTCCCTCCCTTTTAAAATCAAGGTCTTATTTCTGCATCTTTCTGGCACAAGTCTTAAAAAATATACCTTAGCTGCAGCTGTGAGAAGATCCTGGAGCACTGAACACAGATTCTGTCCAACTCACTCGCCAAACTTCTGTTAAAGGTAAAAGTAAAGGGACCCCTGACCATTAGGTCCAGTTGTGGCCAACTCTGGGGTTGCGGCACTCATCTCACTTTATTGGCCGAGGGAGCTGGCATACAGCTTCCGGGTCATGTGGTCAGCATGAACCACAGCAATGCATGGAAACGGCGTTTACCTTCCCGCCGGAGCAGTACCTATTTGTCTACTTGCACTTTGACATGCTTTCGAACTGCTAGGTTGACAGGAGCACCCCGTTGCGGGGATTGAACCACTGACCTTCTGATCAGCAAGTCCTAGGCTCTGTGGTTTAACCCACAGCACCACCCGCGTCCCACAAACTTCTGTTACCTCTCCTTAAAAGAATTATAATGTATTTGTGAATCAAAGGATTAAATCTACCTGGAAATGGCTAGCAGACTTAAGGAATTGACTTCCTTATTCATCTGTAGTGGTCTAATTCAGAGCTAGCGAATAACTGAGCCTAGTGCCTGCCACTCCTGTGACAAGATGCCTCTTGGTTGGTTATTCAGTCAGGAAACAGGCTGGATACATGCTTGATCAGTCACAGCCAACTTTACCTGCAAAAATGCCCATAAAAATAAAGGGACCAATAAACTAGCAAAATCTTGCCATTGGCAATTATAATGAGGAATCAGCAACTTCAACTGATTTCAAGAACTGGGAATATTCAGTCAGACAATTTCATCATTGCATCATTAAAACAGCCACACAGTGCTAAGGAAAACCCCCAGGCATGCAATCCTATGCTAACTGTACAAATAAATACCTGCTCATTTGTGACCTTATAGCCCTTGATAGCTTCACCCTTGTATTTTTAATTCTTCCAGTTACTTGAAACTGTGATGCCAATAAAGGTATTTGATTGATTGATTGATTGATTGGATTGATTGATTGATTGATTGATAGATACCTGCTCATTTCACAGAGTTTTGTATCGTGACACTCTAACCCAGGTGTGAGGAAACTTTGTCCCTCCACAAACACAGACCATGGCTAGGGAAAATGGGAGTTCTGGTTCAGCAAGATCTGGGGCCCTTAAAATTTCCCATACCTACTCTAATAAAGCTAACATTCGAATGCAGCTGACACGTCTTGCTAACAAAAAGGATGGTATTGATCAGCTAAACTGAACATCAGTGAGCAAGGGGGAGAAAAATCTGTGCCAAGTCCTAAGGATGGCTGATTTATCTGGCAGTTATTCATTCCAAAATTAAAATAACTACAAGTCTGCAAGAAACAGGAGATTCCATACAATATATGTATCATTCCTATGCCTCTTCATAGCATACATTCTTCCATTCCTCAAGTGGAAGGAGTCTTCCCTCTGATAAAAGGCCTCATTCTCTTAGCATGACGACTCCTTCTATCAATGGAAGATTCTTTCCATTGAAGAAAACCTCTTCCATTAGAGGAAGAAAACCTTCAGATCCAACCCACAGGCTCCCTTTTATTATCTTATTCATAGAAACCTTTCTGTTATTTTTCAGTGTCTTGGTACATGGTTCCTTAATTAAGAGACTCAGCTATGATTTGGGGAACCCTCGGTTCATATTTCAACTCTGCTGTGAACCCACGAGGGGGCCTTAAGCTTTTTTTGCTTCTCATTTGTAATATAGTGAAAATTATACTGACACATTGGGCTGCTGTAAGGATTATGCCAATCTAATGAATGTTCAGCATGCTTCACATAGTACAGGCTTATTATTATTATTATTATTATTATTATTATTATTATTATTATTATTACTATTATTTAGTAGCAGCAACAACAGCAACAGCAGAGAAGACATACAGACAGTGATTTGCCATTTGTAAGAATTTTGTGTTTCCAAATTCCATTGTGCAGTGATAATGAGAAACTTTGAAGCTTCAGTCACACCCTTCATTTTTCATACGGCATAGGAGCAATAGGATTTATCCAAAAGTTTCTAACAGCTCATTAACTTATTAAATGTATCTCCTCATTCTAAGAGTGTATGAATAAATTAACTATAATACTGTACCTAAAAAAAATCAGAATTAAAGCATGGCTTATTATATAGCCATATACTCCAGACAGAATAGTAAATAGATCAATCTATCTGCTTCAAGCAAGCCCCAAAGGCAGATAGGGAAGATGGGAGCGCCTGCCTCAAATTCCCTATCTCCTTTCTTGTACATTCCCACCCTGCTTCCATTTCTGGTCACTGCAATATACTTGAGCACTTGTGTCACCGGCATGATCACCCCCTTTTGAGTTAGTTGGTTGGTTGGTTTGGCTGCCATGTTGAACAATGCGGACCACAACTGTCCTTCATAAACTTTTGCAATCTCCAAGCCTTAAAGAATGTGGTAAGCTTAGATTGCCCTTCTTTATTCCTTTGTCTTCATCTTTTGACAGGACTGAGCATGGTCTTGGGATAAAAGTTTATGTATCCTTTGTTGCCACAAAAAACAACTGTGGCCACTCCTAGCAATTTGATTTTTTTTGCAGTATTTTATCCTGTTGGGTTTTGTA
The DNA here is from genome assembly GCF_027172205.1 of Podarcis raffonei. NCBI lineage: Eukaryota > Metazoa > Chordata > Lepidosauria > Squamata > Lacertidae > Podarcis > Podarcis raffonei. The sequence goes on along the minus strand of NC_070610.1, from coordinate 29,101,860 downwards.
CTTTACTTATTTATCTTCTATGTGAATAGCCTATGGCCCAAGCATTAATAAACTACATCTACATATATCTTTTCCATAATGTGGAACTATATCCATGGATTTCCTTCATCACATACACACTCTCATGCCGATGCCATCAGAACCACTGATAGCAACATGGGAAATTCTCACACAATCTGTTTACCAAGGTAAAATACCTACACCACAAATACATTCTGTAAAATGGGCCGCAGTGACTGTGGAGACAGGAGACGGATACAGATGTACATTTTAGCACATAGCCGCACCTGATGTGTGGTAAAATCCTCCTTGTCCCTTGACAGAAGACTACAAAAGAACAAGCTATCCCAAGCTGGGCTCATCATAGGCCCTTTGGCCAACTTTTATGAACTCATCATTAAGTGTCTTCTTGACTTAGAGATTTATTGTAACAAACTGCACATGCAGAGAAAATTACCTCACGAGAGACACACAATTCAAGACACTATGAGCACAGCTAGAGCGGGAAAATCCATTTCCAAGTAACTTTGCTTCTAGTTAAACGAGGACGGGTCAAAGAGAAAGAGTCATGTCACAATGATTTCTACCTTTGAAAAGATTGTCTTTAATGTCTGATGCTGAATCAGTTGCATCTGTAATACATTTCATACATATACAGAAGTGCTTCAAACAAAATTTTATGCCCAAGAAAAACTTTTGGACTCTGAGTTGTTAAAAATGATTTTAAGCATTTGAAAACAAGTTAAGTGGATACTACTCTGGAATGGGAAAAACCACCGCCACCAACTGAGAGATAAGAGAGTTAAAGGAACTTTGCTAATCAAATTTTGAAACCCCTTATTGATGCTAATGTCATTCAGGGCCTAGAAATATACACAACATTTCTTTAATGAGAAGGTCATATGAACTGTAACATTTTTAAAAAATAAAAGTTTACAATGGTGTGAGGGATACAAATATTTTGAACTGAAGGGTGAAGAATTCAAAAAGTGTGTTACTCAACTAGGTGACCACCAGTAGCAGATGGTAGGATAGGGTGGCAGGGCTTACCTGACCTCCCGACAGCTGAATCACTGCTACATAGTGGGAGGTTGAGGCAGCAAGGAGGCTGGTACAGTGCAAACACAATGGCGGAGTCAAGCTGGCACTCCTGCCAATATGATTGCACTGCACTGATCTCCCCACCACCTTGTCATCTCCCTCTTGATAAACGGCAGTCACTCAGCTATCAGAAGGTCAGGTAAGTGTTGCCACCCCACCATGTCACCCACTGGTGGTGAGCACTCTGTTTGAACTGTTGCTAGCAGAACAGAGGCAGCCACAAGCTACTCTGAGCAAGTTGCCACCTTGAATCTGTTCACGACCCAAATGCAAAATAAAATGTGTTTCACCCTTGCCCACTGAGTTGTTTAGTAGGCTGGGAAATAGTAAACAAAGAGATTGCTGTTCTTCTACAAGGCTTAAAAACCACTTACTAGCATATGGCACAGTGGGGCTGCAAAAACAGGGACTGATAAAATGAATGAATGAATGAATGAATGAATGAATGAATGAAACAATTTATTACTTATACCCTGCCCATCTGGCTGGGTCTCCCCAGCCACTCTGGGTGGCTTCCAACAGAATATTAAAAACACGTGAAAACATCAAACATTAAAAACTTCCCTAAACAACAAAACATGGAAAAGAAAAGCAGAAAGGGTTATGTGAGGGTAACATGAATGCAGATAAAAAGTAGGAAAGATATCAAGGGCAGGATTCACTGCAGGCTAATTGTGACTAACTCCTATTGAAAGCAAAGGAGTGAAACATCATTCCTACTAAGGTCTATTGATTGCAACGGATCAAATGACAACTAGACTTTGTTGATTGTACTCACTTGTGCAAAGTGTAACTCTCAAAAGTTTAAAGAAAAGGTTAACACGTTAACATAAAAAAACGTTAACATTAAAAAAGGAAAATGTTTACAAATGTTTACATTCATAGAGGGAAGCATCACAATATAGGCATTAAAATGTCCCCCCACAAATCCAAATGCATATCTCACTTTATTGCCAAATGGCCTCGATGTGACTTACAGTGAAGCTTAAACAAACCCTGACAAAAATACAAAGATAAAAACCATAGGATAGAAGACATCTAATAAAAATGATAGAACCAGCACATATAGATCCCAATTAAATGACAGTTGAACAGCAGAAAGCTCATGAAAAGGGCGCCCCATACTGTTTAAGTGTATTACAAAGACAGAATATAACAGGACTGATTTTGCCTGTTGCCTCAAAGACAGCACCAAAGGAAACACCTGCCCAGGGAGGAAGCTCTATAGCTGGTGCCACCAAGAAAAAGACCCTGTCTCTGGAAGCCAGCCATTCTGAAGGTGGTTAGGGTGGCCATGTGTCCTACTTTACAGACAACGGCCCTTTATTTGAAGAGCTATCAAAGGACTATCTTCTACTGGCTCTTCAAATAGAGAACTGTTCTCTATTTGGGACATAAGAACACTCTACCGTCTAGTTTAAAGATGAAGAACCTTGAAACTGACCATCAATCCTCTGGGCAGCAGGCACATAGGTTATACGATTGCAGCCCATGATTGTGAAATTTATTGCATTCTGATGTATATGCACATTTTATGAAATTCTGTCTTTTTTCATCCACTTTTGTGGAGATACATTTCTTCTGTTTCTGGTGATGCATCTACAGCTACTCTATAAGGCGGAGACACTCAGAGGGAGGCCTCTGTTGTACTTGGAGGATTAATATATCAGCTAGCATGCATTGAGCCCCCCCAGTGATGCATTCCCCAAAGCTGTTTTGCTAACATCCCCCTCCAGGAGACTTTGAAAGGTTTCCAGAAACTTTAAAGAGGAAGTTCTTCATTTCCATGTGGCTCAAGTGACCAAAAACACAAGCTTAACTATGTCTACTCAGAAGGAAGTCCCAAAGAGTTCAATAGGGTTTGTTCCCAGCTAAGTGAGCATAGGATTGAGGCCAGTGGGTCATGTTCATTCATTTCAATGGGTGTACTTAGTTGAAAACCACCCAAAGGTTGCAATCGTATACACACTTACTTTTACAGACTGCAGCAGAAGGACAGAATGTTAATGACAAATGCATACATAGGAACAAGAGGCTGCTTTTTTAGAAGATCAGAAAAATATATCACTAGCTTGTGTGTGTGAAATAACACAGAGGAAGTAAAATATTAAATTTGATACGTCAGTCAGTACCAACATTGAATTGAAACCATTAAGGGGAAGGATAAGCAACCCTGCCAAAAACAAAAATTATGGGGTTTTTTACAAGTGGAAAATTGCATTCTAGCAATACACAATGTGCAGTTGGGGAGTTGCAACAAAACACTGCACTATATCCTTGTTGTGCGTGTACATTATTTGGGCCTGTAGCTGACAGCAAGGGCAGTCAGGAAGAGAGAGGGACACTGGATTCCCTGCTCCAACTTGAGCCTTGCAATTCTTTTTTTAAAAAAGTTTATTCAATTAATTAATCAATCAAATTTATACCCCACCCTTCCAAAAATATTTTTGAACATTTTAAAAGAGTGAAACTCATCTGAACTAGTTTCAGTGATTGGGCTTCAGAAAAGGTCTGCAAAAAAAGTTTAAGTAGTCCTCTTGTTTGAAATATTCACAGATGACTACATTGTGAGGACTACCTATAAGCTGTCCTCTTTTAGCCCAACCTGAAATGTAGCAGATGAGAGCAATGGATAACATGGCAGCATTGTTGGTATTCGGTCTGCTTTCTATTGAGCCCCAAACCTATAATACCTCTAGGAAGCACTGCAGGGTTGCAAAATGCCTACAGCAGTAATGGAGAAACTTGAGGTTCTGCAAATGTTGCTGGACTCCCAACTCCCCTTAGCTCCAGTCCAGCTAGCATGGCCAAAGAAGAAGAAGAGTTTGGATTTGATATCCCGCCTTTCACTCCCTTTAAGGAGTCTCAAAGCGGCTAACATTCTCCTTTCCCTTCCTCCCCCACAACAAACACTCTGTGAGGTGAGTGGGGCTGAGAGACTTCAAAGAAGTGTGACTGGCCCAAGGTCACCCAGCAGCTGCATGTGGAGGGATCAGGGATGATGGGAGCTGTAATCCAAGAACATCAGAAATACCACAGGTTCCCCACCCCTGACTTAGTCTGCTACTGTAGGGCTGTCAAAAGCAACTATTTTCCAGGAGCATTTCCTTCCATCCTGCAATTGAGGGACAATGAAGTACATCTACCTTGGATTTTACCTGAGCAGTAACTACCTGTCCCCCTGTCCTCAGTCTCTCAACATTCCATGCTACTAAGCAATTGAATTCACTTTGGGGGTTTCCTCCACTTAGGGCTTGTTTTTCGCCACTGTGGATTTTTTTATTAGTTTTGAGCATACCATGGGATTAATGATCCTCCTCTGTGTGGCTGGCACAGTTCTGGCTGAACAGGTGTAAGCATATGAAGATTTGAATTGGTACTAGAAGAAATGATGCCCGCATAAAACAAAATCTAATAAAAGCCAAAGAACTGCCCAACAAACATATGTGTATTACTGTCATCCTTCCACTGGCAGGCTAAGACCTTCTTATTCAGACAGGTCTTCAAAAACTTACGGTAGGTTCAGGAGATGCTAATCACATGGCTGCTGTCTGGGAAAATTACTGGTCTTAAAGGTGTTCTGATATATTTTAATTCTTGTTTTTATTACTGTGCATTTCATAATGTTGTTTTCAAATGTTGTAAGCCCCCTTGAATCCCAGCTTGGGAGAAAGGCGGGAATGGAATATTTCAAGTAAATAAACAAAATGCCATGGTTACTATTGGCCAATAGGTGAAGGAGTGGGAAAGAGAAATGGATAATAGTAAAGAGCTAAAGGATTTCGGAAGCACTGAGCATCAAAGAAAGAGATCATGAAGTGACAGCTGGGGAAGGAAGGAAGAATGGTTGGCTCCCTTTGATGGCAACAATTTCATCTAACCTTTGGTTCAGAAACAAAGAAACTGCTAGACGTAAGGAAATGCAGCCTAATTTCATGCACATCTTATGCTACATTTAACTGCTTGTGCGTTGGGAGCTTTTTATAGAATACAAGACTTTGAGTTTCAGAATTGAATAGTAGGCACACTTTATAAATTATATCTTATATATAATAATTATATATTTTATGTATGCGCCTCCCTGCACGTTCCAATCATCATCTGGGGCCATGCTGAAAATCTGCCAATCTTGTCAAAGGGTACAGCCTTTTCTGTTGTGGGATGCCATGCCAAGTAGTGCAACCGACCCACAAATATGGAGGTGTGAAGCAGGTACCTCAGGCAGCAGAAACGCAAGAGGTGGCATCCCTACCTCCCCTGTCCAACATTTCCACCACCAGTGGAGAAGCTATACTTTGCCACTGCTCTCCTGCCATCCCTGGGGTGGAGAGAGGCTGGCAACAAAGCTCTGCAGAATGTCTCCCCTCTTGCAGAGTCAGCAAGAGAAGAGGTGTTCCACCATCCAGCTTTACAAGGGTTTTGCCTTGAGGGGAAGTCCTTGTGGTGCGTCATGATGCCCCCATCAAGGAGTTGGCAGCAGGGCATTTCATGTCAGGTGCAAATATGTTTCAGGCCACCCTTGCCAAGAAAGGTCCATCAGGCCTCATAATTCTAATGCTTTTAGTGGTTGTTGGAATTCCTCGACTCCTCAGTTCTGTCATTTTTGTGCTACTGAAGCTTGTCAAACAGGTTTCAATTTCAAACATATGCATGGGTTAGTGGGATTACAATTGTTCTGTTTTTATTACTATTTGTTAGCCACATTGAGTCTTTTTTGTAAAAACAGGTAGAATGGAAACTTGTAAAAATAAATAAAATAAATAAAAAAATATTATTCTCCGTTTTGTCTACCCGCAGACAAAATTCAACCTCTCAGAGCATCAACCCACCCCCTTGGAAACATACACAATGTTCTTACCATTTATGCTACTGGGTGGTAGGCAAGTTTGAAACACAAATGCTCATTGCCATCCACTGTTCATTTGCTTCTCTTCAGACCCTGAGTCTGTGGGTTAGGAGTTTGTGCTCTACAGGTAAAATGGCGTTTCTGATGATCTGGGTGTTTCTTGAATCCTCCATTTTTGTTGAGGATCTCCAGAAGCAGTTCAAAAGGCACCTGTAAAGACAAGGATGTACTTACTCCAAAATGCAAGGCGACAATAGCAAAAAATAATAAATAAATCTGTTTCTTATGAAAAATAAGACATATTATATATAAGACTAAAAACAGAATTCAATTTGTACTCAGAGACCATCAAGAACAATGTGGTTGAAAGTGGCAGCTTGTGGTTTTTCCTTTCAATAGCATTTCAACTCTGCACCAGGCATTGGTTTTTCAACAAATACCTATGCAAAGGAATTATGCTGATATTCAAAATATCACACATATTTTAGAAAGAGAGAGAGAGAGAGAAAGAAACCCAGGTCCAATTCTACAAGCCCAGAAAATCGAGAGGCTTTTCTTCAATTTTAAAATCAGGATATTAATGTAGACTTGCACGTACTTAGAATCATAGAATTGGAAGGAACCACAGGGGTCACCTGGTTCAACCCCCTGCAATGCAGAAATCTTTTGCCCAATGTGGGGCTCAGACCCATGACCCTGTAATTAAGGCTTTCATGCTCTATCATGGGCTTCTTATTACATCTTTAAACAGTTCATTAGAATAAAGTGAAAGCCAAGCTCCACAATCAACAGAATCACATAGTGCAGCTCTTAAGACTATCCTTCTGTTGGAGATGGAAGATTGGAGACTCAAATGCCCTCCCATGTTAACGAAAAAGGAGATAAAAGTATATTAGATAGGAGAACATTCAATTATGCAATCTCCTTCCTGCAAAATGTCCAGGAAAGTTGTCTTGCAGGGATGAAGAATCTGTGGTCCTCCCAGGGTTGGACTCTCAACTTGCATCGGCCCCAAACAGCATGGCCAATGGTCATTGAAGGTGAGAGCTGTAGTCTAGCAATATCTGGAAGTCCCCAGAGTCCCCAGCCGTGTTGTATTACATGATCCTGCTGATCTTATAGTTTGGGTACACCTTGCCTGTTTCTGTTGTAAACAAAGGCCCAAAGGCAAGCCAAGCAAACTGAGGTAGGCCTTCAGAATTTCTTCCACTTTCTAGCATGAATTTATCCCATTCCTCTGTCAGCCTTAACTACGTTTAGCACTGCATCTAATGCTGCCCTTAGAAATCACAGCCAAGAAATCATAGCCAATCCTCAAAAGAAGAAGGAAGGAACCCTGGTTTGAATTACCCCTGGTTAGTAATGACACAGATACAATGCTAAACCATGGTTAAGGTGGTTGAGGGAAGTGAAGATGGGGGGGGGGGACTTGCCCAGAGAGGTTAATCAGCCATATACTTACAAGGGAACCTTAAAGTGATGCCCATTCAAAAGAACATGGAGTCATAGGCTACAAAGTTGGGCCAATTGACATTCCAAATGACAATAGTTAAGGAGAAGGTTTAAAGCAATCAACATTGTGTAACTGGGCTGCGGTGTCTCAATCAAAAGGTGCAAAGGAACTGGGAACTGAGAATGGGACAAACCTACCTTGAACGCACAGAACGCATCTTGTTTTAGAGGGGGAGAACAAGAAAAAAAAAGTCTCCCCCTCTTTGCGCAACGCCCCTTCAGCAAAGCAGCAGGAGAAATGGAAGGGGCTCCGTTTCTCCTACCACTTTGCTGAAGGGGCGCTGAGCAGAGAGGGGGAGAATTTTCCCCCCTGTTCTCCCCCTCCTATTGTCCGGTGCGTCCTATGGTCCGGTGCATCCTATAGAGCGAAAAATACGGTATTTTGGGTTGCTTTGTGCTTTATATCAAGAATGTGCAAAAAGAATGAGCTCAGTCCCTCCAAACTAGAAAAAAACCAACCCAACAACCCTACATTAAATTAACATATTTCAAATAAATATATTTTCTTTTTTCTGATTGAGCCTGGAATAAACCTTTTTGCTGTATGTCAAAGCTTTTCTGTGAATGGGTTTAAAGCTTGCGTTCTCATTACGGAAGGATTCTAGTGTGACAAAAATTAATCTGGATATTATATAAAAAGAGGGATTTCCCCAATCTTGTGTGTACTGTGGATGAGTGTTTGTTTTTGTATTTAGCAACAGCAGATTACAGCAGCCCAGTGCCACCCCCAGCCTGTGCCAAATGGGAGCAACAGGAAAAAGACACAAGATATTGCAAAAGGGGGCATTGTGCCTGAAAGCAGCAAGTCCATTCACTGTAATAAAATGCCAAATGACTGAACCCTGTTCACCCAAACGAGGGTATTTTGGGTGTGCAAGGTGTGCAGGTCTAGTCACTAATAGTTCAAATATTTTTAAAAATAATAATAATTGAATAATCATTCTATAGAATGTGGTGTACATTTGCTCCATTCCTTTGTTCTTGAGGTTTTGCTTACTTTGCATGAATAACAATGAAGGCATAAGGATATTAATATTCAGAGGAGAATATGAACAGTGTTTAAATATATCTGACATCATTCCTGTTTTGTGGAACCTGCAGTCCTATACAGACTTACCTGGGAGCAAAAGTCACAGAACGCAGTGAGACTTACTTCCAAGTAGGCCTGCATAAGAGTGCACTGACAGACATCTAACATGCAGGTACATGGGATAATACTCCTAAAAGGGCGTATAACACAAAAGCCACCAGGGTGAATACATCTTCACAGGCCATACTAGAGCCCACTTTCCCTCCACAGCCTGAAAGTGAGACTCCTCCCTCAATTCTGCAATTCCAGGCTGTTGGCAAAGACTTCTTAGCCCTCGACTGAGATAGCTCAGTCAGTAGAGCATGAGACACTTAATCTCAGGGTTGCGGGTTTGAGCCCCATGTTGGGCTAAATTTTCCTGCATTGCTGGGGTTAGATCAGGCTTAGACTTAGATCAGGCTTCCTCAAACTCGGCCGTCCAGATGTTTTGAGACTACAATTCCCATCATCCCTGACCACTGGTCCTGATAGCTAGGGATCTTGGGAGTTGTAGGCCAAAAAACATCTGGAGGGCCGAGTTTGAGGAAGCCTGACTTAGATGATCCTTGTGGTCCTTTCCAACTACAATTCTATGATTCAGGCCATTGTTAGGCCAGCTCTTAAGGTTGATGTGCTACAAGTTGTGCACACTTGCCCTAGCTCTTTTTCATTTGCTCTTTTTTTTCCTCAACTCCAGGGATCTGATTTTAACCTATCAGCCTGATATCTGCATAGTAGTGAATCTCCATAATAGAGTGAATGCCAAATCAAAAGAAGCAAAGATGAAGCTAGCATGTGCTGAATTGTGGTTTCTTCCCTCCGACTGGCAGACAATCTGAAGGTCATTCCCATTGTCCCCTTTTCTGGCAGGGAAGAAAGGAGGGACTATCAAATGCACAGGATTACGTTACTGCTAATTAGAAACATTGGAAGTTCCTTATACCACTGGTCCATCTCACTCAGTATTGCCTGCACTACTGGTCTTCAGCCACCATAGAAATGTATGGTAAAAATGGAGAATTTGGGTCCCCAAATGCATATTTGAGACAAAGGTGGGTCCCAGGTCAGAAAGGCTTAAAGATACTGGATCTACACTGAGTCACAGTAGCTCTCCAAGGTTTCAGGCAGGGCATATTTTCCCCATAATAGAGTTACTAGGGATTGAACAAGAGACATTCTGCAAGCAAAGCAGAGTCTCTACTGAGCTACACAGACCACCTTATTGTTCTTTAACCACTCCTGTGACCTGGATCTGCCCAAGAAAACAGTTCCCAGATGCATTCTGGGAGGAAGCAGCCATGTCTGGGTGTTAAGTCTGTCCTGATTCTTTTACCACAGAAAGATTACACAAAGGTTTGCAGACTTCTCAGGGCTTAGTTGCACACAAGGCAATATCCTACATTAATATTGTTTCTGTGTAGCAAACACACACTGTGGCAAATGCACAAGTCTATTTCACTATGTTTGGTAGTACATCCCTGCTTAGAGAAACAGGCAAATACTCAGTTGACTAAATATATGTCATTTACACATAGCTTTTCTATATTAAAGTATTTTGTGCATGAAGGGAAACAGACCTGTGCTTTGCATGTGGTGTAGTCTTCAGTTTTTCTGTGATGCTGACAGATGTCCAAGACCCACTCAGCAGAGGAGGTAGGGTGGGGTGTTGGAATGCATCAGGTTAGCTTACTGTATTTCTAAATAATTTATAAATAAATACATTATGATCTAAACAAGGGGAGGGTCACAAGACCACAAGGTTCGTAGTCTAAAGTTACCTGACTTGCACCGCTAATTTCCCTGATTACCATGAGCTACTGTGTGAGCTCTCAAGCCACAGGGGAGGAAAAGCTCATGGAGCTGCAGAAAGGCCAATATGGTAGTCCAACACTCGCAGGTCACTCCGATCTGAAGATGGTGGCCCATGTAGGCCATAAGTACATTCTGCAGTGCAACCAATCCCTTTCATGGGCAGTAAGGCTATATAATAAAAAGATTGGGCATCAACTAACTGTGAGAACTTCACACAGTACATGTGTCAGGATACACCCAGAACTCTATACTTGGAACTCCAAGAGTGAAATCTCTCTCTCTCTCTCTCTCTCTCTCTCTCTCTCTCTCTCTCTCTCTCTCTTATCTTCTCTCTCTCTCTCTCTCTCTCTCACACACACACACACTTGAAAAAAAAATATTTTTCACTTTCTTATTACTGATTATAATTTCACATGACTGGCCAGGCCTCAGATTGTTTCATGAGACAGTTCATACCCAAACAAGGGTTGGCTAACTGCAAGTTCTTTCTCTGGTGTTGGGCTAAGGAGAAGTAGAGAAAGAATGGAAAGACACTTTCAAGAACACTAATATGGTTGAAAGTTTTTCCCTTCCCTCCTTTCCTTCAACCAGCATTGCCCAAATTATTAGCAGTAATTGTGAAACAAAAATTAGCCATTGAATTCAAAAGAAATGTTCCATTCTGGCATAACGGGAAATGTTGTGTTCTATGGGGTTATGTCATTTTGGAAATATGCCCGATAAAGAGACATCTAACCACAGATACCCATGGATCAATAATGGTAAATCAATTGAGGACCTCTAGGCTCAGTTTTGTTCACACATCAATATCCTTATGCCTTCTATGTATCCTCTGCAAGTTGTAGAAAAGTTACAATCCAGTAGACATGAAGGGGGGGGAATGAGTTATTCAACCTGGTAAATCAGATCAAATTGGAAGCCCATGTACCCACAAAACCCTTCCTATCCCATACATGTAAACGGAGGCAGCAGATCTTTTGTGTGTGTGTGTGTGTGTGTGTGTGTGTGTGTGCACGCGCGCACGCACGCACGTGCACGCGCAAATCTGCTTGTCCCCATTTGAAATGAAGGGGGCAACCCATACATGCAAGACCTCACTGAACACATCAATAACAGGGTTCTGGTGTAAGCAACTACAGCGTGGGGAGCACTTGCAAGCAAAAGGGACTGGACTTTTCTCCTGGGTTCTGTTAAATCCAAAAAGAGATCAGATGAAACTTATTGACAGTCAAGTACATTAAATAAAAGAGGATCCTACCAGTAGCATCATCAGCTCCTTTGTCTAGAAGAGCATCTACTGAAGACTATGAAGTCCTGTGACTATGAAGGAGCTCTTTGTATCAAGAGGCGCCTCGCTTGCTGGGACATAACTTCTTAGGAATACTGACTCCTCTGTTTTGAGCACATTTTGGCTCTTACTTATGTTCTGACTGCCGGGCTGGAGAGACCAATTCTTGTCAAGGTGTTTTTACGGCCTTTCTACTGTGCTTAGTCCTGTCTGTCTCTCTGTTTTATTAATCCAAAGTCAATAAAAGAAGTCCAGATATCCACTGTGACGTTTTCTTCAACCATTTTGCAATGAGATACAAAAGGATCCCCCACTGACCACTACCATCTCCAAGTTGTCTTAATCTGTGTTTCCTTGGCAGAGGAGCAAAAGCAATCTTCACTGAGTTACATTTTCTTCAAGAGGCATCTTCTGTTCCTCCCTCACCTGATCCATGTGGACCAGGCCAGTCAATGTCCAGTTTTTCACAACGGTAATGCCAGGTTAATATACAAAGTTCCATTTTGACTCTGCAAATAGTTGCATTTTCCTTGTTGTTAGCAAATAAAAATAAAAGGATAGATGTATGTTGTATATAATAAAATTATGATTATTCAAAGCATTAAGTAGCACCAACAGAACCAAATGAAAATCCTTGCTCATACACCCACAAAATGATAATATACTCTTCAGCTGGTGTGCAATTTCACTAACATTGGTAATCCTAACTTGCTTTGCTGTTAATAGTGTGTATTATCTTTTAATAGTGTGTAAAGTTGCACAGATATGCACATGTGTGACTGAAGACTTCAAAATCACAGAGTTTATAACAGTTACAGCTTAATACTATATTTCAGAATGTGACAGCAAATCTCCCACATGATAAGAATAGCTTATTTATTTAACAAAATGTATATACCACTTGATTGTTAACAAAAGCTCTAAGCCGTTTGGTGGATATTTGCTTTTAAATACTTCCCTCTTTTCAATAATCTACAAACCAAAAGTGTCTTAATAAAAGAGAATATCTTTATTCTTTCAGAAAGCTTAATTAATTGAAAGCCTTTTAAATGCCATTTTACTGGAACTTACATAAAAAGTTAAAATTGCTATATTAGAGCAGAGGAAGACAGACCTGTTCTGCTTATTAAGTTAATTATGGTTGTCACTTTCCCAAGACCTACTAAACTGTGGTTGAAGATCCCAAGAATTTTGTATCTCACAGTTGTGTACTATTACACTTTTAGTAGTTTGCAATATTGCAAAAGAAAAGAAAAAAGAAACACGATGCTATCGAGCAAGTAGACATGTGTGTGATAGTCACTGGTGAGAGCAACATGTCTCTTAAAATGGGGGAGCTGTTCCTTGAACAGTGGTAGCTTTTTCTAGGAAAGCCTGAAGTCCAACTGACCATCTCCCAGCCATGACACCCCACTCCTGACCCCACAGGTTCCGGCATGTAATTAGAACAAATATATATGGGTATTTTCACACAAGACACTCAAGAGCACTCAAGTTTCCCTTGTAATCTCTGTGTCACACCAGGATGCTAGTTCACACATTAGGCAGAGTGGCCTTGCCCACTGGGTCAAAGGCAAAAGATTGATACGATCTGCTGGCTAAAAGCAGTTAACAGAGCAGCAGTCCATCACATTTCCCAGACAGGAGTTTCCCAAAGAGTACACATGCCTGTGTTAGATGTAGATATAAATCATCTTAATTTGAAAAGCATAATGTGTGAAGTGGCCCTGACTTGTACATGAGGAAGAGAATCCTATTGCACATTCTAGCCCTTGCAACTTTTGCAATTGCATTACAGGAAGCAGCAGCAATTAACCTCTTGGGTCAAACTACCCTGTGTCCAGATAAGCTCTCTATAAGTTGAGGCAAACTTCCTTGCCACAACATAATCAAGACTATTTCAGTTCTAGGAAAGAACACCCAAGGAACCATGATACTTAAATACCATTCTATAAACTGAGCTAGAAACTGGTCCATCTAGCCCACTATGATCGTCTATTGAATCACAATCAGGGGAGGTCATCCCTCAGATAATCTGACTAGCTCCACCACTCATTTAAGGCCCTCCCACTTAGGAGAAGCTTGATTTGGTGAGTTCTAGAGAAAAACTCAACAAGACATTAGAAGCAGCAAATGATTCAACCCTGTGCTCCATTTGTGTATGTGCCCATCGATTTCATACAAGAGTATTTCATATGTCACCTGCCTTAGAATAAAAGAACATTCATATAGCAAGTAATGTGCAAGATATACATAAATTGCCATGCATAATGATCCCATAGGTTTAATGTTTCCCATATTCATATATGGTTTGCATGCCCTGAGAAGCTGCAGCCAACCATGATTTCTCGATATGCATATACACACTTAGTGTGGAATGCACAGACTGCATTGTCCCACATAAGAATCCATACATGGTTCATGTGTTATTTGCAACATGGAAGTGTTTTCCATGTAGAAAATAATGAAATGTATGCAGCAAGCCCAATGAAATCTAAAATAAATGTTCAAACGCTGAGAAAAGCAAACACTTTTGTTGTTCTTATTTCATATATGTAATACAATACAATGTTTATCATTCTTCATGTACATCAACTTCCAAGTGCAGAAATCCCTCTAACTTTAATGAACAGCTTCAGCAGATCTCAAAGGGACAACACTTTTAATGCTATGGGTTACTATATCCAGACTTAGTTATGATTAGAATAGACTCACAGAAATCTAAGCATTATTATGTCTGAATCCACCTTTAAATATTCTCCTTTATTCAACCAACAAAATTCTGGCTATGTCATAATTAAAAGAACATACATGTGCGGGGGGGGGGGATTATAAATAAAACCCTTTATTATTTTCACAGCAAAAAGTGCCCACAACTCATTCAGTAACCATTTAAGTTAGAATTATTCTAGAAGACCAGAGAGTCCTGAAATTAGCCCTATGGCCATCACAAAAACTTCAGGCAAATGGGAGAGCTTTGCAAAGTTGTCCTCAGGATCTAATTATCTTGTCTTACCAGATTTCAAAAACAGCACAAACTCTGCCAAAGGAAGGTCTCCGGGTACTACTGTCCAACAAAATCCTGCCATTCCATTAAGACTACAAACCAGTGCTTTGCAATATTGGAAAGGGAGGTGGAGAAATGTGGAAGCAAATTTTCTGCCCGGTCTGCTGACGCAAATCCTTGCACGTGTTTCGCCGCTCTGTGGGTTGTTTCCCCCCTCCCTCAATGAAAGTTTAAAAGCGGAGTTGAGTGCATAGATTTAGTATATGTGCACACCAGCTGGTCTGACATGATATAAAGCAGAATGACTCTGAAAGAGAATTTCCCTGTCTGTCTAACCAATAATCCATAAACTAAGGCAGATTTGTTCAAGAGACCATCACTGATCTTCTCCTGCCCCCCCCCCCGCCTAAAATCTGTGTAGCTATCAGATGGTTTCAGTCGTTAAACGGAGTAAATAACAAGTGGATAGAGGGCAAAATGCAAAATGAGCTTATCACCACTGAGTTTACCTCAGCACCAGCTTTACGTTCCTCGAGTTTGCAGAGTTATCTCACAACCATCACGCCTTCATTCCGCACAAATATTTTCAATACAGATCTATTAAAAAGTATCTACCAAAGAAAAACAATAACGTAGACTCCATCACTCCGGACAACATAAGTATTCCCCCACCCCACCTCGGGCATCGTTGGGGGGAAAACAATTCTTGTCTTGCTCTATGCTAGATCATATATTGAGCCGGAACTTTAAATAGCAGCTGGGGTTGTGGTGTGTTATTTTTTGTGTGGCTGTCACTAAAAATACACGCTGCCTCTTGATCACTGATCTGAGGTGAAACCATCACATGCACCGCTTTCGGCATCTGTCACAAGCTGGAATTGCTGCCTTGCAATGAACCGGGGAGCAGCGGGGGTCACTCTTTAAGGGATGCAAAGCCGCGTCAAAGTTCTAAGGCGAATCGCCGAGGAAAGGAGGAGCCGGGAGGATGGGCAAAAGAGGTAAGGCAATATCGTTTCCCCCCACAACATTCGCGCGCCCATTCTGATATAATCTCCCGGCAAGGATAGCTTCGTGCAATCGCTCGCTCTCTGCCTTTGCCCGACAGCGCTGCTTTCCCAGAATGCCCCTCGCCGCCTGCCCCGCACTATTCGATTGAGCGTGGCAAGCAAAGCGCACGCACGGCTCCTCCTGGCGCGCCGGAGAAACTCGCCGTTCCAATCACAGCAAACGAAGGAAGGGGGGGTCGTGCATCAACGCCCCCCCCAAAGCATACACCAAGAAAGGAGGGCTTTGCCATTCTTGCCCGCTTTGCCCCCTCCCCTTTCCGCTCCAGCACAGCCCCCTCCCCAACTGCTGCTCGTAGGCACGTCCGAGGCGATTCTCCTGGTCTTCCTTCCTTCCCTCTTTTTTCCTGGCTTCTGTCCTCCTCCTGGCCACCCCGCCTTCGCCTCCCGATTCTCACCCGCGTTCCTCAGCTTCTTGTTCCTGTACACGGACAGGATCACCAGCAAGTTGCCCAGGATATCTACCACGATGGTGAAGATGAGGATGGCGGCCAAGGTGGAAGCCACCCAGGGGGGCCTGTCCAAGGTGAGCCCGTCCCGCGGCGGGGAAGAGCCGTTCAGCGCGCTCCCATTGCCTCGCATGCTGCCCGGAGGGAGCCGCGCACGTCCCAGGGGCTGCGAAGTTTGGGGAGGGAAGGTGTGATGCGGGGCAGGACGGGGCGCCCGCCGCCAGCTGGCAGGGAGCGTCACCTTGGCTGTGCCCTAGCCGGCATCAGAGAGGGGCTGCTTGGAGGGGGGCACAGGGGAGGCAGCAGGATGCTAAAGCGCCTCCTTCCCCCCCTCGGGCTCCGCCGCGATGCCAAGCGGCCAGCCCGCCGCCGCCGCCGATCCTCTCCTCTCCCGAGCTCCTGCCATCGCCTCTTTGCCCGGACGGGGAAGTTTCGCCCAAGTGTGCATGTGCCACGGCGAGTTACTTTTATAGCATCCCCCGCTTCCTCCTCCTCCTCCACATCCTCCTCCTTTACTCTCCGCGCGGATCGCCCGCCCCGTCGCCGCTGCTGCAGCTGCAGCCGCCATCCACATAGCCAGCCCCCCTCCCCAAACAGCGGCAGCCCCCCCCTCCGCGCCGCCACCACTGTTGCCTCCAGGTGACATCTAGCGTTGGCGCCTGGCCTCCCCCTCCCCGGACACGTGCGCTGCGAGGGGATTCCAGCTGCCGCCGAAGCGGGCGACGTAGCCACAGCTCCTCCAGCAGGCGCTCGCCGGAACTGGCGCCTCCATTCATGGCAGAGTTGTAAAGCCGGAACGTTCGGGAGGAGGGAGGGTGAGCGCGCGCGCGTGCCTCCAGCGCAGCCCCATTCATTCTTTTCCCGCTTTCCCCATTCATTCATTCGCGCGTCCGCTCATTCATTCTTTCGCTCATTCAGAAAGCCAGCCAGGTTCATTCACGGATTTGGAGGTTGCAGGTCGCGGAGGGACCGTTGCCACCTGAAGCTGCGACGGTGCTTTATAACCCTTTTAACGACTTTTTGTGCACGGGACTGGGAGGGGTGGCGTCAAGAAGACGAAGGAAGGAAGAAGTTTGCCTGGCTGCTTTTTTTCTTTTTTTACAAAAATAATACTTTGGATAAATATCAGTTTAATTAAACACTTTCCGGATTGGTTCTCGACGGCTGGAAGCTTTACAGAAGGAAGCACGGGCTGCCTGGAAGCGAGGAGAGCGGCAGTCAGTTCTGATCAGGCTGTGCTATTAAAAGCTCCTCGTACAGTTATTTGCTCAGCATGGGGGGTGGGAGGGAGGTACCTCGGGACCCGAATCCCCCAGAGCAGCACGTGCATTCGCCTCACAGAGGAGGGGAGGGAGGAGAGGGGGAAAACAGCAGGGGGAGGACAAGAAAAGACTGCCTCGTTCTCCATCTCCCCCTCCCCTTCGGACTCGAAAATATATGAGAAAGGCGGACTTTTTCTCTATCCTCCTTTTGGAAAGCAACCTCATCTACTTCCCAAAGTCGGAGATAATATTGGGGGCATTTCCTCTCTAATATCAGTTTCCCCCAGATTTCCGAAGGCAAATAGGATTCCATTGCTGAAACTTAGAAAAGAGGCTACTCCTCCCGCTTTCTGACCACCACCCAGAATAGCAACGGGACAGAGCGGGGGGGGGGGTGTAATGTAAAATAGGGGTTCTTACATAGTAGACAAGATGGGCGCACTTCGTGTATTGCTAAGTGGGAGTTATAAAAAAGACTGGTTGACATTAAAACGTCGTGGAAATACGGTTTTTCCCTACTCAAGGAGAATGCCAGCTGTGTTTGCCAGAGGTGTGTGTTGTTAAATACTGCAGTAATTAATATTCTCCCCCTCCTCACGTTATTCATACAGCCCTAACAACTGATAGCCAATAAGCAAGGAGTCGATTCTCTTTTCTCTCCTGTTTCAAGTCTGTTTGAGAAAACGTAGAGGAAAGTCTTATACAGAGCACGGCATACAGTGTTTAACAGAGCACTGTTTTAAATAGCAACATTTTAGCCAATTAAGGACACCCTTGCCATTTATTAAATGGCATAAAATCTTCTGGGTTGAACAATGTGATCCTTACCGTTTTGTTATTACAATGGCATTTTGAAACCTATTATGAACAGTAAAGGAAGAATAAAGAAGGGGAATCAGATAATTATGAACCAGAGAGCTGCTTAACAAGCTGAATAACAATAAAAAAAAATGTTGGGAGTGATTGGCATTAAAATAAGCAGGATCTAAGAAGATGCAGTAGCATTCTATTTGCCATATTGTTGGCACACCACTCGTTCAAAAAAGAAGAAGAAGAAGCTATGCTAAAAATAGCAGCCAGTGCTCTAACATGTGCCCTATGCTAGAAGGAAAGTTTTCTATTATTTGTATTCATCACATAGTCATAGGAATGCATGATGAGAAGGGAACTGAAGGGCTTCTAAGTATATCACTGCACTGAGACGGAATTACCCATCCTCAGACAGTCTAGCGCTGGGAGAAAACAAAGCTATTTTAAACCAACCTTTGAAAAATTAAAACAGAGAAAGAACCTAGCAGCTTTCCTAAGTTCCACATTGATTCAGGCTTGATTTCAAATACCTATTCTTCTGGATTGATTTATCTAAATGGTTTCACCAGAAAGCTTCCTCAAAACTGTGATATTCTCAAGAATCACAGTTTTCTGCTTTTTTAAAAAAGAAAGTATCTAGTCCTTATGATGGCAAAAACGCAAGCATGTATCTCTCATCTAAGCATTTCTCCAGCAGAACCTCAGGAAGAGCATGAAGAGTTACACTACAGCTGCTTTAAATGATGCTTCAAATAGGAATAAGATGGTTAGAGTGTGGTTAACACCAAGGTTGAAGGTTCAAGCCCTTTATGGGACAACTGCATATTCCTGCATTGTAGGGGGCTGGACTAGATGATCCTTAAGGTCCTTTCCAAATCTATGATTCCATGAGCAAAACAATATACAGTGGTACCTCGGGTTACAGACGCTTCAGGTTGCAGACTCCGCTAACCCAGAAATAGTACCTCGGGTTAAGAACTTTGCTTCAGAATGAGAACAGAAATCGTGTGGTGGCAGTGGGAGGCCCCATTACCTAAAGTGGTACCTCAGGTTAAGAACAGTTTCAGGTTAATAATGGACCTCCAGAACGAATTAAGTTCTTAACCTGAGGTACCACTGTAGCTGGTTTTGGTCAGTCTGAAAGATGCCACAGGGGATTTTGAGTTTCACAGAAATCTTTCTCAGACTGAATGTTCCAGAAAAGTAACCTAATGAATTTCTGTATGGAACTCAGGAGCTATCATCCATAAATAAGGGATTGGCTGCTGGGTAACAAGGACAAGAAAAGGGATATTATAAAGGTAATTAAAAAGGATGGCATCCTTTATGGCAGGAATGGGGGGGGGCTTTTTCAGCCCAAAGATCACATTCAGCCCACCACTACTTTCTTTGTGTCTCCCATGCACCCAACTGTGGCTTCCTGTCTGATGGAAACATAACAAAATAGACATATGTCAGCCACAACCCTTGACAATCTCTGTGCTGCTTGTCAGCCATTTCCTACCAGGAGGTGTTCCCCCTTGAAAATTTCTCTCTCTTTGAATTATTTCTCTCCAGGTGCCAATTTTCACCTTCTGCAGGAACCCATCAAGAACTTGTGATAGCTCTCAACCAAGAATCACCATGCACACAAATATGGAACAAAGAAGACATGAAATTAAACTAAGATAGCTGAAGTGAGCATCTGGAGCCACATGCTTTGTAGATCAAACCCTGCCACCCCTAAGGGAAAGGATTTTCAATAGGAATGCTGGGGAAAGATCCTGCCTGGGACCTTGGAAAGCTGAGGCCAGTTAGAATGGACAAAAGTCTAATTTAGGGGTGGTTCAGTAGTCCCATTGATCATAAGGCAGCTCCAGTCATTCATATCTTCAAGCTACCCATGCTGTGTACTGCAGAGGAAGATGAAAAGCTTCCACAGTTTCTTAAGAAAAATGTTCTTACTTTCCATGCATTTGCAGTCAAGACCCATTAATAAAATGTACAGTGTTGAAGGAGGCGGGGTTGTGCTCTGCATTTTAGCACAGCTTCAGCAAAGATTTAGAGCAGTGCTCTTTCCATTTGTTTGTATTGTGTTTGAGAGCCAGTGTGGTGAAGTGGTTAAGAGTGGTTAAGAGCAGTAGATTCGTAATCTGGTGAACAGGGTTCGCTTTCCCGCTCCTCCACATGCAGCGGCTGGGTGACCTTGGGCTAGTTGCACTTCTTTGAAGTCTCTTAGCCCTACTCACCTCACAGAGTGTTTCTTGTGGGGGAGGAAGGGAAAGGAGAATGTTAGCCACTTTGAGACTCCTTCGGGTAGTGATAAAGTGGGATATCAAATCCAAACTCTTTCTTCTTCTTTGCTGTTTGCAGTTCACCGCACGGTCTTGCTTCACAGCGAGGGTGGTATCCTGCAGGCCAAATCCAGCCTGACAAACTGCTGGTTGTGGCCTGCGAACACCCATAGCTCTGTCTCCTGATCTGATTTAGTGATAAAGCTCTCTGTTCCATAGAGTGTGATCTCTAAAGGGCAGCCAGAGGGATCAGGTAAAACACACAAGTCTTCTTTTTTTAGAGAGGATCTGCTCTCAATACACCACAGCACTGAGATGGAGATAAAAGGCAGCATCTTCTCTCACCTTCCCTCCAATGAATGAATGGTTGTTGTTGTTTAAAAGAACAGACAGAGGGCTTATCTCTGGTCTCAGCACTGTGGTGCTTAGCAGTGCGAATGGACATGAGAGATCTTTCTGACTACTCTTCAGACATCCTTTCTAAAGAGCAGCTAAATGGGTCTTTTATGTCCTGATGGGAGTTATCTCAGCGCTGTGGTACTCAGTGCTGAGATAAAAGATCCCTCTGGCTGCTGTCTGAAAGACAGCTAGAAGGATATTTTATCTCTGATGTTAGCACTAAGCACCACAGCGCTGAGATAAGAGAGATAGAGTGGGGGTGGGCTTTAAGAGCATAAGGCAGCATCCCCCCCATCTCACATCAGCACTGAAGTGGGGTAGATGGAGTGGAAACCACATTTTTAACTTTGCACAAATCCTTTGCACAAAGAGTGATGTTTCCAGCTAACCCTACCAATGTAATGGGGTGGAGAGGACTGGAAATGCTGGTTTTGTTTGTCTGGGTATGACATCCTATGAGTGTTTAGCAGTATTATGAGACTGCTTGTGTATGCATATGTCTGGGTACAGATATGTGTGGTGAATGTGCATCTATAGTGAGAATATCTTGTGTATCTGTGCACATATGTTGGTCACACCCTTCATTGGTATGTGACAGTTGAAGAGCTGCCTGATTATCAATGCAGCCCTTGGCCCATAAAAGACTCCCCCCCCCCATGTGACAGGAAATAAATTTGCAATAATTTTGAATAAGTACAGATTGGATCATTGTCCCAGCAGGGTTTCTTTAACATTTGTGGTCCAAGCAAGTGTACTACTGAAGAGACAAGATGCTCTTCGTTTGACATTAAACTGGAAATGGTGCTGCCTCTTCAGCATGTGATGGAAATGTCAATGAAAGCTCTGATTCTTCAGCACTTTCCTTCATTATTATAATGATGATCCATGGAACTCCTGGAAAGTCTCTAGACTAAAGCTTAAAAGCCACTTAAAGACTAATCATGTCTTACAGAGCACTAGACATTTACCAACAGTAAAATAGATGTAATTTGGGGCATCTGTAATTGGGTCACCTAACTCTCCCATCCCCATTTTAAAGCAGCCACAGACTTTGATTGGAGTAGCGGTGCCCAAAGAGAGCATTTTTAGAAGAATGCTATAGGAGTGCAAAGGGATGTGGGTGGTGCCCCATATAGCACCCCACAGGAGCTCCTCCTGGCCTGCTGCCACCACCAGGTGTGGAGAAGCACCACTGCCATCACCATCGATTTAGGGAAAGATTGCGTCCATTTTGTTTGAAATCTCACCCCAAATCAGCACAATCTAGCCTGAAATCAGGGACGCGGGTGGCACCGTGGGTTAAACCACAGAGCCTAGGACTTGCTGATCGGAAGGTTGGCAGTTCGAATCCCCGTGACGGAGTGAGCTCCCGTTGCTCGGTCCCTGCTCCTGCCAACCTAGCAGTTCGAAAGCAGGTCAAAGTGCAAGAAGATAAATGGGTACCACTCCGGCGGGAAGGTAAACGGCGTTTCCATGTGCTGCTCTGGTTCGCCAGAAGCGGCTTAGTCATGCTGGCCACATGACCCAGAAGCTGTACGCCGGCTCCCTTGGCCAGTAAAGCAAGATGAGCGCCGCAACCCCAGAGTCGGTCACGACTCGACCTAATGGTCAGGGATACCTTTACCTTTACCTTTATAGGAGTGCAAGGGAAAGATTAAATATGTCCTTCTGCAGTGCCACTGTTTCAGTAAAAAAATGCAGTCTGGTCCAGTTGCTTACAAGTGAGATTGAAAAGGTCACCAAAGTACAGTGGTACCTTGGGTTACATATGCTTCAGGTTACAGACGCTTCAGGTTACAGGCTCCGCTAACCCAGAAATAGTACCTTGGGTTAAGAACTTTGCTTCAGGATAAGTACAGAAATTGCACGGCATCAGCGGGAGGCCCTATTAGCTGAAGTGGTGCTTCAGGTTAAGAACAGTTTCAGGTTAAGAACGGACCTCCAGAACGAATTAAGTTCTTAACCGAGGTACTACTGTATGTGATACCTCACTCTTGTTTCTTAGTGGCTCTCTCTTGGCTCCAATCCTGTTGGCACTCAGCCACTCAGGTTGATGTGAGAATAACTATGTGTCGCTTTCAGAAAGACATGGGGAAATGCCTACCTGTGGGCAGAGGATAGTGCTGGAGACGAAGGAAAACTTCGTCCTGTTCTCAGATTCTCAAGTGGATGGAAGCACAGTCCTCCTTAGCCGGTGTCCCCCTGCAAGGAAATAAAGGTAGTAGATGAGATAAAAGAATCCTAGTGGGTCCTTTTCTATTCTGTCTTCCGCCGCCACCTATTGCATGCAGGCTAAGAAATGTCAGAGTGGATTGTCACAGTCAGCAGAATCTGGCCCTGTGTCCCATTATCTGTTCTCCCCAAGTAAGGGCAAACGTTGGAAGTCAGAACTGGGCTAGAATCCATCATTTTATCATATGCTATTAATATGACATAGGAAGCTGCCCCTCCTGAGTCACACCATTGGTCCATTAGTATTGCCTGCAATGACTGGAAGTAGCTCTCCAGAGATTCTCACAGGGAGACTCAGCCCTACCGGAAGGTTCCAGCGGTGCTTTTTTTTCTAGAAAAATAAAGGGACGTGCGTGGCGCTGTGGGTTAAACCACAGAGCCTAGGACTTGCCAATCAGAAGGTCGGCGGTTTGAATCGAATCCCCGTGACGGGGTGAGCTCCTGTTGCTCAGTCCCAGCTCCTGCCAACCTAGCAGTTCAAAAGTGCGTCAAAGTGCAACTAGATAAATAGGTACCACTCCAGCGGGAAGGTAAATGGCGTTTCTGTGCACTGTTCTGGTTCGCCAGAAGCGGCTTAGTCATGCTGGCCACATGACCTAGAAGCTGTACGCCAGCTCCCTCGGCCAATAAAGCGAGATGAGTGCCGTAACCTCAGAGTCGATCACAACCAGACCTAATAGTCAGGGGTCCCTTTACCTTTACTCACCGCGAAGTTACATTAAGTGCCACACTTTTTAACGGAAAAAAGAGGTGCCAGTACTGTGTACCCTTGAGTACCCCCTGAAAAAACATTGGGCACCAGGGAATGAACCTGGGATCTTCTTTTAGGCATGAGCTACAGCCTTCTCACTACCTTTGTGTCATAGCAACATGCTTCAAAAAGATTATTAAATAACTTGGCAGTGCCAGTGGCATTCTACAATTGGCTAGTAACATCTTGTTCACTAACACAATCTTGATTCTCATGAGGAAAACCCTCAACTCTCATTTCTCTTGATGCACAAGAAGTCCTAAGGCTATTGCCGCCTCAACTCCTTGCTCTCAACCCTGACTAACTATCAGTGCTCATTTGTCATTGCTTCGCCCTTGTTGTGTTCACCTGATACTGCAGCATTGCTTGTGCGCTGTTATCTCTGCATGGCTGATCTTGTTTGGTCATGTAAATCCCAAAGCAAGCAACTTAATGAAGATGTTAGCAGATAGAAGGGTGGAGAACACACACAAAATAAAACGTCATGAGCTATGTACAACTTACGTTACCTTTTTAACAAAGAGTGTGCAAATCCATGTGACAAAATGTGAATGGGTAGCATATGCACACTTGCTTTCAGTATCAGCATTGCCTTCTGTTCTATCTATCTATCTGCTATTAAGTGCATCACATCGAGACACAGTGCTTGCAGGGGGGGGGGAACCATCTGTGGCAGCACAGCAACTATAGAATAGATTGGCGTTCTTAAATCTTTGGGATTCAGATGGTTGTAATGCTGACAAGATGCTGAGAACCAGAGGCAATGTTGTTCAGTCAGATCATCTGGAACTCCCAGAATGAAAACCACAAGGCCAACACAGCTTTAAAAATGATAAGCAGCTGATCGGATATGTGATTCCTCATTAATGACAGTGACATGGTTAGAGGACTGAGAAGAAGAGGAGCTTTTGGGTGCTTAATGGTTGCATAATAAACAAGACCATACAGTCTGAATTTACATTGAAAGAGACCCTTTGTGGGCACCCACCCACTGGAATAAGCTATTCCTGTTGCTCCACTCTTCTTACACCTTCACAGCTCCAAAAACATCTATAACACTTGTCAGAATCTGAAAATACATCAACCCAGTTGCAGATTTTCAGAGCCGATCCACTGCAGATTTTCCACGTCACTTCCCACTGTGGGATTCGTCTTTTTCTCAATGTCCCATAGCACCACCTACAGTTCTCATGAGGGCTACCCCAAAGTACATTCACAATGTTATATTGACACCTGCAGTCATAACCGATTCTGGAAAATAATCCAAAAAATAGGTTTTCCATCTGGTTAGACTGAAAAAAAAATTCCCTTATTTCAAGTGATCTGGGATGGGAAACTTGTGACTGCCCAGATGTTGCTGGACTAAAGCATCTCCCAGACCATTCCATTAGCCATGCTTTTTCCCAGAATGCCTCTGGGCTGTGGGTGAAGAGGGTGGGTGGGTAGCGCCCCAGCCAGGGCATCACTTTGCCTTGTTAAAAAAATAATAAAGGGTGAAAGATGAAATGGACCTCATCCTGCCTGTTAAGCTTCTGGGAGGGGAGGAGGGAGGGGAGGGGAGCAACCTGGGGGAGGGGAGGGCAGAAAAGAGAAAGTGGAGAGGCCAGGTCACTGTGCGGGTGGAGAGAGGCATGTGTGCAATGGTGACCACCCCATTCACAAAATGCTGCCAGGATGAGGTCATGTCCTTTTGATCCTGCTGTAGTGGCTTCTCTCTTTTTTTAATGAGCCTGGGCTGACTGTTCCCTGGGCTGCCTCGTGCTCAAACATCAGGCAAAACCAAGCCACAGCTGAGCTCAAGCCAGATCATGCAGTCAGTTGCAACAGCTCCAAAATGCTGTCAGGAGGGTTGTGTGTGTCCCTGCGTGTGTCAAGGACTGGGAGACAAAGCAGGCTATTCAGATTCTGGGAGAGGTGGCCCCTCCCCCCTCTTATTACACTGCAACTTATTTTCTCTTTTCGTCTGGTTTCTAATGTTTTGCTGGCAACTCCTAACCACCATTCAAGTACCGTAGTTTGCTTAAGGTCATACATGCAATATCGTCCTCATTTGCTTAGAATAAATCAGAGGATCCTTCATGTTGTCACATCATGCTCTGAGTGTAAACAACCTGACTGCTAAGTAACCACAGCCAGTCTGCACAGATCTGCTCTGAATGATGCTTCTCGCCCAAGTGGCCAGTGACTCTCTCTCTCTCTGGTCATCCTGAGTCATAAGATTTCCCCCTTAAGATGTTAACTGCTGCTTCACATTCAGTTTGCCTGAGCCTTCTGAAAGCAAATGAAAGCAACCACAAAAGTGGTCTCTCCAACTCTCCAACCAGGTGGTGTACGATTGTGAACAATCCCCCAACTTTTATCCTAGGAGAACAAAAAATCTGTGGGAACAGATGGTGTCTAGGATATCCAAGTAGGTCACTCTCTGCTGAGTTAATGTTCATGCTAACACAGTACTTTCCCCGCAAGCATTCACTCTGCTCTCTTTTCTGTCAACTGTTTGTGGCGTTTTTGATAACTTTTGGTCTATTGGAGTAGCTCAATGCATTTGATTTGATTTTTCTAATTACTTTTCGGCTGAAGCTCATAGAGATGCTTAAAAAAAAAATCAGGTTTAAATGCTCTTTGGGATATTATGCCGGCTGGCTTCTCCTCCGTCTGGTGCTTCTGTATTTACTGTTACTGCTGTCTGGGGGTCTTTCTTCCTACCCAAAAGTGCACCTGATGTCATTAACAATAACATTGTGCAGTAAGTTTGCAAGTTTGTGTTTTGCGAGAAACACATTCTACCATTGCTTCCCTATAAGTTTATGTAGGAGAAGATTATTTAGAGTGTTTTGCTTTTATTTATTTGCAGTGCAACCTGTGTGAATTCTCAATTGGACTCTGGGGTTTGACTGCTTACTTTAATCACCCAAGGAAACTCAAAGATCACTTGGCTATTCCGGATACAGGCTTCATATTCAGATAATGGAGGAATGCCAAGTTATTTGCACACTTCTGTAGCTGAATATTAAACATGAGCCTAGGGCGCCAGATTGCTCAATAGTGAAGTGCTTCTATTCCTATGGCTCAGCTTTTTCCCAGTGATGAGGGAGTCCTCATGGCAGCCTCTCTTTTTTACCCATTGTCCTAGTAGCAACTACTGAGCATCTCACATTTGTGACAATGCTTTCTGGTTAATGCTTTCAGTGTTAACCTGCACACTTTATGTGCATGACCATTCCAGAGCTTGGCCTTCCCATTGAGCAGTTTGAGGCCACCTCTGCCGCTTCTCATGCTTGAAAAGCATACCTCTGGGATGGGCAGAGGTGGCAGCCAGCATTCCTCAGCAAAACTCACCATTCCTACCATGTTGATTTGGGGTTAGGGAGAACTAAAAGGTACCGTATTTTTCGCTCTATAAGACGCACCAGACCACAAGACGCACCTAGTTTTTGGAGGAGGAAAACAAGAAAAAAATATATTCTGAATCTCAGAAGCCAGAACAGCAAGAGGGATCACTGTGCAGTGGAAGCAGCAATCCCTCTTGCTGTTCTGGCTTCTGTGATAGCTGCGCAGCCTGCATTCACTCCATAAAGTGCACACACATTTCCCCTTACTTTTTAGGAGGGAAAAAGTGGGTCTTGTAGAGCAAAAAATACGGTATTTCCTTTTGTGCTCTGAAGCACTGGGATTGCAGTGTTCCAGCACAATCATTCCCTCTGATTATAAGCTTGCCCTCTCCTCACGCTGGTGTTCCCTCTACCTTCCCCCTCATCCCCCACCCTGATATTTTCCTTCCATGGCAAGGTCAGAGAGAGGGAGATCAGTTTCACTTCTAGTAGACACTTGTCCATGGCACTTTTTTGGTGTCCAAGTCAAAGAGGTGCCAAGAGGCACTTTGGGGGAATCACCACTTCAGCTCTGGGTACCATGTACAGATTGTGCTTTACCTGCCAAAAACACATCATATGCCTGCAGGACAGCAGCAATACTTCCCCTGGAGCTCTTAAGCCTTCATGTGGAAGAAGGCAGTTTTCCAGACCATCTGATCCCAAGTCAATGTGGCCAGCCCCATGCACAGGGTACTGCAGTAGTCCAGGTGAGCTGTAACTAGCACATGTTGCCAGCACCAGAACAGATGGGTAGATAATACGATGGGGAAAGAAAAGAAGTAAATGGGGCCAATTGATTTCTGTGTCAGAATGCAAACTGTGACTCTCAGGGACATCCCTGAGCTGGGACCAAAGCCTAGCCCATCCCAATAGACATCATAGACAAGGGGCAGATTTTGCTTCCTTGTGGATGGTGTGATTAAGATCCTTGGTGTACACTGCCATTCAAGTACATGGTAGCCATTCACTGCCCTCCATTTGGCTACAGACAAAGCTTCCTCACCCCATTATCCTTACTTTGGGATCAGGGGCCATGTTTGCTGCCTGGTCCGTCCCCAGATGAATTTCCTCTTATTTGAGGTCATTTCACTGTCATTGACTCTTTATGGGAAAAGTAGCAGCAAACCCTACAGAAAGCAGCCTGGGTTCTGCTGGCAGGGAGCAACAGGGAGCCAGGAGTCCCTGCAGTAGAACTGACCTCTCTCTGCCCTTTCTCCCATCACAGTGAAGGCTATTACTCTCATGGTTGTTCTAAAATCATTGCTGTTTTTGGCTTTCTTGTAATGACAGCAGTACCTACCATATTCACTTGAGTCTAATATTCCATCAAATCTAATGCACACCTTAATTTTTGCAACATAATTTGGCCAAAATCGGTGAGCATTAGATTCGAGTAAATACAGTAATTACACACACTCACATCCTAGTTCCAGCAGCTGGGAACGTACAGTTAGCAGCTGTGGAATACAGACAGTCTCAATATTTTGTCACATTTTAGTTGTCTCATCATTGCAGCCAGTCATTTAGAGTAGACCTTCTTTCACAGGGATCTTTGAAATGACAAGTCTTCTAATATCGTGAGTAATCATAGTGTGATTTTGCAAAGGCTGACAATCTCTATTCAGCCTCCTTTTTAGCATTTTGCCTCTTTCCATTTCCATTATTGCTTTGCAAACTGTGGCATGGTGTATTTAATTTTAAAATGCTAATAAAGAGCTATTTGACATTATCCAGGATCTTAGGAGAGTCCAGTGGTGTGATCAGGCTTCAATGGAAACATGACTGTACAGACATTGTAGACCTACTGGCAGGGATGCTTTCCTGGGTCTGGTACTGTGTATTTGGACTGAAGCCTCTGCATGCACATGCATCTAAATCTGTTGGCAAGAACTCATGGTACAGCAACTGGATACAAATGGGAAGATGCTTCCAGCAACTGTTATTCAGAGGCAGAACATAGCCAATTGTCATGAACTGGCAGGGCGACAGGAAGGAGTCCTGGCAATTGGTGCAGCCCAGCCATGAATGGGGCACACCGGGGCAAGCTAGGGATGGGGATGGAAGTACTCAAAGGGTGATGGGGGATGGCAAGGGGATCAGTGCCAAGAAACCAGAGCAGCAGGACTCATCACCAGAGTCATGTCTATAAACATGGTGGGCTCTGAGGTACAGTGAGCAGCGGAAGGGGCGCTCCAGGAGGCTGAGACAGCCATGGGTCCACAGCTCTCTAGTTCTGAGAGGAGAGGTGTGAGTCCTCAGCTGGAGAAGGCTGGGAACTGGTGAGCGGCACATGACTCATCAAGCCCAGATGCTGCAATCAGCATGCAAAGTATAAGACCTCTGGGTATAGGGCAGTATATAAATTCAATTAATAAATAATAAAAGTAAAAGTACAAAAGGGCAGCAGAGCTGAGGTTCTGTGCCTGCTCAACTGCTCATCTTGATGGACCTTGGGCTGGGATGCTACAGGAGTTTGGATTACCTCTGACCGTGTTTCTTACCTGTTGAACTTGGGACTTGACTTACTGACTTGCTGCCAGGTAGAGCAGGACACCAATTAGCTAATAGCTATTGATAACCTCTATGAATTCTCTTATCCTCTTTTGACGCCATCCAGCTTGGTGGCCATCACGACTTGTGGAGCGCATTCCACAACTTATGTGTTGTGTGACAAATTACCTTCTTTGGCCCTGAATCCATGCCATCGGTATAACAAAAGGAGAGACAAATAACATAAACCAGGCATGTTCAAGGTTAGTTAAAGGTTAATCATGGCACCCCATGGAACTGCGGGCTTTTCAAAAGTCAACTGAAAATTGCTAGCAAATCTCCGTGACGCAGAAGACTTTGAACTTTTGAGCCACCGAAGTTTCTTAGGAGATGCAAGGAGCCTTGAAATCCTATTAGGAATTGACTCAGCCCTTCATGGCAAAAACAGTACCTTTAAATGATTGAGATCAGTGCCAGTGAAGTCCCCCCGCTGGCATTGCCCTTGTCTCCGAGGTGTCACTGGGGCTATGTATTTATGCACAGTGTGAACTGCTTAAATCGTTACCTACTGCGTAAATATCCCAATCAAATGTTTAGCTGAAAGACTGATAAAACTCCAGAGAGCTGAGAATTTCTCTCCGCTTGTCACTTCATTGCCAACAGGGAGGCATGTCGCCTCGCCTGTCCCGACAATCAATACGTGAAACATTCAGAAGATATTTCTTTAAATGTGCTAAAACTGTGCAATAATTGGCCTGGAAAACAACAGCTGTGGTGCCATCGTTTTGCCCAAGAAACATTTGGCTGCCAGGATGAGGCACTCACAGCAGATTAGATTATTAGTTTGACTTGCTTGTCTGCTTCACCTGTGACTTTGTGAAAATGGATCATCTCTGTACATGCGTACAGACAACTCTATCAGCATACATCTATGGAAAAAGATATACATTTACAGATATGGGTCTGTCTATATGGGTGTATATGTATAAAGATAGAGTGAGCACAGATGTGCACCATACATTTAAAGCACATTCAATGGACATTTAAAGTTCATGGCTTCCCCACAAAGAATGCTGGAAACTGTAGTTTCCCACCACAGCTGCAATTCACAGCATCCTTAACAAGCTGCAGTTCCCAGGATTCTTCGGGAGAAGCAGTCTGCTTTAATTGGACAACAAATTTGTTTTAAATATATGGTGTAAATTGGCCCACAGAAAGAGATAAAGGGCTTCTCCAGATGACTTTTTATGGAGCACCTATCCTGAGTTGCTCACACAAAGCTTATGCAGAGGTTAGACTATGGTCTTTATTGAGCATTTATTCTGATGTGTTTGAAGGGCTGTTATGTGACATTGTGTAGTCATCCTGAGCGGTGTACCTTCCCATTAATCATCTGTTCATTTGGACTTTTTGCGTGAAAAGCAAATTGTATTGGAGACATTTGGGTCTGAAGATTGTGGAATTATTGCTTAACAGAAAGCAGAATAATTTCTTTTGTGTAAATGACAGACAGAAAATTGAAAGTCCTTTTAATTTTTTCTTCTCCGCCCCTTTATTTTCTGTGTTTTCTTTTTTCTTTTTCTTTCTCTGTTTTTGTTTTTATTTATATTAGTTTCTTTTATCTTATTGTATTATGAAAAAGCTTTAATAAAATAACAATTATTATTATTAATCAATATGCTAAGCCGTAGCAGACATCATTGGTGAGCATTCAGTAGGTAGGTAGCTGCCTGAGGATACTAAATTGTCACGCCAAGCCTGTGTGAAGCTACAGGAGCCTCTTCTTAATCCTTTAACCATGGTTAGGAGATAGGGAACATTGAATCTCTTACATGTAGCTTACATCCAGCACCCAAACTCATCCCTTCTCCCAGTTTGCAGCACTGACTGACCAGCTGCAAAAGAGAACCGGCTTCCTTCCTATCCTTTCAATAGTTGTGTGCTATTGGGCTTCTGGGTCATCTTACCCCAAGCACAAATGACTGTGACGTCAAAGGAAGCTCTGTGTGTTGCTTGCATGTGTCTGGACAAGATGACAAACATGAGCCCTTTTTGTTCTGCAAGAAAATGGCCCTTTTATCCGTTCCAGTTCTCATCACTCCCACACGGCATAAGGAGAGGTGGAGGGTGAAAGTCATTTCCTGACACTTTTCCACCAGGTTGTTGTCATATGTCTTGCAGAGTATCTGTCATTTTGATGGGCTGTGTTAGGATAAGTGATATCAGGCCACTGATGCAGAGCAAACAAGAGGCAGGTGGAACTTAGATAGTGGAAGAGGCCCTGCTGGGATGGAAGTTCGTACAAATTCTTCTTCTGCTGCAATACTGCAATGTACCCCAAAGCACTTTTGTCCACACCATCAGATGAAAAAAAGATAGATTTGCACAGTTCTTTTATTTGCTAAACCTGCAATGCTGCTGGAGAAAACAAGGCTAAGTCTCCATGAGTAACAAGAAAAAGAGTGATGTATTTTTCAATGTAGTGAAAACTGAGGTCCTGGCATTTCCCATGTATTCCGATGCTGTGAAATCCCCCTTCCTAGTGATTTTTTTCTACAAAAAAATTAAAATGTGTAGGGGTACTCTCATTTTGACTCAAGAAAATCACCGTTTTATAGTTCAAATCAGAGAAAATATAGTAAATGGACAAAAGTACAAAGAACATGCATTACACTGGGAAAGGAAATGAAGCCACCATTGGAGGTGGTAACAAGGAAAGTGACCAATCACCATGCTAGATTCCAACTCCTACTTCACATATTAAACGCTCGCTTCCGTCTGAGACTCAGGAAACACTGTGACAGGAAATGAGGCTGCCATCGGGGGTAGCAACGGAACTGACAATTCACCGTGCTAGAGAAGAAACTAATCTAAATTAGTTTCTTCTCCTGTTAGAATCACAAAATATTTAGGGGTATGCATCCCCCCAGAAAAAAGCACCGTCCCTCCCAAAGGATTTACTTCCCTCCCCACCAACCATTCTGATGCTTTTAAATGGGCCTTAAATTCCTTTGTGTTGGAATTTTCTTTTCATTGCAGAAGCTGGTCTGGAGTTTTAAAATGGCTGTTACTCTCTGTTTTATTATTACTGTCAGTCTGGATTGGGATGCTTTTATGCTGCTATCTTATTTGTGTTCCAATGCTGTGATCCTTGGGAGGGTCATTGGCAGCATCAAATCTCTGTCTCCAAGGGCAGAAAGAGAGATCTACCCTTAGAGAGGGATGTTGGACATCCACTCCCTATTTGTGAAAACATCTGCAGCCCTTGCCCTACCAAAGTTGGATTTCTGGTGTCAGCAGAACTCCAAAGGGATTCTGCCATGGCTGGAGTGGGGAAGACATGGATGCAAGGAAAGCAGAGCCTTTCAAACACGGGAGAATAATATGCTAATGGCAAGGGTGTGATGGAGAGACCTTTGGTCATCCTCCTGGAGACCCACTAGCCAATCCTGGCAGGATGGAGTAATCAAGATGGCATAACAACCACCAATCAGGAGGGAGTGGAGCGTGAAAAGGTAGAATCTGACCATTTAATTGACAAATGGGGCCTGGCTAGGGAAGTAGCTCACTTTCTTTCTCACTTTCAGGTACTGCTCTGATTCTTAAATTTCTCTCCTTTCTTTGTAATTCAATCATAGACAGTGTCAGATCGTGGTCCTCTAATTTCTTATATACCGGTGGTATCTTCTCTTGAACGGCAGTTGCAATTTCCTTAGCTTCCTCTGCGATCTTTCGAGTCGAGGCCGATTCCTCTAGTAGTTTTTCAATAGACTGTGTATTGGAGTTCACCTTCTTCCCCAATTCATTGATACTTGTAGTGTTCAAGTCAATTTTTGCTGAGGCCTCAGCTACTTGTTTTTTTGAATCTGCAACCTGTTTTGCTAATTTTTCCAGAGATGCATCAATTTTACCAAGTGCCTGAGCCAATAACTCTTCAGATGACATAGCTTTTGGTTTTGCTTGCGAAGCAGCAGCTCCTACTATGCCTGCTGCTCCGGATGTTGAAGCCCTTCTCTGATGTGTAGTATCAGTCTTGTATTGTCTGCCGGACCTGGTAGTTTTTTCCTGTGCCAGCTCTATCTTCCCTTTCCCATCTGCCATAACACTCTCATATACAGCCCAAGGTCAGTCTCACGCCTGGTAAATTTGTTTTGAAAAGGAATTTTCCAAAGCTTGGTTATTTAGTGGCTTAGTTGTTATTGCAACATGATCTCCTCTAGGGGGACACACTTCCAACTTCACTTTGCAACTTTTAAAGCAAATATGGTCCTTATAAGTCCCCAGTATCCCTCAAGAGCCAAAGTTTCAGTGTCCTTAAAAGTTCCTTTATAGTCAAAAGCAGATCTAGAAACACTATATCCACAGAATATCAATATTCTTTACCCTTAACGTGCTGACAGTTCTTCCCACTGATCGGCTTTCCCTGTCATAGGCAGTCCGTTCCCAGATTTTAGAGGCAGCAGATATATCTTTACTTCCCTCTTTTCTTGCAGGTAAATAATGCTCAGTTTTCTCCCCTCCACTCCTGCAAACAGGAGGGGAATCGCTTTTTTGGTGCTGGATTTTAAGCCTTTAAAACACGTCTTTCAAAGTTACAGCTTTACAGTCTCTTTGCTTTGATCTATTTACAAGCTGGAAAGGCAGACTTCCTGTTTGTGCCTTTCCCGTTTCGGTGCCGAATTTACTAATTTTTTTCTCGAATTAATTGCTTGATCCTACTCACGGGTAGTTGCTTTAGCTTCCAATTGTCCAGAAAGAAATCAGCGCTCTCTGACTATGGCTTGCGGCTTCACTCCGCGAAGAAGGTAGACGACTCTCAGCCCCCGCGCCACACCCCCCCGTTCCGTTCCGGAGCCTTTAGAAAGGCTCCTTCGCAGCAGGGGGGGTGCAAATGGAGCCCGCCGAGTCTCCGAGTTCACAGGCTTCACCGCCTGTGATTTCTTCGGCTCCCCGCTTCACTGCAGCGGCCAGACCCAGTCTCCGCGGAGCCGATTCTCTCCGGAGCTCAGAGGGAATCCGCCATTCGTCGCTGGCGCTGACCGGAAGTCGAAATGAGTTCAACCATATTCAGGTCTCCCCACTGCTGCCTTCAGGATTGGTGTTTTGTGCTGCAATCATAGCTCCTGGCTGGCAGCAGCAGGGCTTGATGGAATGGTGTAGCTGGAACCAAATCTACAGCTCCACCAATCATGCCAGCAAATAAAAAAATCGCTTTCACAATGCCAGCTCCCTGGCTGGTTCAGCAAAGATGCCATTACCCAACAAGCGATGGCAACAGTGCTAGCTCAGGAATGGATGCAGTGCTGACTCAACTACACACTATCCCTGATCCTGAAACATCTTGGGTTTGGGTTTTTTGGGGGGTGGGGGGTGGGAGAAGAGTTACACTGGCTACTGCTGGATGCTGTCAGTGGTAGCTTCCAGTCACATAAGGACACTCTTCAGTAGGTCTCTTCTGCCCAGAAGAATCAGGCAAGGTTGGATGGAACAACCATCCAAGTAGGACTGGAACCACCACAAAGCAGTGCCACCTACCTCCAACTGAGACAACCACTCCAGAAGGATACCAGGGTTGGTGGTATTGAAAGTCACTGAGAGGTTGCGGAGAAATAACATCAACACATTCCCCCTGTCTCTCTCCTGACAGACATCGTCATACAGGGAGAACAAAACAGTTTCTATGTCAAAACTGACCCTAAACTCAGATTGAAGTGGATCTAGAAAATCAGTTTCCTCCAAGAGTGCCTGGATTCTGGAAGGAAGGGGATATTTTCCCCAACCTCCTCTCCAGTGGTTTTCCTAAATCCACACCACTGCCACCATTAAATATCATTTATACACTTTACACCCTTAACTAACCCCAACCCCTGGTAACTGTAAACTAAAATCATGCTAAAAGGTCAGATATAAGCAACAAATTTTTTTACATGAATTTATTTTGTGATTATGTATTGTACAAGCTTATGGGAGTACATGAAATAGGAGTCTCTTGAAATGGGTGTGCACTTTGTTAACTTGTTACTGTCGCTTTAAATACCAAAAGCTTATTTCAGTACACCAAGACAACTTTGAAGAAGCACTTAGATACATTATTAAAACTCTTTTGCTATATTGGCGTAGTAGTTACTGCACCCCAGTTACGCCTGACTTTTTTTTGGAGGCCTCAGTTTTGCCTCTGCTCACCTTCTGAAGCACAGCTCTGGTTTTGCTGTCCTATTATGTCATCTTCCTTTGGGTTTCCTACCAGACACCAGAGCTTGGTATTCCAAACTGCCTCTCAATTTCTCTCTCTCTCTGATTCTTCCCCTCATCTCTTCATCCTAAGCCAAGTGATTCAGCTACTCCGGCAAGTCTTCAAACAACAAAGCAACTCTGGCTTCCTTCCAGATTTTCTTTCTTCTTCCTCTGCTGCCTCCTTCTGGCCACCACAGACTAACCCAAATTGACTAGCACTCAGCTATATATACACTTCTCCTGACCCATCTAGTCCAGCCCCAACCAATCAAATGGTATTACTGAAAATTCTAAACCTGTACCCACCAATCAGAATATGCACATATTCTATCCTTCATTTGCATACTGAGAGTTCTATCTCCAACCCCTCCACATCTGTGTCAGTTAAAGTTCTCCAGTGACAGTTAAACCAACTTTCAGACATCCCCCATCAGATACATTACAGTGCACACTACAATACAAATGGCAGAATACATTGCACAATACTCATGAAAGCACAGGTTGAACAAACAGTATTGCATCACAGTTCTATCATAAACCACACTGTGGATATAAAACTTTAAATAAATGAATAACAGGTAGACTGCCATTTCACCATTGGTGCATTACTCCATTCAGTGTTAAATTTCTGCATATCACCCATTTGTTAAAAGAATACAAGCCTTGCCTGAAACCAAGGCCCAAGTGAACATCTGGTTTTACATTTACTATAAATCTCCCATCAGCTGACAGAAATTTAGCAAAAAATATAATAAAATTGTACCTGTTTGTTCTGAAAGGAAAAGAGAGGCAACTAGAGCCATTAACAAAGGAAGGGGATAAACTAAACTCCTACTTGAATGCTTTGAAATGCTTGCATCAAAGGAAGATGCAAATAAGCAAACAAATGCATAAGCAGTTGGCTCCTTATTTGATTTTTCCTATTAAATGATGAAAATAATTCTAGTGCAGAGGAACATGGGGTGTTTTTAAAAAACAAAAACAAAAAAACCCTTTTCAAAGTAGGGAAGTGGTTTGCTTACTCAGAAACCAATTTTATTTCCTGTTAGTGAGGGTTTTTAACTTGCGAAGCTGTGAATAAAAGCAAAGATGGGCAGGTTTCCCCCATGTAAATTAAGTAGCAGCACCATGGCCACTTATCCAAGTAATGGTTGGAACAACTAAAGGAACTTTAAATGCCTTAATATAACTGTAACACCCATGTGTACTTAGACCTACATGGCTTAATCTTTGAGACATGCTGTTATGTACTGAGTTGAATAGGATCCAAACTGCAGCAGTCTGATTGGTCCTAGAAAAATAGGATCCAAAAGGCAGCAGTCTGATTGGTCCTAGAACAATAGGATTCAGAATGCAGCAGTCTGATTGGTCCTAGAACAATGCAGCAGTATGATTGGTTGGCAGGAACCACCCAATCATGCTCCAGATAGAAGTGAATCCACAACCTGATTGGCTTACAGTAGAATTCCGGAATTAGCCAATCATGTGCAGCCCATTGTGTAAATAATGTATATAAAGCAGATGCTTTGAGGGGACATTCATTCATTCCTCCTCACCACTATGAGCTGAATAAAGAGCATGAAATCACTTTGCGACTCTGAGTATATTTCACTGGCGACGAGGATGGGATCCCGCTGAGCTGACTGCCACACACAGCACCGCAGCACCGCCACCTGCCGCATCGCTGCCTCGCACCATGTATCCAGGCTTCAGCTCCGGGACACAAGGAACTCAGAATGGCAACCGACAGCAGCTTCTCACCGTTCAACCCAGCATCTGGAGACTGGGAAGCGTACGCCTCCCATTTCACCTTCCTCCTAGAAGCCAAAGGGTCACCGAGGAAGAAGACGCCAAGAAGAGGGCAATATTCTTCAGTGTCTGCGGAGAGGAGACGTTTGAAATCGCCCAGGCTCTCCTTGTGCCTGAAGACGTTGCTACTGTTCCACATAAAACAATAATGGAACAGCTGAAGGGGCACTTTTTGCCACAGCCCTCGGTGGCTCGTTGAAATGCCTTCTACGCAAAGCGGCAAACCCCTGTGGAAACCATAACTGGGTTTGTGACCTCTCTCCGCCAAGCCGCCCGGTTCTGCAACTTCTCAGAATTGGAGAACATGCTTCGTGACCACCTCGTCGGTGGCCTGAAGGATGAGAAGCTGCAACGACGCCTCTACGCTAAGAAGAACCTAACGTTCCAGGTTGCTCTGGAGGAGGCCCTGGCAACGGAAGCTGCCAAGAGGTCGACGCAAGAGGCACGGCCGAGCCAGCTGTCCCAACCGAGGGTCCACCACGAAGACCTCACCGACGACTCAGGATCCAACAGGGAGGAGGTGCACCGAGTACAGCAGCTCACTCAAGCAGCCCACATACCACAGCTGCCTCGACGAGAAGGAGGGAACTGCGCAAGCTGTGGAGAAAGTCACGAGAGGAGGACCTGCCGTTTCCGCAACGCAGAGTGCAGGCAGTGCAGAAAATTGGGACACATCGCCCGGGTGTGTCGGGCTCGGCCCACCCGACGCCAGGCATCAGATGACCAATCCAAGAGCCCCAGGTCCTGGGGCCCAACGCACCAAGGCAACTCGACGGAGCTCACGGACTTCCAGGTATACCAGTTGCCCCACCCCAACGTAGAGAAAATTTATGTAGAGGTACATGGTACATGCCGCATGGAGCTTGACACGGGTTCAACTCTATCCATAATCTCGGCAAGGACCTTAAGGAAACTGTGTCCTACTGGGGGTCCCAAGCTCAGGCCGGCCCCATTCACCCTCCGGGACTTCCAGAAACGTAAGGTCCCCACAATGGGGGTGGGGACCTTCAGGGTGCAATACCGAGGGCGGACACGGCAACTGGACTTGCTTGTGGTCAAGGGCCCCTACATTAGCTTACTGGGATTGGCATGGTTTGGACCACTGGGGCTAGCCGTCACCGGGGTGAACCACACGAGCTTACAAGTGGACGTGGACGCCATATGCAAGGAATTTCCGGGGGTTTTCGATGGGAAATTGGGACAGTATACGGGGCCCCCCATTGCTCTATAGCTTGACCCCGCAGTACGACCGGTCAGGCTCAAGGCCCGCCGGGTCCCGTTCACCCTGAAACCCCATATAGACGAGGAATTGGACCGACTCATGGAGCAAGGAGTGCTGGAGCCGGTGCCTAATGCCCCCTGGGAAACCCCAATCGTCACACCCGTCAAGCCTAATGGTTCGGTCCGCATCTGCGCAGACTACAAATGTACCATAAACAAGCCCCTCATGGCCCATGCATACCCAGTGCCAGTGGTCAGCCATGTCCTTGCCACCCTGGCTGGGTCGAAAATTTTTTGGCAAGCTGGACTTGGCCCAAGCATATCAACAGCTGCCAGTAGATGAGGCCACAGCAGAGGCACAGACGATTGTGATGCACAGAGGAGCGTTCAGGGTAAAGCGGCTGCAATTCGGTGTCAGCGTGGCACCAGGCATATTCCAGAATCTAATGGACTCTCTACTTAAAGGGATTCCTGGTGTCACCCCCTTCTTCGATGATGTGTTGATTGCCGGGCCCACACCAGAGGAGTTTGAGGACCGCCTCCGCACCGTTCTGCACAGTTTCCAGACGGCGGGTCTCAAGGTGAAGCGGGAAAAATGTCTACTAGGAGTGCCTCAGGTGGACTTTCTGGGATTTATGGTGGACGCAGAAGGGGTCCACACGACTGGGGACAAGGTACGGGCCATTTGTGATGCCCCAGCGCCCAAGAACAAGTCTGAACTTCAGGCCTTCTTGGGACTATTGAACTTTTACCATTCCTTCCTTCCCCACAAGGCGGCGGTAGCGGAGCCCCTACACAGACTCCTGGACAAGCGGGCCCCTTGGGTGTGGGGCCAGCACCAGGAGGCCGCATTCCAGGCAGTCAAGGACTTGCTTGTCTCAAACTCGGTCTTGGCACACTTCGACGAGAGGCTGCCGGTGGTGCTAGCATGCGACGCCTCGCCCTATGGCATTGGCACTCATCAACCAGGTAGCCACACCCAAAGCCTTGCTTGTGAAGGGAATGTGGAACCTCCTTGACTCCCAGTGCCGAGAGAGCAGAGGTGGGGAAGGGATATGGAGGGTGAGTAAGAATGCTGCTGCTCCAGGGTGCGAGACCAGGAGCTCGACCTCAGAAGGCTACATTCAGCCATGCTCAATCCCTCTCAACATTCTCCATCCAGGCAAGCCAGGGGCAATATCACAGTTCAAGTGGACACACTCCAGCCAGGCAACAGCACTTGAAGAAGACACAGAGGAGGGTTCAGTCACTGAAGGCTGGAGTGGGTTACGTGTCCTGACAGAATCCCTAGGGCTGGATAGAGAGTCCTAGAGGGCTGTATTTGCAGACTTTCCAAGTCTGAAATTGTTTCTGTTTTCCAGGGTTAGTCCCGGATTCACAGAAGCTGTTTCGGTTTCTGATTTGATCCTGGAATATCCCGCTTTTCTTTAGGATGTCCCTATATTCATCAGTGGGATGTGGGTGGCGCTGTGGGTTAAACCACAGAGCCTAGGGCTTGCCGATCAGAAAGTTGGTGGTTCGGATCCCTGCGATGGGGTGAGCTCCCATTGCTCGGTCCCTGCTCCTGCCCACCTAGCAGTTCGAAAGCACGTCAAAGTGCAAGCAGATAAATAGATACCCCTCTGGCAGGAAGGTAAACAGCATTTCCATGTGCTGCTCTGGTTCACCAGAAGCAGCTTAGTCATGCTTGCCACATGACCCGGAAGCTGTACGCCGGCTCCCTTGGCCAGTAAAGTGAGATGAGCGCCACAACCCCAGAGTCCTCCATGACTGGACTTAACAGTCAGGGGTCCCTTTATCTTTATCTTCATCAAAGAAATGTTGGAGGGTTATATGACCCCTAAGTGTCAGGGAATGGTCTGAACAGGAGGATTAGGAAGTGTATCCTCAGCCAGATCAGCTTCTCGCTGAAGAGGAGGAGGAGGTGAACAATTTGGCCCACCCTCTCCCAAGCAGTTTCAGTAGGAGAGAGAGAGAGGAGAATGCTGTACAGCCTCCGCAGGAGTTACCTAGCTATGAGATACTGGAGAAGAGGGAGAAGGGAGGGAACAGCCAGCAGAATCCTCCCTAGAGTGCCTGGGTGATCCCCCCTCCCCTCAGACTCGCAGGTCTAGCCGTATTAAAGAACAGAGAATGCAGAGGGCTGGAACTTCCTGTTAGCACCTAGGATGTTGCTGGGGACGGAAGTGGAAGGGTTCAGAGTAGCCAACACCTCTCTTTGTGGAGAGATATGGATTCTTGCTTTGCAATCAGATGACTGAACGTAAAGGGCTATCAAAGACAAACTGCTTGTGATTCTTGCCTATGAGGTTACTGGGGCAGCAAAGGACTCTCCACACCGGACACCAAGCCAGAGATAAGTCACTATACAACCATCTGAAGGCAACCGTAAATAGGGAAGTTTTTAATGTTTTATTATGTTCTGATATATGTTGGAAGTCACCCAGAGTGGCTGGGGCAACCCAGTCAGGTGGGTGGGGTATGAATAATAAAATTATCATCGCCACCATTGAATAGTACATCCCCATTTTCATGGGAGAAATGTTGGAAGGTATGCATTGGGCCTCAGACTTGAGATTCCCCGTTAAGCAGACATCATCCAGTTTGTGTGTGCTACGAGACTGAGAGTAGGAAAAATGAAGTTCTCCAAGGAAATGAACATGATTTATTTATAAGAAGGAGGCACACACAGAGAGACCCCCCCCCCTTTCAGCCTCTTCATTTTCATTCCTTGCTCTTTGGTGCTTCCATTTATCAGCCTCTGGGAATCAGGCAGGTAATGATGATATACGAACTCGAGTGAAGTAATTTTCCCACCATGGTGCAGAAATCACGACAAAGCAGCCCTACTTCAGGAAATCATATTATACCCCAGTATAAGCAGGATGGTTAAGCTTTAGTTGATGCCTACCTTTCAGATACCTACAGGCCCCCTTTGCTGTTACAGACTCAAAAGCACATTAATGTTCCAGTCATAACCTGTGCTCAAAATGCTTTAACCTTTGTGCAAGCAGGAATTATTACAAACCCTTCTGTGCAAATTTACCAGCCCAATTTCCTAGCAATTACTACGTTCATTGTCCAGTGGCTTGAATTACAGAAAAATGAAATTGGTTGGTGAGAAGCAGGAGCACGCTCTAAGGCTATTCATAAGTTCCAACACCTTGTTGCTTGCTTTCAAGTATAAATGTATTAGTCTGTCTGGAGAGCAGAAAAGTTTTGCACAATATCCTACAGATCCTACCGCTGCAGATGACTGAGTTGGTATATGAGCTATTCTTGAATACACTTGCTGCAGAAGAAAAAGAGAGAAGAAAAAATATACACCATACCATGCACCACTGTTCAGGACATATTAAGGAAAAGAGTTTCACCCTGTGTACTGTCAGGGTTATTGATTTATAAGTTTTCTTCACCACTAGACAAATAACAGCTTTCTGGGATGTCACAGGAACAGGGAATAAAGCTGGCAAACAACAGTTTTTGCTAAGCCAACAAGAGAAGGGCTGAATTTTCATTTTAATATGAATGGATAGCCTTCATAACCAAAAGCATGTTAAACAAGTGAACTCAAATTTGGCCAGAGGCAAGGAAATAGGAGTTCTTTTATTTATTTAGGGCTGTGCCCTGAATTATTTCAGGAACACACACACACACACACACACACAGATGGGGTAACATTTCTACGGTTATCAAGCAATATACGATTATCAAATGTGCCCCTTTTAAAAAAAACCAAGGAGTGGTGGAGGCTTAATTTGATTCAGCTGATTTGGTCACCAGCTAGCTATTTTCTCCTCCATGTGATCAGCCTCTGACAAATTCACATTTGCATGAATTATTGGCGGTGCCTGTGCTTGTTCTGTTTACTTCCATTGAACAGGCAATTCATGTTTTAGTTGCACAATTTGGTTATTTTAGAAATGATTTGGGATCAGCAGCCCAGAAAAGATGGTGTCACTGAAGCGCAAGGCAAATCTCAGTCCAGTGGAATCTAAACTTATAATGAAGATGGTAATAAAATGTGAATATTTCCCAGCCTGATGGCAGGGAGTGGGAAGAGAAAATACCTAGCTTGATGTCTGCATGAGATATAAAAGAGATGATCTGGTGAATACAAAACCAAAAGTTGTAAACATAAATTATATTCAATTCACACCAAGAGAAAGCAAACTGACTGGTATTCAGACAATGTATCTCTTGGCAAATAGAGATTCTTGCCTTATTTTTCTCTTCCAATATGTCTCCTGTCTCCAGAGTAAAATTAAATTAGCATCAACCCCTTTTTTCTTGAGTCAAGAAAATAACATAAGCCAATGAACTATCATCTCCTGCAATCTTAGAGGAAGCTTTAATGACTTAGGAGTCAAAACTCATTTACTTAGACTGGATCCAACTCTTCTTTTTGAGTCTCATGTATTGTCAGGTGTTTTTTTTATGCAAAAAGCAGAGTTAAGGTAAAAAGCTGTTTAAATAGCTGTATACATACATAATGCAGTATGCAAGTAAGCTTTAATTCCAACCACAAGGTATATCGCACACACCAAAACAATCTCCAGGTGGTGTAAGATTCCAGAGTTTCCAGTCACTTTCCTGAAGTTTGTGTTTCCTTTGGAAATGAGGCACAGCAGAGAATGTGTTTATAAACCATATATACAACCAGAGCCTATGATGGAGGGGTTCACACCTCAAGAAACAAGGCAATGATCACCTGTTATCCACTGATGTCCAGTACAAAAGCTTCTTCTGATGGAACATACTTTTCAAAGAGTGGTGTTTCAAGCCCTCAGAGTGGTTCCATCAGTAGGAAAATGCCTCTGGACTGCATCCCATAGCACTAACATTTCGCTTCCTTCGGTCAAATGCCAACAGTAGCTTAGAGAAAGGCCAGTTGCTTTTTTATGCACACAGGCTTCCAGCGTTTTCTCTGGTGACTCCTTAGAGCTCCACCAACCTTTGAGGTACAATCCCTCAAACCCCCTTTTCCCCATGCCCCACACACCTACAAAGCTAAACCAGATTCGCATCCAGCCAGTCAGATTTGCTTCAAGCCAAATCCCTCCTGGGCCTGGCCAGTAAAGCGAGATGAGAGCCACAACCCCAGAATCGTCCGCGACTGGACCTAACAGTCAGGGGCCCCTTT
This sequence comes from Podarcis raffonei, assembly GCF_027172205.1. Lineage (NCBI taxonomy): Eukaryota > Metazoa > Chordata > Lepidosauria > Squamata > Lacertidae > Podarcis > Podarcis raffonei. Next base: position 29,057,714 of record NC_070610.1, on the reverse strand, counting down.
ACCTTTTAATTCCCCCAACTACAGCATCGTCTCCCTACATTAGAAATCACAAATGAAACACAGAACACTTCTACTGTGTCCATCACCCTTGGCTAGCAATGGTGCTCAGGTTCACAATGAGTCCTGTATCTGCCTCAAACGAGCTGAAAGCCTCCAGGAAACAAGTGTTTCAACACACAGTTTATGACATGCTAGTCTCTGGGTTACTTGTGTCAGGAAAGAATCGCTACTAGCTGCCCAGGTGGGGAAGCTTCTGCAAACTGGAATACTATGTTTCTTCATCCGGTATCAGGCTGCCAGTATTAGTGCTGAGTCTGGTCCTCCAATTTCTCATAAGTTTCAGATTTTTATCCTTGTCCACAGAGCGCTTGAGAATTTGGATGTTTGTGTGGTTTTGAGCTTATTATTGTAAGGGTGGTCAAGAGTCTTTCTCTCCTCCCCCCCCCAATTTCTCCAGCATTCATTATGAACCCTCCAGCTGCCCACAAGCTTCAAGTGAAGAGTTATCTGGTGACAGGGGCTCCCAACATAGGAACCAACTCCTAGGGGCCAAAGGGCCCTCCACAATAAAATATTTGCTGGTGCCAGGGCCCCCAGAGTTGATTGGCATTGCCATTCAAATGGTGTGCGTGATCTTGTGATCAGTTATGTGGGGTGAGAATTACCTGCCCCTCAATATTTTATTCAAATTGATACCCCTGGGTCCCAAACTGTGGACAACCAGTGCCCCACAAACTTCATTCATCTGTTGCATGCTTGTGGATTTGCCACTGAGGACAGGAGGCAGCACATCCATTCATTAGTCACATCTATTTGTAATTGTGGACGCGGGTGGCACTGTGGGTTAAACCACAGAGCCTAGGACTTGCCGATCAGAAGGTCGGCGGTTTGAATCCCCTCGACGGGGTGAGCTCCCGTTGCTCAGTCCCTGCTCCTGCCAACCTAGCAGTTCAAAAGCACGTTGAAGTGCAAGTAGATAAATAGGTACCGCTCCGGCGGGAAGGTAAACGACGTTTCCATGTGCTGCTCTGGTTCGCCAGAAGCAGCTTAGTCATGCTGGCCACATGACCCGGAAGCTGTATGCCTACTCCCTTGGCCAATAAAGCAAGATGATCGCCGCAACCCCAGAGTCGGCCACGACTGGACCTAATGGTCAGGGGTCCCTTTACCTTTACTTGTAATTGTATCTTTATTGCTTCTTCTATTTCTTGTGTTGTATTTTTTTACGGGGGAGTTTACGTGGGAGTTACATTCCGGGTCATTGTGTGCATTGGTGGAGCATGCATGAGCCTGCCCTGCCCCCATTGCATCCCCCCCCCCCACGTATGCATCGAACATGCACAAAATGGGAGTTGTCTTTTGTGGCATTCGTAAGGAGCCCCCGGTCGTCTCACGGACTATTGACACATACACCACTAATCCGCTGCCACCAACCAGGTTCTCCCCTGTAAATCACTTAGTCTCAGTCAGGTTCTCAAGTTAACAATGAAGATTGTAGTTTATTGTAAACACAAATTAAACTTTAAATGCATTTGAAACGCTGTTACCCTTTACCCTCTTAGTCTTATTTTATTCTATCTCTAACTCTTCTACCTCCCCTCACAAAAGAACCAACTGCACTAACTGCCTCTCTCTTTCCATCTGTCTGTCAATTGCTTCCCCAACTGCTTTTCCTAACTGCTTCTTCCCAACCAACTGTCTAAACCTCGGGCTAAGCCCTTTTATAAACAGGTAGGCTCTGCCTCTGGTTTTTCTATTGGTCTACCTATTAACTCATTCTCTCCCCCGTACAGACATTTTCAAAAGAACGGGCAAACGCCACACCTGTATTCTGATGTTAATTCTATAGAGTTCAGATTGCAATACAATAAAATGCAATATATAAGAAGCAAGAAAGATATGGTTTAAAAAAGCCATATGGCATCTAGCACAGCACATTACAATGGCCACGAGGGGCAGAACAATCATTTAGGTGGTCCATCCAGACCGTCAGCGGTTTTCAAGTGGTCCATGGGGAGTAAAGCTTGGGAGCCACTGCCTTGTGGCAACATCTCCTGGGCTTTAATTGAAGCAGAACCACCTGAGGAGGCTGCAGAGGGCAGACCATTAGAGAGATGGTTTATAGTAGCAAAGAAAAAGAAAGAAGCACTCACAAACATCCCTTGAAAGGAAAGTTAAATGCAACAAATAACCTGCACCTTACTTGTTGGAATTTCACTGAAATGTTCTCTTCCCTTTGAGAATTGTAAAATGCAATCTCCTTTTCACTTTAATTGATGGAGAATGGCCAAAATTTCAGCATTACTGTGGAGCTAAGACTGTAACATAGATAATGTCTGGGCACACAGTTAAGTGAAAACGAACAGTGCTTGTGGATTAGCAGAAAAGAATTACTTGCAAGGCTGTTGTGATAGTTAATTCTTTTGGTGATTGTAAATAATAAGCCTCATCAAAGTTAAGTTATATATCAAAGTATTACAGCATCAGCTTGAAAAGGTAGTTATAATTACTTCCCTCCAAATGCTTTCTCATGTGGGACAGACTCTCTCTGGAACAAGCTACTAATCAAAAGAAGCTTAGATTCCACTTCTCGCAGACTGTTTTGAATTTGGTTCAGTGGTTTCTGCCATAGAGCAAGTTATCAGACACAACAGGCAGATAAGAGTGTTAAACAAATGGTGGAAATGACAACCTACACCTCTTCTCTTTCTAAGGGACTCCCATTACTGCTATTTTAAAAATAAATAAGTATCAGAATGTCAAGACAGAAAAATAAAAGCAGAGGAAAAAATCAAGTCAGCATAGGAAAAAACTACAAGCATTTGTGTGTGTAAATAATTGAATCACCGGACTTCATCTAAGTGAATAATCAAACTTGCTCACAGATGATGCCAGAGATTCTGCTAAATGATAATAAACTTCACATCATATTACCCTCTTTGAATTAAATAGAAAACTTCTATTCCCTTTACTGCAAAACAGTACCACACTGTAAGTATTTATTTTGTTTTGTTGAAACCTCCTGGTACATTGTGTCCGCTCAGAGTAGAAGAATTATGCACTTCAGTTACACCTTTTCTGGGGAACTGTTTTGGTTAAGCATACCCAATGTAAAATTCAGGTTGCTCCATGTCAAGAGTGATGATTACATTGACAAACTTCCAAGGTCACAATCCCAAGACAGGTTAAACATGCTCCGGCCCCACTGATTTCAATGGGCTTGAACTACGCTTAGCGCAATTTATTGGATTGTGGCTCAACAATGTGTTTCGGAGCTCCATAGCAGAATCTCGCCTTAGAACATAACATCAGGTAGTGTTTGCAGCAGTTTTAGTCATATCACAAACAGCTCTTGGAAGCTCTCCATATTCAAGAGGTTGGAGAGGCTGTTGCTTGAGGCAGACAAACCCTTTGGAGCAAGGGCATCACTTGCAGGAATCCCAGCCAAAGAGCCCAAATCAGGGCTCTTTGGCTGGGATTGACGTAAGAGGTCGAGCAGGCTTCCTCAACCTCGGCTCTCCGGATCTTTTGAGACTACAATTTCCATCAACCCTGACCATTGGTTCTGCTAGCTAGGGATCATGGGAGTTGTAGGCCAAAAAAACATCTGGAGGGCCGAGGTTGAGGAAGCCTGGGGTAGAGGCCTGGATTTCGTTGTTGTTGTTGAGCAACAGATCCCCTCTTGAAGGTCCAACTTGACTTGTACCATCAAAATTAATTCTATTGAGCAAAAATTAACTGCACAGTGCTTTGTGTGGGGGGGAAGTACATGTTAGCCACCTTGGTGGTATAGGATAGTTCTGGGCATTTTGTCCTTTTTTTCTTTTTTTTAAAGAAGTCATCGGAGATGATATATTATAAGTATTACCTAGAAAAATAATTTGTGAAGTTGTAAAACTTTACAAAAGTTGTAACACTTTACAAAATGACCATAGTTCAGTTCAGGTGTTCAGTGCCAAACTCCTGCTCTGGAGGGTAGGACTCAAACCAATGGTTTCAAGTTGCAAGAAAGGAGATTCTGAGTAAACGTCAGGAAGAACTTTATGGAATAAAGAGCTGTTTGACAGCAGAACAGGTTGGGAGATGGTGGACTCTCCTTCCTTGGAGGGTTCTAAGCAGAGGTTGGATGCACATCTTTCATGGCTGCTTTAGAAGAGATTCCTGCTTTGCAAGGGGGTTCACAAGATGACCCTTGGGGTAGATTCCAGTTCTACAATTCTATGGTTCTACATAAGAGTAAGGCTACACTTGCTGCTCCCTTCCATCATCCACCCATGACCTGGTCCTATGCTCCTCCCCATGTATTGGAAGGTGAGGGTCTGCAGCAGGGAGCCCTGCTGCACTCATGTAAGCTCAATGCATGTTCACACATGCAGCTTACACAAGTACGGCAGACCCTCCACTTTCTCCTTCAGTATGTAGGGCCTGCAACTCCCCCTCAAACAATGCTAATCACATGCTTGCACAGGACAAGGGGTTTGAATACATTCCTAAATATACAGAGGGGCACATCCGGCAGATCAGCATTATGCATGTATCGAGCATATAGTAATCATGCCAATTTCCCCATGTTTTCCTAGCAAATGCTTGGCATGTCTCAGTCCCTTGGCCGGAACACTTATTTTACATGGGTAGAAAATCTTGGGCTGGGCTGTTAGATGTTAAGTGGCATGTGAATGATAAAGCACGGTTATGTTTTCGCTAGGATTTCGACAATGAGATTCTTCATCCAACAGCAGAATTGCATCATTGCCACTAAATAGGCTGAGAACCTAATCCAAAGCACTAGCAGCAGTCAAAAGGAATAAGAGGATTCTAGAAATCATTATGAAGACTAATACCTCTGTGATCTTCTAAGTAACTGTTGGATACGCTTATTCTCCCCAGAGAATGGGGTGGAGGTATAATTGTATAACACTCACCGGTGCTACAATCAGTGCATAAAAGAGAAGCATCTGAAACGTGATTCTCATCCTTACATATTGCATCTATTCATCCCGTTTGTGCTACTCTTTATTTTAATGAATTAAGCAGGCTCATGCTGCCATCTGGTGGGCTGTATAAGGAACACCGTTTTTGTTTTGTTTTTTTGCTGGCTAGGCTTGCGCTAAGCAACACATCCGCAACGTTACACCCGTGTAATAGATATGAAGTAGATAACGGTGAACAAAGCTAAAGTATTTTATTAATAATTTATTGTCAGTAAGAAAGACTGGCTAATGGTAGATTTCAGTAAAAACCTTTACAAGACCATTGCATCACAAATATACAGACACTATAAAACTGTGCCATGGTGGTTTTGGTTCTAAATAGGTATGCAGTGGCTTCCCTCCTCCCCTCCCCCCACACTTTTCAAGAAAGGAAAAATGTGTAACTGTCCTAGAGTACAGAAACCCAGGTGGGATATTTCCATGTTCGTCACCCAGAAAATATCAGGAATCTTTTACAGCTGGAAATTATGTACACTTGGAAATGCATGATTACATAGAAATCTATAAATGAAATGTCACACTTCTGTGGAAAACAAAACAAAACGGTGAACTGCTGAATGCTATAAGACCCAGGGCGTGTTGGTTTAACGGCACACTAAAAACACCACTAGAATCAGTGGAAATCAAGTTTCGAAAGTATCTACAAAATCTAGTTAAAATTATCGAAATCAAAACTGTACATAAAATTTACAAAAAGAGATAAGAAAAAAACGATTTGCTCTTGAACGATATAAATACATTTATCATGCTAAAATGAGGAAGTGGTATGTGTTTTTGCTTTATTTCTTTTAACATAGACAATGTAAGTACAAAAAACACTTTTTGGGGGGGGATGGCACAGCCAATGGGAGACCTGTGATCAGTCAAGCGGTGGGAACGAGGTCAGGAAATGGTTAACAAGTTGAAATGAGCTACATGATCCAGTGCAGCCATGCCAGTTTTAGCTCACTGAAACGAAAGCGGCTCAAGCATTGCTGCCAAGAAAAATAAGCTCTCCGATATTTTTCTCTAGAATACTTTTATTTTTTAAGTTCATTAACATCCAGGCACTTTTAATTGAGGAAGGGTGTCAGACTTCTGTGTGGTGCTGAGGCTCGAGCGAAGGGATGATCACCTCTTCGAAATGTCCATCGTCTCCACTCTCATAGTCACTCAGCATGGCCTCAGACTCCATTTCACAGCATGCCGACACGTCGGAGCAGGAAGCTGTGGAAGCGTACACAGACATGGACATGTTGTCCACTGGGGGCGCTTCGAAGTCTCTGCTGTACCCTACTGTGTAAGGAGCAAAGGGTTCTCTGTAATTCCCGGAGACTCCGTTGTTTGTGTTCTGAGGTTCTGACAGGTCTGGCGGATAGTGATGGGGAAGGTACTGGCTGAGATTGAACCTCTGCCTGCTCCTCGCAGAGGATCCCAAGCTACCTACAGCAGGCATGTCTCTGGATTGCTGTATTGAGTCAAACTGATCACTGTACTCGGGTGGCAACGGTGGGAGGTCGTCAGGCACTGGGAAGTCGTCTGGCGGAGGTGGAAAGTCACTCTCAATGTCGTAACCTCCAGGGTAGTAGTCTGCATCAATGGAATTTGGATCTGTATACAGGGGTGCCGCCTCTTCAACCACCTCGTAATTCGGATACTCCTGTATGCCAGGCAGTTGGACATTGGGCATCCAGTCAGAGGTATCCCAGTGATAGCCTGAAGGGCAAAAACAAAGCAGGTTTCAGTATCTAACACTGAAAAATCAATATACTGCACTAAGGACAGCACAACCACCAGCTATTAGAACACAAGAGGAATGGGAGGAATCTGCCCCCGAGGTTAACGAACATTCAACATTACAACCGTGAGTTCATGGTGCACCATGCAAATAGTTTATTGTATTATTCAAGTCTGGGCTAACTAGGATCACAACATACCTCACCCTAAAGTGAGCTAAGGAATGAGCTGGTACACAACGGCAGGAAAGTCATTCTTTGCGTAAAATAAAAGTGTCTGGAAGCCTGTTAGTGGAACAAACTGGTGCATGGTAACTACATTTATCTCAATGTAACATTTGCAACAAGCTCGTGGCTCTGTTTGAAATAAAAGCCTAGCACGATCTGAGCCATGTTTACTCGGAAGTACATCCTACCGAGCCCTGTGGAGTAACAGTGTGCAGAATTGCAAGATTAGTCCATCAAAATTAGCAAGGTTATGATAATTTACCCCGCTGATTTCAATGGGTTTTAAATTACAATTTGATTTTTCCAGACTGAGGCCAGTAAGCTTAAGATTCCCTAATTGTTAAAGCATCCATAACACTTACCAGTTTAGTATTAATGTTATTAATTGCTGCCCATCGGCTGTGGAGTTAATTTTATAACAGAACCCCTATGAAACTATTAGTAAGGACACTCAGGCATTCAAATGCAAAAACAAAAGTCTCCATATAAGCCAATCATGCAGAAAATCACTTTCTGTTGTAGGGCAAGAATATAATATTGTACTTGAAACAAAAGTGCTTACTGGCTTGACTGGTAAAACATGGCTATGTTACAAGTATCAAGATTTTGTGATCCCTTCTACAAAGGGAAATTTGCACTGGGCTAGAATAAGTGTCCAGTAACTGGAGGGAAATAACTGCATACATACACAGTGAGCAGACCAAGTTAGTGTTGGGGGCCAAATATTAACAGAAACATTTCAGTGAATGGCAACAAACAACTACATGCAGAAGTCACCTCTTGAATTGCTCAGGTCGGGAACAGCGAAAGACTCTTTAGGTGGCAAAGTGGAGAGAGAGGAAAAAAGATGTGCAGTTAGGCATCAAGTAGTTCAAAAGAACTCAATAGCCTAAAAACAGTAAGAATGTACACAATGCCAACAGTAACAATACCCTTTCTACTGTCCCCTTGTATGTTAAGGAAGGGGGGTATTATAGTTTAAAGGTGAGATCCAAAGAGATACTTTAGATATGCAAATAAGGTTCTAAAAACTTTATTATTCCCTTCAAACAGTCATATCACAAACTGCTTCTGTAAAGTCCCCAACTGGTCAGGTGGGATGTTGTTTCAAGAAACAAACTCTTGAGTGTGTAGAAATAATTGTGTGGTTCTTTGGATCCTGATCAAAGACAGAGCTTGGAAATAAGGATGGAGGCTCAGCAAGGTAAAAACCCTGCACACACATTATTGATTGAATACGGCTTCTCTGATAGGGCTTAATTGTTTTGTATATTTGTGTTTTTTTATCCTTGTGGCTAATTCTGGAATCAGCTGTCTATTGTCATTATGCACAGCCTAATAGCTAAATAGATTACTGAAACAATGAAGCTGTCTAATAACCGTAAACCTAAACTTCAAAAATTAGATTAATAGTTTGATAATATAGATTTATGAACCTGTTTTGCACAGACTAAAACAAAGCTGTTCATTACATAGTGAGCCTTGGTTGCCAGCTCAAATCATTGGTGTCCTAGCCATAGGCACCAAGGGGGGGAGGGGCCACGGGGCCCCCATATTCACGGTGTGTTGATGTCATGTGAAAACGCCATCGTGTGGCCCCCGGCCCCCTCAATCGCGAGGGCAAGGCAGCAGCCCTGATCCCTGCCCCTTACAAACCGAGGCTCTGTTGTATAAGATTTCAGGGGGATAGATGTCTAAGGAAGTGTGTGATTTAGTGCTTGCTGAGTAAAATATTAATGAAACGCAGCTGATTTTGAAGACTTTCTTTTAGGCTTTACAAGTGGGAACTGCAACAACATGTGGCAGCACAGAGTACTCTTGTTTGGGATTCCAGCCAGACAACCAGGACCCTTCCCCCCACCAAGAATACAATATTCCGGAATACACCTTTTCCAACCCCTTTCCATCATTCAGCACTCTGTGGCGTGCTCAATCGTCACTGAAAAGTCATCCCCCCCTATTCCACCTCCTAAAATATGTTTTGAACTTCTGCAAATTTTGTCTTCCTCCAAATCTGCAGATACCTCTCTGCAGCTGGTGCCACATTGGCTACGTAAGGGTTGGCAGTCGGAAGATGAGTTTGCCATTACTAAATAGGATACATCTTGATCTCTTTCGTTGTCTAGGTCTTAACCCTGCTTCAAATGCCCTCCTGCAACTAAACCTGTAAGCAAGCTTAAGCATGTTCAGTGAAATTGTTTTTTTTATTTTTTTTTGTTTTTAGCTTGTATTTTATGTTGTGAACCACCCTGAGATCTACAGATGAAGGGGTGGATACAAATAAAATAAATAAATGAAACAGCAGTACTCTCATTTCCTGTATATCCCTGCATTGTTTTCTTTCTGTTTCCCTGAGTTGAGAATGTTAAGATGATAAACTCATCTACAACAGGAATGTATCCTCTTTCTACTCTATAAAGCTCCATATATACTGATAGTGGCATTTGACAAACAAACTTACAACACATGCTAAGGGATGTCAGATATGAAGCTTTTTTTGCAATTTCTCTATGCACAGCCCGTATCTAGATGACATAGTTATTTTTACAATTTTATTGTTTATCTAGCTTGACCCTAATGGAACATTTCCCACCCACTAATACAAACAGATACAGTGGTACCTTGGTTTAAGAACAGCTTAGTTTATGAATAACTTGGATTAAGAGCACTGCAAACCTGGAAGTAGGTGTTTTGGTTTGTGAACTTTGCCTTGGAATAAAAACATGTTCTGCTTCCTGTTGATTGTGTTCCATTTGTAAATTAAGTCCCCTGTTGCTATGGGAAAGCATGCCTTGGTTTAAGAATGCTTTGGTTTAAGAACAGACTTCCGGAATGGATTAAGTTCATAAACCAAGGTACCACTGTAGATGTCTATCTATGCATAGAAGCTGATTCAAAGAGCATTTTCTACAGAGTCAAAAATGAGCAGGATAAAAGGAGAGGAGTATTTCCAAAAACATTAAAGTCTTTTTTTTTTTTATAATATTTTTATTCAAAAAGTTTTCCATATAAACATAACATACATAAACATACATAAACATACAAAAACAGAAACAAAAACAAAACAAAGAACATGTACCATTTCATATCCTAATTTCTTATACCTTCCTTCCCCGACTTCCTCATGCCTCCCTTTTCTGTATTCCAAATTCTTATCAATTACTCAGCAAATCTTCCCTTATTTTAATTTAAGTTTAAGCTAACCTTCCTTGTTCTCCTTGTCTTAACCATTACTAATAGTAACCATTTACTTTCAGTCCATCATCATTCTAACTTTCATTAACTTTATGATATTTCTTTAAATAGTCCTTGAATTTTTTCCATTCTTCTTGCGCTGTTTCTCTTCCCTGGTTTCGGATTCTGCTCGTCATTTCTGCCAAACCCATGTAGTCTATCACCTTCCTCTGCCATTCTTCCAGTGTGGGTAGATCTTTCGTCTTCCAGTACTTCGCAATAAGTATTCTAGCTGCTGTTGTAGCATACATAAAAAAAGTTATATCTGTCTTTAACACCCCTTGGCCAACAATACCCAAGAGAAAGGCCTCTGGTTTCTTGGTGAAAGTATATTTAAATACCTTTTTAAGTTCATTATAGATCATTTCCCAGAATGCCTTAATCTTCGGGCACGTCCACCAAAGGTGAAAAAATGTACCTTCCTTTTCTTTACACTTCCAACATTTATTGTCAGGCAAATGGTAAATCTTTGCAAGCTTGACTGGGGTTATGTACCACCTATAGATCATTTTCATAATATTTTCTCTTAAGGCATTACATGCCGTAAATTTCATCCCGGTGGTCCACAACTTTTCCCAATCAGCAAACAAAATATTATGACCAATGTCCTGAGCCCATTTAATCATAACTGATTTAACCGTTTCATCTTCTGTATTCCATTTCAGCAGCAAATTATACATCTTTGACAAATTCTTAGTACTGGGTTCTAACAGTTCTGTCTCCAATTTTGATTTTTCCACCTGAAAGCCAATTTTACTGTCCACTTTAAACGCTTCATTTATTTGATGATAGTGCAACCAATCTCTCACCTTCCCTTTTAATTTCTCAAAACTCTGCAATCTCAGTTTGTCCCCTTCCTTTTCCAAAATTTCCCAATATCTTGGCCACTTAGACTCCATGTTTAACTTTTTAACTGCCTTAGCTTCCATTGGCGACAGCCACCTTGGAGTTTTACTTTCCAGCAAATCTTTATATCTGACCCAGACATTTAATAATGCTTTCCTGACAATATGGTTTTTAAAACTTTTATGTGCTTTAACCTTGTCATACCACAAGTATGCATGCCACCCAAAAATATTATTAAAACCTTCCAAATCCAAAATGTCTGTGTTTTCAAGAAGCAGCCATTCTTTCAGCCAGCAGAAAGCTGCCGCTTCATAGTACAGTTTAAAATCTGGCAGGGCAAACCCCCCTCTTTCCTTTGAGTCCGTTAATATCTTAAATTTAATTCTGGGCTTTTTGCCCTGCCAGACAAATTTAGATATGTCTTTTTGCCACTTCTTGAAACAGTCCATTTTGTCCATTATTTGCAATGCTTGAAACAAAAACAACATTCTTGGCAATACATTCATCTTTATAACTGCAATTCGACCTAACAAGGAAAGCTTAAGATTTGACCAAATCTCCAAGTCTTTTTTCACTTCTGTCCAAGTTTTTTCATAGTTATCTTTAAATAAATTCACATTCTTAGCTGTCATGTTTATCCCCAAATATTTCACTTTTTTAACCACAGACAACCCCGTCTCATTCTGAAACCTTTCTTTTTCAATCTGTGTTAGATTTTTCTCCAATACTTTAGTCTTTAACTTATTCAATTTAAATCCTGCCAATTGACCAAACTCTTGGATTATTTCCAAAACTCTTTTCGTGCTAGCTTCTGGCTCCTGTAATGTAAGTACCAGATCATCTGCAAATGCTCTCAATTTGTATTGTTTGACTCCGACCTGAATGCCTTTAACCAACTGGTCCCTCCTGATCATATTAAGCAAAACCTCAAGGACCGATATAAAAAGTAATGGGGAAATAGGGCACCCCTGTCGTGTCCCTTTTTCAATCTTAAACTCTTCTGTTACAACATTATTTACAATCAATTTTGCTTTCTGTTCAGAATATATTGCACCTATACCATTTTCAAACCCTTGGCCTACCCCCATCCCCCGGAGGTTCTTCAACATAAAACTCCAAGAAATGTTGTCAAAGGCTTTCTCGGCATCCACAAATATCAAGACAGCCTTAGTGTTTATATTCACTTCCAGCTTCTCCAAAATGTCAATTATATTCCTTACATTGTCCGACAAATGCCTTTTCGGGAGAAAGCCCGCTTGGTCCCCATGAATCTCCTCCATCAAAACTCTTTTCAGTCTCTTTGCTAAAACATCAGCAAAGATTTTGTAATCCACATTTAGTAAGGAGATGGGTCGGTAGTTCTTAAGTTGGGTCTTTTCAGTCTCTGTCTTTGGTATAAGTGTAATATAGGCCTCTCTCCACGTATCGGGTGCCCTCTTCCCCTTCATGATCTCATTACAGACTTCCTTCAAAGGTTGTATAAGTCCTTCCTTCAAAACTTTGTAATATTTGGAAGTCAGTCCATCCGGTCCAGGTGATTTGCCCAACGTCATATTTTGAATGGCATCTTCTATTTCCTGTGCTGTTATCTCCTGGTTCAAAATTGTCTTACTTTCCTGCGAAATCTTTTTCAGCCCATTTTTCTCGAGGAATTGTTGTATATCTGTTTCTTTTTGCGGCCCTTGTGTGTAAAGTTGTCTAAAGTAGTTCTGAAAACAGTTTCTAATTTCAGCTGGGTTGCTTATATTCTTTCCTTCCACTTCTATGTTTGTTACCGTGTTGAGTTTTTGTCTCTTCTTTATTTGCCAAGCCAGTAGCTTGCCACATTTATCAGCAGATTCAAAAGTCTTTTGTCTCATTTGCTTAATTTTCCACTCTAGTTCTTGATTCGTCAGTTCCATATATTGTGTTTGATAAAATTTAATTTCTCTTAGAATCTCTTGTGATTTTGGCTTCAATCTTAGTTTCTTTTCCCCTTCTCTTATCTTTTCCAAAATTTTTTCCTTCCTCTCGTTTTGTTTTCTTTTCTTCAGTGTATTTTGTTGTATCAAAAACCCTCTCATCACGGCTTTGCTTGCGTCCCATACTATTCTTTTTTCTACTTTAGTCCTGAGGTTAATTTCAAAATAGTCTTTCAAAGTTTTTTGGGCCTTCTTGCAAATCTCCTCATCTCTAAGTAAGGTGTCATTCATTCTCCATCTAAAGGAGCCAGTTGTTGTTTGCCTCATCACCATCTTTACTGCATTATGGTCGGAGAAAGTTTTTGTGCAGATTTCCACTCTCTTTATGTTCTGCGCCATATTGCTAGTCACCCAAATTTGGTCAATCCTTGTCCATGTCATTTTGGCTTCAGAAAAGAAGGTTCCCTCTCTTTCTAATGGGTGTTTTGTTCTCCATATATCGATCAAGTCCATATTGTCAGTCATTTCAAAAAAGGTCTTTGGTAGTCTTCCATCTTTTGTTACAACCTGTCTTTGTGCTTTATCCATATTTGTTGAAACTACTCCATTCATGTCTCCCATCATGATTAATTTGTAATCCATATAATCCATCAAAATCTCGTGCAGCTTCTTAAAAAATTCAGCTTTCCCTTCATTTGGTGCATAAATTCCCACTATCAAATACTTCTCTCCTTGAAATTGAATTTCGATTGCCAAATATCTTCCTTGGTCATCTTTAAAAATTTGTTTCGGTTGCAGCTTCTCCTTTGCATAAATCACCACTCCTCTCTTTTTTACTCTGTCTGAAGAAATAAATTCTTGTCCCAATCTTTTATTTATTAATAACTTTCTATGAGCTCTTGTCACATGGGTCTCCTGTAAACAAATTAGGTCCAATTGGTCTTTCTTCAAAGCATGAAATATATTTTTTCTCTTTCTAGGGATGTTCAAACCGTTACAATTCCAGGTAAGAAGCTGCAGGTCCATGATGGGGTTATTTGCTCTTTCCTCCTACAGCTCCCAATTTTTGTTCTTCGTTTGTCGGTGGTTCCGTATCCGTATCTAATGAAGGATGCCCTTGTCCTGGATGCGTCTCTTTCTGTAGGTCTTCTTCGTGTTCTCCCAAGAACTTGTCTTTATCACTCACAGTCTTTATTCTTCTCTTCTTCCCCTTGTATTTAAAAGACAGGCCTTGGGGGAACTCCCACCTGAATGGTATGTAGTTCCTTCTCAGCAGTATCACCAAGTCCTTGTAGTGTCCTCTTGCATCCAAGATACTCTTAGGAATGTCTTTGAAGATCTCAATATGAAAATCTTCAATTCGAAGGGTTGTTTGGTAATGCAGGTTCAATATTTTGTCTCGCTCCTCCTTTGATCTTAGAGTTATAAGACAATCTCTGGGTCGATTCTTCCTCTGCCTTGCTCCCAGTCTGAAAGCGCTTTCTATCTTAAATGCTTCTTTATCCAGCTCCTGCTTCCAAAAGTCAGAAAATTCTTTTGTCAAATAGTCCACCAGGTTGTCTTCTTCCTTTTCCGGCACAAGTCTGATCCTTAAATTCCTCTCCTTGCGTTGCATATCCTGCATGGAAAATGCCAGTTCATATTCGTCTAGTTTCTTAAACACTGGTGGAAATTTCCCTTCAGCAGCAGTTGCAATTTCTTTTGCTTCCTCAGCTATCTTTCTTGTTGTAGATGATTCTTCCAGTATTTTCCCAATTGCTTCTGCGTTTGAGTTCACTTTATTCCCAAGGTCAGTTATACTTTTTGTATTTGAGTCAATTTTCCCAGAGATTTCTTCAATTTTCTTATTTGTTTCAGCAACTTGTATTTTAGTTTCAGCCACTTGTGCTTTAGTTTCTGCACCTTGCTTTTTTAGTTCCTCCAAAGAGTCATTTATCTTCTCCAGTACCTTGGCAAATGATTCTTCTGTAGACATTGTTTTCACTCTTGCCTTTGGAGCAGCTGTAGTTCCAGAGGCTCCTGATACAGAAGCCCTTCTCTGCATGAAAGAGTCAATTTTATATTGTTTGCCAGATCTCAAAGTTGTTTCTTGTAAATCCCCTTTGTCTTTACCATCTGCCATAACAAAGTCTTTTAGTCAAGGTCATTCCCACACTCTTAAACTGTCAGACAAAAGTTCTCAAATTTTACACTTCACTTGTTGCTGTAACAAGTTATAAATCCTCTAGAGGGCGCAGAGTCAATTTTTTACTTCTCCAGATAGTCCCACACTCTCTTAAAAATAAACAAAAGTTTTCCTAGTCCCTTCCAATTGTTCTTTTCTCTTTCTAAGGGATCCAAGTCAATAATGTCCAATAAGTAACTTTACAGTGCAACAAAATAAATATTTCAAGTTGAGAGTAGCCAAAGTCAATTAAAGATACTTTTTAACCTTCTTATAGCAACAGTCCTTAGCCGGTACCTTTCCTCCGGCAGTCCGATCCCAGGTATAAGAACAGCGATATTTAACTCAGTTCTTTAAAAATTGGCAGATAAACACTTTAATGTCTTCTTCCCCCCCCTTCTGCCTTCGGGGAGGGAGTTCTTTGCTTTGGTGGTGGATTTCTTAGTTTCCGCAAATTTCCTCTCAAGCAGTTACAGCTAGAGTGCCTTTCGCTTTGATCTTGCTACAGAACGGAAAGCAGACTTCCTTTTTAGTGCTTCTCCGTCTCGGTACCCAATTTCTTTAATTTTAATGTCCAATTGTATTTTAACGGTCAATCCTACTCACGGATAGTTGTTTTTTGATCCAATTTTCGCCGGAAGAAATCAGCGCTCTCCGCTAATGGCGACGCGGCTTCGCTTCGCAGGCTGGGTGAAGACGACTCTCAGCACCGCTCCTCACACCCTCCGCTGATCCGCAGCCTTTAAAAAGGCTATTTCACAGCGTTGGGGGGGCGCAAAGGTGCCCGCCGAGTCTCCGGTTCACAGGCAACACGCCTGTGATTTTTGAGGGTCCCCGCTCCGCCGTAGCTGACAGGACCCGAACCTACGAAGCAGACCTCTCCCGGAGCTCCGGGTGAGATCCGCCATTAAGCGCTGGCGCTAACCGGAAGCCCCAAAAACATTAAAGTCTTGATTATTTTCTCCTTGTAGTCTACCACGCAGAAGATGTGTACCCCAGGGAAAGAAGAAACCTATGCTGGGAAAAAGTTGTGGTACGAGCCTGGTGTGAACCAAAACTTTACTGAGGCTGGTACTATTGAGGCTGTCTGCAGGTACGTTAACAGGAGAACTAAATCTTTCAGATGATCAATATTTTCAGGTACTTTCTACTTTGCATGTCAACTGTATGCCTTGGAGAATATCACAGTATTTATATCGCACTTGTTCTGTGCATTTAAGATGCTTTGTGTACCATTCAGTAATGCTTACAAATCCTGTAAAGTAAGCTGTTTTATTATCACCATCATTACATACGGGGAGAGCGGCATATTCTGAGTACCTAGTGGCCAGCCAGCAAATTGATGGCTGACCTAAAATTTGAACTGAAGACACCTCAGTTCATAAGTTCATGTTGTTAAACATTGCACCAAACTTCCTTTCTGTTTGCATTCAACCACCCAGCTATGATATCCCTAGGCAAACTGTACTTTAAACAGTGCCATAGCACTGTTCACTTGTACACCTCTACTATTTCAACAGAAGGGGGGGAGTAGTATTGTTAATAAGATTGCTTCTTTTCTGTTCTGGTTATGCAAGACCTACAAGGATTTTATGAGGTAATCTTCATATATATATTAACATAATTAAATCATAGACATGTAGAGTTGGAAGGGACCCCTAGGATTGTCTAGTCCAACTTCCTGCAATGCAGGAAACTCAGCTAAAGCATTCATGACAGATGACCATCTAACATCTGCTTAAAAATCTCCAAGGAAGCAGAGTCCACAACTTCCCGAAGGAGTACTGTGTATAGCATGCACTAGTGTGAAGTGTGCTCTTCAATCCTCTTTTCATTCATGACATTGCATGGGGCAGTTCCCGCTTGTTCCAGCCGCAAAACGAATGGCTTAAGAGCTGGGCGATAGCTCCGATACTGGCGAAGCCTTTGTGCAGAGAAGAGGGAAGGGGAAAGATGCTGAAAGGAAGAACTTGGCCCTATGATGGCAGATTGCTACTGCTCACCTATGGGGAAGAATGAGGCTGAGAGACAGGATGTCTGGGACTTGGCTGGACACTGAGGAATGGGCACTGGGACAATGTGGGTTTGGAGACTGACTTGGAAGAAGGGACCAGTGATCTGAGGGAGCCTGTAATATTCAAAGGCAGGAGAAGCTGCAGGATTGGAGAGTGGAGAACAGGTGCAAGGGGAGGAAGGGGTAGGTCAGGCTGGTGTAGAGTCAAGGAGAGGCATAGGCAAATTCAGCCCTCCAGATGTTTTGGGACTACAACTCCCATCATCCCTAGCTAACAGGACCAGTGGTCAGGGATGATGGAAACTGTAGTCCCAAAACATCTGAAGGGCTGAGTTTGCCTATGCCTGGTCAAGGGCTTCCACACCTCCTCCTCCTCCTGCCATCACCTCTCCTGTTCTACTGTCTCCCAGGACCAGAAGAGGACTGAAGTGGGAGGAGAAAAGGTTACATGCAGGCAGAGTCTTTGCCTGCCTGAGTGCAGTTCAGATAGGGGAGATACATAAACTGGAGGCAGAGCTTCTCTGTTGCGGCTGCTGCTTTATCAGGTGCAAATCTAGGAGTAACTGAGACACATAGGACTGATGGTCATGCCTTCTCCTATCCTGGGAATGTACTTGTGATAATAAAGGGATAATCTGTGCTCAGTGTTATGGTAACATGCCAGGACTTGATGCTGTTTTCTTGTTGGAATGCCCTAGTGTATGAATACATGCAGAGGTGGTCTTTTCGGAAATTGAGTAAAAAAAAATAATGAGACTAGATTAAACATCCCCATTTGTATGTCTATTAAAGCAAACAAATGTGTATACTGTTTATAAGAAATGATGTATCTTAATTTAATACCTCTAATGTATTAATACATTCCTAGAAGAGAAATGCATGCAACGTTCTGCCCAGACCATAAATAAAAAGTGAAAACTATATACCTTCTTTTCCCACCGAGTCAACAACAGCATTGACAAGGTGTATTACAGTCACTAGGGAAGCTTGTAAAAAGTATGGGAAGGAGCAAATTAAAAGAGAAACTTATAATTAGCAGCAGTTTCAAACAGCATATAAAAGCATACCAAGAAACATAAAAAAACGCTTAAAAATCTTCTAATAATTACACACAACTGCACAACGTTTCAAGTGGGGTTAGGCACATAATGTTTACACAAGCACCAGTGGCATTCTGTTCTGACTGGGAATACACATTCAAAAAAATTCTGTGCTTTTGCCTCTTTGAATATACTCTGGACTCTGCAAACAGCTCTAAATGAATGGTCTGGAAAGGTTATTAGAACGGCAAATGGATTGCAAAGATGAACATGCGTATATACATTTTAGCAATCGTCAGGGCTCATTCGCACTTTATTTTTAGTATCTGGGAATGGATACTGAGGCACAACATACATGTGTGCTGTGTCAATTGTGAATGGCACTCATTGATTTAAACGGCCAATTTTCAACACACAAATGCCCAATTCTTTCTCAGTTGCTCCTATTCTTTTTTAAACAAGAAAAAAATGGTTTAAATATACATTCACCATTCATAATCGATGCACTGCACATGTATATTATTTTATTTACAAAAAGAGTAAAGTGTGAACTAGTCCTAAGACAAGTTTGCATGTATAATTTCACTGGTTCGTTTTACTGATACAATATTTTTTTCTCCCCTAAAGGATTGCAGGTGGTAGATCAAAATTTGCTGAAATTCAAAATGGCATCTCAGTTCTGCAAATGGAACCTGTTTTATGGCTGTTATGTGTCCTAAAGCCCTATGCTGCTTCTCCACAGCTGGTCTGCAAACACCTCCCCTACAGCCAGTGCATAGGATGTTCACAATTTTTTAACTTCTAAAAAAAGGAAGAAGAAATAAGAATTCTGGGAAATATTCCAGCTTTTATGAGTGCAAAACCAAAGGTAAGAGGTGGGTAGGAATGTTGAGCAGGTTTTATGCGAAGTTCATGACAGGGGAAGGCAAGTTCAAGAATCAGAGAAAAGGTTAAGTGGAGGTCATTTTTAAAAGCACTAAAAGGTTTAATGAAACAGGCTTGGATCAAGGCTATTTCATAAGGTAATGCAGCTGATGTGTAGGAAGAGGAAAAGGAGGACAGGTTCAGTGATCAGGGACTGAAATCTTTCCAGTCTTTTATTTTTCCATTTCCAAAGTTCGTTAGCAACAAGGTATGGATGCCAACTGCATATAAACGCTAGGCAAGCCCAACAGGTTCAAAATTATTGGCTATGATGGCTAAAGACAAGTAAAATAGACAAGATAAATTTTCTCGGGGGGGATCAGGAATTTTCCTGACATAAACTGAAAGCTTCCAATTCAAAGTTTTCTTGAATAGTCTACATCAGCAAGCGAGTGAACTGAGGATACAGCAAGCGAGCGAACTGAGGAGAAAATGGAGAGGGGCAGCAGAAGAGGAACAGAAAGTCAGAGAAAGTGAGGGAAGAAGGGGAAGGGGGTGAAGTGGAGCCAAAAAATCACACAGAGCCCAGCAGTGGGAGAGGCTGTATATTGCTGCATGGGCAGCGGGTGGGGAAGCAACACAAGATACAGAAGGAAGGGGAATGTGAGTGGAAAAGCTGGAGAGTGGGGAGGGAAAATTTTGCAATAACCAGCCAAATCGTTGGCTAGGGTTCTCTGGTTCTCTAATTAACTGGCTGAGTGGAGAACTGGCAAGCTAAGTGTCATGCTCATAGCTGCATAATATTGTCAACTGTGACTTTCAGTTCTGACATTTACCATTTGCATTCCTTTCTTTTATCACTCTGAATCATACTAGTGTATTTGGAACTTGCAGCCAGCCATAGAGAAACAAATGGTGCGTACTAGTTGTTACAGTGCAAAACTATAAACTCGTTTCAAAATGCTACTTCTGTTCTACAGCTTTTTTTAAGTTCCTTTCGTACTGAAAAACCATCAATGCATATACATATAACAAACACACACACATACACAGAAACGTCACTGAAAGTGCTAGTTTTCAGTAAAAAAAACAACTTACTTTTTTTGGTTAAGTAATAAAAGGAAGTTTTATGTTGAGACCACAAACAAGTTAATACACTGAAATAAGCAGACAGGACATCTTGGCTGAGCATGAGCAAAATACTATGTATTTTAAAACGGTAGCCAATTATTTTCCTAAGCTTAGTAACAAAAACAGAAATGAAGCTTTGGAGTAATTTAAAAAATAACCCAATGAAGGTCAAATCCAAAGTAAATTCACTGAGTACTTTTGACAGGTCAGGGCCACTTTCAGAGTGTTTCGCTCACACTGACAATAGTATAGGGCCTGATTCAGTGAAGTGGAATGTCTTCCATGCACAGAGATTGGGCACAAATTTGCTCCTTATCGTGGCATAAGCCAGATACACAGCTACAATAAAAGCCCTGCTGGACAACTTCCTTCATTACTAACGTAATCAGACTTACAAGCCAGTCCCTCATACTCTGCTTTCACTCAGTACTGCTCTGATCCATATGGGAGCTGAGGCAGCAGCAAGGAAAAAGAGGAGACAAATGAAGCAGTAATCCAGTTTTCAGACATTTTAAAACCTCACTCCATCCCACACACCTCCAATATTCATAACCTCACTATTTTTACAAAAAGAATACTCCTTGTCTTCACATCAAACATTAAACATTAACCATTACAGGTTTAAACGACTTATAGCCAGCTTACGACATCGTCTGCAACTTATAATAATGCATCCCTGCAGTAGTGGCTCACTCACCCAGAGGGGTGGGGACACAGTAATGGCCTCCCGGCAGAAGCATCACTGCTGTTTACCAGGAGGCTGAGAGGCAATACTGAGGCGGCGTCTGTGTTGTGTGTTGCACCTGTGCAAGCGCCTGGTTGTCTCTGCCCATGCGCCAACTCACACCTCACTTTCCCAGCAAGTGGGAGTGCTGCTGCTGCTACTGGGAGGCCATTGCTGCAGTTCTCTGACCACCTGGGTGAGCCGGTCCTGACAGAATACGATATGCCTGTTGATATTTGTAATGCCAGCGTGAGGCACCTATGCGGAGACGGTAGACAAGGAAGCAGAGCGACACGAAACAGCAAGGCCTCATCTACCTACCATTATCATCACATGATTCTGACTGGAACGAGCTAAGGGACTGGACCTCCGACACGCTCTCTCTAGCGCTGTAAGGCTGAGAAACCTTTTCTTCCAGGGGCTTCTTTGAAAGGCAAGAGTCAAGATCTACAACTTTAGCTGAAAGACAAGAGACACAAGCAGAAACAATCAATGTGACAACCAACTTCAAGATGCCCCTACAGTCATAGTCGTACCCTGGTTTTTGAACAGCTTAGTTCTTGAAGGTTTTGGCTCCCAAATGTCGCAAACCCGAAGTGAATGTTTCAGTTTGCGAACTATTTTTGGAAGCCGAATGTCTGATGGGGCTTCTGCGGCTTCTGATTGGCTGCAGGAGCTTCCTTCAGCCAATCAGAAGCTGTGCTTTGGTTTTCAAACGTTTTGGAAGTCGAACGGACTTCCGGAACGGATTCCATTTGACTTCCAAGGTAGGACTGTATTAGAAACATGACAAAAAATTAAGCTTCATTGTTTTAAAACCCCAGCAGGCATTTTACTTGAAGCCTGATTTTATAGTTTTAATCAGTTTTTTTCCTTTTCTGCGCTGCATTCTTTTGTACACTGCTCAGGAGATGATGCTGGTTAAATGGGATATAAATTGTCTAAATAAATATACAGTGGTACCTCGGTTTAAGAACAGCCCTGTTTACGAACTATTCGGTTTATGAACTCCACAAAACCAGAAGTAGTGTCCCAGTTTGCGAACTTTACCTCGGTCTAAGAACGGAATCCGAATGGTGGAAGGGCAACGGCGACAGGAGGCCTCATTAGGGAAAGCGCGCCTCAGTTTAAGAACAGTTTCTGTTTAAGAATGGACTTCCAGAACAGATTAAGTTCATAAACTGAGGTACCACTGTATAGCAAAACACTGCAGTATACCAATCCCCTACAAAAGTTTTTCAGAGCCAGTCTGAAATGGGAGCTTTTTGGTGCTGTTTAGGCCTTCTGCGGTGGGAAAGAGAGAAAAAATACACATTTATTTCTTCTTCCTCACTCCCCTGAGGCCTCCCCTCTGTTGTCGTATATAACTCTAGAAGGTTTGTGTGTTGACTGTTAGTCTTGAAGGTGAGCTGCAGGGTGGGCAGCTAGGGTGTTGCTACCATTGTCTCCTTTCCTTTTATCTGAAACATCCCCTTATAGCACAGGAGAGGGATACTTCCTCCCCAATATTGCTGCTAAGAAGCAGCCAGGGACTGCCTCTCCATTTCTCCCTTGGACACCCTAACATTCTCTGCCTGCACTTCTCTCAAGTACAGCCTAAACCGAAAGATTTGCAGACTCTGCCAAAATTCTAGTTCCTTTAGATTCCCTTTTCCTCAACCACAATGCAGACCTGAGAGTTGCTCACAGAAAACAATGGAGAAATTCAGGATTCTGGCAAGGCTGTGACCGAAAAGCAGTGTTTCCCTCCCCTCCACAAAAGTTAGCAGCAAAATCAAGTATTTACTGCCTTTGATGTTCAGGGTCAATCTAGGAGTTCCCTCTTCCGAAAATGAGAGAGCTCTATTTTTATTTTTATTTTAAATCTGTATGTCTTCAACCTTTGTAGACAACTGCTAAAAGGAGAAATCTCAATATCCTGCCAGCAAAGCTTTTTCAGTTCAAAAAAGAGGCGGCGGCTTACTGTCATAATCGAAGTCCCAGCTGGGCTTCTGTATTGAGTCGCTGTCTGATGGTGAATTGGATGGAGGTGGGGGAGGCAAATTTGGAGCCACACTGCAGACAGCCACTGCTTTCCTGTGGCCATGAACGGAATCTGGGTTAAAAGTAGTAAACTCTGGGTGCTCTGGAATTGTGGAACCTTCAAAAGAGTTCCTGTCCAGATTGTTCCTCGAGTCACTTGGAATGCTTGGAGTATATGAAATGGGACGAACAGGCACCTGGGGTGGAATGTCAGAATAAATGTTCTTATTCAGTTTGGAATCAAAGTACGGCCTTTGCAAGAATGCTGTTGTTGTTCCCAGATGTTTGTCTTCAGGTTCTGGCTGGCTTTTCTTCTTCTTCTTCCGGATGACTTGGCGGCAGAAGACAAAAATCCCAACCAGTATGAAGACCCCTGCTATGAAAATGATAATTCCAATGACTTCTGCTAAGCTAATGTTCCAGGGGGTTGAAACATATTTGTTCAGGACGTCGGCACAATGCCTTCCTCCAAATCCGTGGCTACAATTGCAGTGATAGGCACCGTATGTGTTCTCACAGAGAGCGCCGTTCTGACATGGGCTTTCTAAGCATTCATCAACATCGGTTAAACACCTGCAATGAAACATTAACAGGTAAGGAACAGCTTACAAATGCACAAAATGGGAAAGTGCAGGATATATTTATAACATCAACACATATATTTTTTCCATGTTAAAAATACTGTGACTCATCTGGAGTGTTGGGTGCCAATTTTCATTGTTCATATCATTATTATCATCATGCCCTCCAACATTTCTCCAGTGAAAATAGGGATGTCTTTTTAATACTAATAATGTTATTATTTATACCCTGCCCATCTGACTGGGTTGCGTCAGTCACTCAGGGGGGTGGGGGCTTACAACATATATAAAAACATGATAAAACATCAAACATTAAAAAACTATACAGGGCTGCCTTCAGAAGCCTTCTAAAGGTTGCCTAGTTGCTTATCTCTTTGGCTCAGGGGCGCTGCATAACTTTATACCTTCCAACATTTCTCTGATGAAAATAGGGGAGTCCTAAGGAAAAGTGAGGGGTGCGGGTGGTGCTGTGGGTTAAACCACAGAGCCTAGGACTTGCCGATCGGAAGGTAAGCGGTTCGAATCCCTGCGATGGGGTGTGCTCCCATTGCTCGGTCCCTGTTCCTGCTAACCTAGCAGTTCAAAAGCACGTCAAAGAGCAAGTAGATAAATAGGTACCACTCCGGCGGGAAGGTAAACGGCATTTCCGTGCACTGCTCTGGTTTGCCAGAAGTGGCTTAGTCATGCTGGCCACATGACCTGGAAGCTGTACGCCAGCTCCCTTGGCCAATAAAGCGAGATGAGCGCCGCAACCCCAGAGTCGGCCACGACTAGACCTAATGGTCAGGGGTCCCATTTACCCTTTAAGGAAAAGTGGGACATTCCAGGATCAAATCAGAAACCGGGAAGGCTTCTGTAAATCCCGGACTGTCCCTGGAAAACAGGGACACTTGAAGGGTCTGTATTATTGATTCTATTATTATTACATTTTGTTCTAATCTGGCCCTTTCTCCAAGGACTCCAGGACAGCACACATTGTCCATACCTTCTTTTTATCCTCAACCCCGCCACTGTGCTTCCACACCTACATGCCTTTATACAAGTTTATATGGAACTACATTTTTAATTATGTATTCTGTTTATAGGGTATGTGTTACAGACAGCAAGAATTCTGATTTAATATAAAGAGTCTTTGCATCAAGCAGTTACTCTGAACCAACCATATTTTCCAAACCATCTTCAAAGGCAGCCATGTATTCAATACACTGGAGCAGTTTTAACAGGATGTTACCAGAGCACAGACAATTGCGGCCTGGGGATTAATCACTTCATCACTTAGTGCCTCTTCTGGTACTCCACTCTAAGCTGGAACAATCTTTTTCATCTCTTTGCTGTCACTCAGTACCCCTCAGCCAGTGTTCGAAACTCCTATTGTTCTAGGCGCATTTTTGTGACAGGGAATTTCATTAGCGCAAGCAGTTAATGAGCTCTGGGCACAGTACTGCACCTAAGATTTCAGATTAAAACTGCAGAATGGAAGGAAAGAAAGATCTTTTTCTGGCTCCCCACTTCCAGTGACTCTCTGAAGACTGGAGAAAAGACACTCTTAAGAATATTAGGGAGGTGAACAGGGGAAGGACTAGACCACGTGAAAAATGAACATCAGATTTTAGCTGCAGTTCATTCATTTTCAGCTTTGTATTCTTGTTATTAAAAACAAAACAAAAATGTGCGTAGACATTCCAATGTTACACCCATAACCTAGGCTTAAGGTGCCATTTAGCTCCTAGCTTTCATATCTCAGATTCTAACACTGCCCTCAGCTAAAATCAGATCCCCACAGCAAGTTATTCAACACCTGGAACACCAGCACTGGAAGAGCTCCTGTTGACTTGAGTTCTAAGTATGCCAGGGAGTAGGATTAGGAAAAAGCTCTTATTAATGAGCCCGTCTTAATCTGGACAGAGCCTGGCCATCCTATTCCACCCAACCTCCTTCCCTTGCTGATTCCCCAAGCCCCTTCCTCGTTTTCTCCCACGCCAGCTGTTTTGCTGGCACCCTGGCTGGCAAGCAGGGAGAGGGATAAGAGAAAGGTCCCCCCCTCTGTTAGCAGTGCCCGACGTGCCACTGACTACACGGTGCACCAAGCTGCCTCACAAGTAGCCCCACCCCAACAAAAATGTGTTTTGAATTCAGGAAAATGCATTCTTCCATGAACTGAAATTACACGACTGGACACATTCATTTACCATACTGCAAACAAAGTGGCAGCCAAGTTGCTACACATGTGAGCTATTTTATCCCCAATTGGTTTAGCAGGTAAGTTGTAATGGGTTACCGCAGAAAGCCAAGGCAAAAAACAACCACCCCAAAACCAAACTGCTTGGGACAACTTTGCTGGACTGCCTTGTGAGAGCATCATAGTGGTGGTGAAATACTGCACTACATAGGGGACTCTAAACATGAGTTCTCACTCATGTTTGGTGTGGCAGGCCACCATTTTCCCTATTTTTATAGATGAAGGATGGAGTGTGTTCAGGCTCCACTAACAGTTTGTACTTGTGGCGCTTTGCCTTCTTTAGTTGATAAGGCTGTATATGCAGCTTCAAGGACACCAGCCAATAACATCACAGTAAAGGTAGAAATTCAAACCACGCTTCTCGGGTCCCGGCAGTGCTCACTGGATAACACTGGCTCAGAAATTCAGAAGATTTCAAAATCTCTTTAAATACTGGAATTCAGGAAGTATTCCATTGCTTGGAGAAAGAAACCAATTCATTATATTAAAAAAAAGAAAAGAAGCCAAATATGTAGGGAGGGGGAAGGTAAATCAACTTAAAATTGTATTTCAAATGATCTGCAGAAATGTTCTAAAACTTCCATAGCAAAATTACCTCCTTGGTTCCTGTTCAAATGCGAACATTTTACCATTTAAAACTGCGAGCAAAAGGATGCTAATTCTAGTGCAGCTATGTTCTTCCCCCTGAAGTACAGAATGATCAGTAAAATCCCTGATCATGAGAGATGAAAGAGAGCTAATCCCAGTTTATTTGCCTTCTGCTGTTTTCTGGTAAAACAATATTTCTGAAGATTTAATATTATGCTATAATGCAATGAAGAAAAATGTGTTAACATCTGTAATACATGCCTCAATAAGCAAGGAGCCCTCTTTTGTACACACACACAGAGAGAGAGAGGGAGAGGGAGAGAAATTCAGGTTTGGTGTCCTTGGAGTATGGGAGCAATACCAGATGCAATGTATTCCCTTGTCTAGGATAAACTTGGCATAGTCCCCATCAATTTCAAGCAACACTAAATGCTACTGGCCATCCCTGAGCTGAATGCTTTGTAGACACACAATTCTGGGACCATTCTCACAATCAAATTTGTACTACAGCCTCTGATAGTAAATATACACTTTAAAAATAAAAAGATTCATCCTATATGCTAATCTTTGTAAGGGTTAGGAACAGTACAAAGCTACCCACCTGTCTCCATGAAAACCTGCTTCACATTCACAAACAGGTCCATCTAAGCTATCAATACACTTCCCACTATTTTTGCATGGGTTGTCTTTGCAATATGGACCAATCTGACACCTGGAAATGGAAAAAAAGAGAACAGATCTTGTCAGTTGTCTTCAAAGCTATGAATAACATGAGTGTTGATGATGACCCTCAGGTACAAGCAATGTTGGGTTGACTCCCATGTTTGCAAATGTGCCCAAAGGCTTGCAGAACCAAGTCCACCAAGTAAGACATGGTAGCACGTGACATAAAGTGCCTTTTCACATCTTATGGAAATAAAACTTGGGTTTGTGAATAAAACCATTCACTCAAAAGATGCACACACAATTTGGGATTCCTGATGAGTATGGGTTGCTTCCCATGGTGGCAGAAAACATTTCCTCTGGGGGAAGACTAGACACTCATTTTTTTTACTGATTTCTACATCTCATTGTAGTCCTTCAAGCCATCCATGAAAAGCTGTTTTGAAAGTGGGGGGATCCTCTGGAATAGTATGGGATATTGCACTGAAGGCAGCAGTAGGTAGGGGATTGCAAAAAAAAAGAACAGGTGCCTGCCCCGTGTGAGTGGAAGCGCTTTTCATTGGTACAAAGTCACCATTGGGATGTTTCTACTCATTGCTCACCCTTTATCTTTTCAAGTGTACATGTAAAACATCTTGGCCCTACACTTTAAGAAACTGCAGTGTGTGAAACTGTCTCAAAGGATTATCAGAGAGCGTTTATTCTAAAGGCAAAACATAACTTGGAAAAAAATACCATAGGTTTAATTCTATTCTGCTAGCAAAGAAGCCATACCTCTGACCGGTGTACAGTCCTCTGCACTGGCAGATGAAATCATCACTGACGGAAATGCAAGTGCCGCCATAAAGGCACGGGTTGGAAGCACATGGGTTAACACTTACATCACAGTGAGTGCCCATGAATAAAGGTGCACATTTACAAAAATAACCTGCAAGAAAAACAGTATTAAAAAGATGTCGCAGGTACCCACAAAGCAAAACACTGTTTTCTGTAACGCAGATCTTCTCAAAACCCATGTAAAACAAAAACTAATATTATTTTGAGCATAATCACAATATGAAAGCAATCCTAAGCTACTAAGAAGTTGCAAACAGCCAGACAATAAGCTATAATGAAGTGTTTCGCTGTGTAACCAATTTATAGGATCATAGCTTAAGCCATAGCAATTTCAGAACTTACTAGGTTGCTATAATCCAAAGGACATAACAATTTCCATCCTGGAGCTAACTCTGAAAAGGCCCCCAACTAGTTTCTGCTTATTTTGCCTGGTAAAAGAGGAAGGACAAGACTCAAATTGCAAGGAGGCTTGCAATGTCCTAAGATGTACGAAGCTTCATTTTCATGCTCAGAAGCATTTTTAAAATCTTTTATTCTCCAAAGTAAACACAATTCTTAAATCTAGAGCTGCTGGTGCTGTCAGCTGTGCAGCCCAACAATAGGGCACTATATTTATATTTCTGTTGTAAAATGAATGCTTGATGAAATATAGGCCTATAGACAGTAAGTAAAATATCTCAAATAAGTTCTTTCTGCTAGTAAGAAATGAAGTTTCTCATTTAGGTGAACTCAAATACTCTGGCCACCGTATCATTAATTCAGCCACCAAGAATGAAAAGAGCACCCACTACTTAATACAAAGCAAATACTGTGAAAAAGCGCCAAACTTACCTCCACTGGGTAGCGGGTTACAAATGCCCCCATTCTGGCAAGGACTACTTGAACAATCCTCTGTCATAGCCAGTAAACACCCAGGGGATACATCCACAGATTCTTCCATGTGTGCGTAACTCCGTGGTTTGCTGTTCAGGGGCAATTCTTGGCCATTTAGTACTATGGAATCCATACAGCCTCTGAAGCCATTGCTAACCTGCGGGCTCCTTCCATGCCTTGCGCCTTGCTGCCGAATGTGGCCACCAAAAAACACATGGTTGTCCAGGTTCAGTGTCCTTAAAGTGCCAGGAGCAATGCCAGACGCGGTGTGTACCCTGTCCAGAATCAGCTTGGCATAGTTCCCATCAACTTCAAGGGACACCGAATGCCACTGGCCGTCGTTGATCTGCGTGCTCTGCACAGACACAATCCCAGGGCCACTTCCGCAGTCAAATTTGTACTGCAGCCTCCCATGGTGGATCTAAGCAAAGAGAAAAGGCAACACATAAAAAGAGGTCCTCTCTCTCTCTCTCTCTCTGTCCCCCAGCTTCATTTGCAGCAACAGCCCAGTGTGGCGTTACCTCCCGTTGCCACTAATAAGTGATGCACCTGCAGGATCCAGACTGAAACCACCTTGCTTCCTTACTCACGAGGTGATGCTGGGTGAAAGGGGCATGAGCACACCGCTTGGCAGGCAATGGCTGCCAGGAACAGCAGCATGCACCACGATGCAGGATTCTACCTATTGGCCACTACATGTGGGACAAATAAGCAGCAGAACCCTATTAAGCAAAACTCTCATATGAGCAGAAGCTGCTAGTTATGTTAAAGCAATGTTGATGCTGGGAGCTTTGATTACACCTATAGCGATCATTTGGTGGCATATCTTAACACTTTGGCTTAAATGTAGTGCTTTGCTTTGTTTTTTTCTTCTTAAGAGTAAGGTTATGATTATTAGGCAGAATACTTTCAGTGTTGAAAGATCAAGCGGGTTCACTTTGGTGGAAATGACTGTGCTTTATATATATTTTCAACCTCCAGTTACTGCTGGCCACACACACACACACACGCATTTTCATTCATTTTTCCATCTCAGTTAACACCTACCTTTTCACAGTGTTTCTTATCATCGCATAATAACGTGGGGCATATTTGTCTATAAACTGTCAGCAGCTGGAATATTTAAGCATCATTTCCAATACTGTAGAAGGCATCACATACTTTACTAAATATGTACTGTCTATTGCCTGCTTATTTACAGGGTGTTCAGTTATATGTCGTTGGTTGGAATCAAATGAGTCATTCTAAGCCTGGGACAATTTAGGTGCAAATTAGATTTCAAAGTGAGTGTGTTAAGGCAGTTTTTTGCACAGTTTAAGGCTTCTAGCATTTGAAACTAACACACCTCTAAAATGCTATAGTCCGTTCCTCGGGCATACATAACAACCGCTTGAGTCGAGTACGTCCTGAGTCTCATAGTGAGCTTCATTTCTTCCTTGTTCTCGTTTTCCATGAGGCGATACTTCATGTAGCTGCTTCCAGTAAAAGTCACTGATGGTCCAACCGATACTTTTAAAAAAGGAGAAGGAGAGCGCTATGACTCAAAGCTTCATTTCTCAGCAAGAAGGCTGAAGACAAAGCTGAAGGGTATTAGGAGTTAAAATCTTACCAGGGCACTGGGCATTGTTGCTTCCGTGGCAAATACAAGTAAACTTTCCTTCTCTGGGATCTGCTACACATTCTGTACCTTCAGGGCATGGATTCCCCTCACAGGCACTGCTCACAAGGGGACAGCTTCCTTCTGTAAATATAGATAATAGTTATATATAAATAGAGCAAGGTTTTATTTTTATCACATTCTTCCCAAACATGGCAATTTTTTTTTAATGCAACGACTCCTAAAACTGAAAGCCTAATATTCTCCAGGCACAACGGGTGATGAAAATTATAGCTGTGTTATAGTAGGTGACAAGGAAATAAGCAAGAAATTACAGGAGACATGGGATTCTTAAACTGCTATAATATGAGCTCCAGCTGGGAGAACTGCTCACCTGACACCGCAACACTTTCTTCTCCCGACATGACGCTATCCTAAAATGTTACCTAGCTAAAGCCGAACATATATTTTAACTGCTTCCATATCCCTTAAGGCTGCTGATCCACATTTTTCAAGGGCACGCTATTTCCCCAAAGGTACTAGTAGAATTTCCCCTCAAAATCTATGCCGAAGATCCTGTGCAAAATCCATTTAAAGACAATGGAAGGCAAAAATGAAATTCTTCAAGTGCTTAAGAGATACCTTATTAGCTAAAGGAATAACTACCAGGTACATCTTCCCTATCTCATGAAATTGCTAGGCTTAAGACTGGAGCCTTAAAAGTAAGGAGTGCAATTAAACCCTCTGCGATGTGAAAGATCATACACAATTTATTTTCCAGCATACTTTGTATGGTTACTTTACCTGTACAAAGACAGGCTGCAGTTCTCCGGTGATGCGGTGTGACAAAACTCAGCCTGGCAGTGCTGTGGGTTGACATGATGTTCTCATTTAGGGTCACTTTTTCTTCACAAAATTTCCAAGGGCAATCCAGGCCCGAACACAGCTTGAGGAAAACGTTGAGTATCCGGACGCCCAAGGTCTCTTCAAGGTCAGCCACAGAGGAGTTGATCTTATGGAGTAGGGCTCTGGTTGAATGCTGAGAACCAGCAGACTTTTCTACAAGCAGCAGCACATCAAGGTTCAATGGAGGATCAGACGGTTGCAGGCTAATAATCTGTATGTCATTTCTTCTGACTCCCAAGGTGGTCCTCAGAGCCCTCTGAAAATTGCGCCAATAGTCACCGATGAACTCCTCTGGGGCAAGGTTGGCAAAACGGAAAGCTATACTGTGGTTCAACAGTTCCTGCGTGATTTGTCGGATATGGACTGAAATGATAGCGGCGGTAGTAAACTTTCCATCTGTAACAGTAACGTTCAGCAGATATTGTCCTACATCTAGCCTTTTGTGAGCTATCACCTTACCACCTGTGCTAGAGACAGAGAACACCGAGTCCATCTTGGGATCCAGGTGGTACGTCAAAGTGTCATAAACATCTTGATCAGTTGCATGTACTTTTCCAATGACACCGCCAGAATATTCCTCCCCAAAGGTTGTGATGAAGATTTCCAAGGGCAGAATTGCTGGAGGATGGATGCTTTCCTCAATGACCCTAATGTCCACATAAGTCAAAGATGACAACTGAGGTCTTCCATTATCAGCCACCTAGTGGAAAATGATGCACAAGCATTGAGTTTCTGCTCAATTTCATCAGCTTTTAACTAGAAGCTTTATATGATTATTAAAGAGGTCAAGGTCTTTAATGAATGCTTTGTACAGAAGAACTGACCAGCAAAGAGCTGTCACATTAAAATAGTGCAATTTGCTTCCAACTTCTTGATCGCAATTAAGAACCATCCATGCAGGTGCGGAGCTCCAACTACTAGAACTATTTCCAAAGAGTTGCCAATGGTTCTTGAAGAAGCTACTGCTAAACCTGCCACAGTGTTTTATGGAAAATATTAGCAATGAAGTAACCTGTTTCAACAGCAGATGGCACTTTGAAAGCTTTCCTCCCCTTCGAAATCCAAACTCAAAGAAAGCTATTCTTTTCCCAGGAATCACAGAGCCACACACAAAACTATTCAATGAATGTATTTCTTGAGATACTGACAAGTTATCCAATTACGAATCTCCTAAATATGTTACTACACACGCCATTAAAATCAGAAGTCATCTATTTTGAGATTAGGAAGGAATTCTCTCCACTCCCTCCAGTTCAACTTAAAAAGTGGTGAGGTTTTTGCCCTCTTGAGCTGGTGCTCTGAACTCTTAATGCGCATGACTTAAGAGATGATTCCCACAAATAACAGCAGGACCCTTATTGAAGCAATTACTCAGATGAACAGGGTGCAGCTGGAGAAACTTATAATTTACATATTCAGGGGAAAGGAGCCAGGATCCTGCATGAGCTCACTACTTGAATGCGGTAGTTGCCTCTCAGGGTTGTTGTGAGGGCAGTACGGAGAGGGGAAGAGTCATGTATTTCCCCTGGAGTTATTTGAAGGGAAGGAGAGATATAAAAGCAAAAATGAATGAATGAATGAATGAATGAATTTTGTGCAGGTGCATCTGCCACAGGAAGAAACCTATGCTTACAAGAAGTTTCTTTAATTTCCATGCCATGCCTCAGTCAAGAGCAGTACTGGGTAGTGAAGTAGTAGCTTTCAGTATAGTCACAGTGAAGTATACTTCAGATTAGTGTTAACTGAATTATACATTCCACACTAAATCACTACTTGGAATATGAAGCAGCACTCACAAATATTGTAAGTTCATCTGGAAGCCTTTCTCTTTTTCACTGATCTATAACTCACTCTGGGAGCTTTATCAGCTAAGAAGTGGGGTAAAATGTTTTAAACACACACGTATTCCCTTCCCCATCACAAATGTTACAATACATTTCAAGCACCATATTGTGAACACTTTGCACCTTAACGTGAAGAAAATAATGATCCTTCACTTTGCGTTTTAGTTGAATAGCGGTTGTAAGTACTCCTTGTTGAGTGATCTCAAAAGCGCTGTCTTCATTCCCACTGACAAAGGTGAAACGGAAAGGTGGCCCATTGTGGGAAGAATCCTTGTCTGTTACCATCAGCTGCTGGACATTAAACCCAATTGGCTTATTTTCCTATAAAAGAAAAAAGAAGAAGTTGTAGCAGCAAGTAAAGTAAGCAAAAAATAATCTGTTCACTCTTCTTATATACTAGATGACATTGCTTAGGTAGCCAAAACAGCTGCAGCCACACAAAAAATGGGAGTTATAAGCAAATTCTTGGGAGTACCAAGATTTCAAGCCCCTCTCCCCAAAATAAAAACCCCAAGGGGAAAAAAAGGCCCTATGGGAACAACTCCTGCATTCATTCCAAAAACGACATGTTTTTGAATTTCCATTCATCTGAAGCTTTTTTTACCCTCGTACCTACGGGACCGCCTCTCCTGGTATGCCCCACAGAGAAACTTACGGTCTTCAAATAAAAACATCTTGAAGGTCCCAGGCCACAGAGAAGTTAGGCTGGCCTCAACTAGAGCCAGGGCTTTTTCGGCTGTGGCTCCAACCTGGTGGAACACTCTGTCACAAGAGACTAGGCCCCTGCAGGACTTGACATCTTTCCGCAGGGCCTGCAAGACAGAGCTGTTCCGCCAGGCCTTTGGCCAGGGCACAGCCTGACTGCCTCCCTCGGCAATCTTCGCGGAGCTCTGGCCCAATGGTGGCCAGTGGCTTGAATTTAATTAATTTATAATGAATGGTTTTAGAGTGTTGTTTGTGTTGTACTTTTGTATTGTTTTATTGTTGTTAGCCGCCCTGAGCCCAGCTTCGGCTGGGGAGGGCGGGATATAAATAAAATTTATTATTATTATTATTATTATTATTATTATTATTATTATTATTATTATTATTACTTTAACTCAAAATAATATGCACTTTATATAACTAAAAAAATGTAAATAAGAACAGTTTAAACCTAAGTTGTTTAAAATCGAGCATATTTATTAAAAAAAAATAAAAGCTTTTGAAACCCCATACTCCACCCCTCCCCAAAAGCCCCATCCCAACTGAGCTTGAAGAAATTGGAAAACAAAATATGGTGAATTGAGCAATGGAATCTGCTGGGAAAGAGAAGGACAACCTGGTATCAAGTGAGTCCAACTGAGAGAGAAAGAAAGACGTGCTGAAAGGGATAGGGAGTCAGGTGGAAAGTGGTCAGTTTTATATCTCTGTGTTCCTATCTCTCCACTGTTGTCCTTTGCTCTGTCTCTTTCTTAGAGAAAGGAACACAAGAGAACAGAAGAAGAGGCACACCAATATAAAAAAGGTAGCAAGAACAGGATATCAGGTTTTTTAGACAGACATTGGGTTTTTCCTTTCACATTACATAACCTGGCTCAGTTATATGCTGAATGCCACTAAGTACCATCGAGCCACCAGGAAAAGACACCCTGGAGAAACAGAGCAAACTAATTTACTGACTTGAAGAAAAAAAAGGACATCTTAACTTTCTACTTTTCCTGTGATTTCTTTCTGATTAATAGGTTATACTAGCATCTTCTAAATGACCAGGTAGATAATATTATGTGAAAAAACATAACAGGCTGTATTCAATTAACATTTACCCAGAGTAGATCCATTAAGATCAATGAACTTATAGTTAGTCCTGTCCATTAGGTCTCCTCTGAATAAAAGTTCGCTCAATACAACCCAATGCCTGTCCCCAGGAAACTTAAATTCTGCTTTAAGAGCCTACTTCAGATTTCCCGAGGAAAGGGTTTTTTTAGGGTACTTAGACCTGCTAGGGTAGCTCAGCTGGTAGAGCATGATTCTCTTAATCTCAGAGTTGTGGGTTCAAGACCAACACTGGGCAAAAGATTCCTGCATTGCAGGAGTTTGGGCTAGATGATCCTTATGGTCCCTTCAGTGGGACGTGGGTGGCGCTGTGGGTTAAACCACAGAGCCTAGGGCTTGCCGATCAGAAGGTCGGTGGATCGAATCCGCGCGACAGGGTGAGCTCCCGTTGCTCGGTCCCTGCTCCTGCCAACCTAGCAGTTCGAAAGCACATCAAAGTGCAAGTAGATAAATAGGTACCACTCCAGATGGGAATGTAAACGGCGCTTCCGTGCGCTGCTCTGGTTTGCCAAAAGCGGCTTAGTCATGCTGGCCACATGACCCAGAAGCTGTATGCCGGCTCCCTCAGCCAATAAAGTGAGATGAGCGCCGCAACCCCAGAGTCGGCCATGACTGGACCTAATAGTCAGGGGTCCCTTTACCTATGGTCCCTTCAAACTCTATAATTCTATGAGACTCTATGACTAATCTCAATCTCTGTGCCTAGAGCCTATGAGAGGCCATGGCAGGCACATAAAGAGAAAATGAAAGGGGGGGAAAATGCATGGGAATAGTTGATTCACTCCACAGTTGGGAGGTCACTCTGCTGCAATTTCTTTAAAACGGCCACTGCTGAGGTAGGCTGGAGAGCAGAATGAAATACTGAGCTGACCTATTAGGACAATTCTTATGTGTAAAACAGCTGAGAGCTAAAAGATCCAGGATTACTTCCTGCCTGTGTTGTAACCTTCTTGTGAAGTAAATCTCTTAATCTCTCTGTCATTCCACTTCCTATCTGGTTAAAAGGAGGACAAAGCTCACTGTCTCCCATTCTTTGTCTGGTTCATACATTTATGCTGTAACCCTATCGTGTCCGAGGCAATAGACTCGGTTATGTTGGCACAATTAGAACCTCTGCTTCTGTGACTTATTTTTGCCATACTGAAATCAAAGATTCAGCATTGTACTGTGTTGCATTATTATAAGAGGAATGGATACGTTGGGCAAACTGGATTCAATTCCACCAAGCTGTTTCTTTCCTAGCCTACTGCACAATAAGCTCTCTGTGTACCGTTAAAAAGTAACCCCCAAACCATTTATAAGAGCACATTCGCCAACATCTCTCTGCTGTTCTTCAGCTCAATCAACACTACCAGCTCTCTCCTTTCAAAGTGCATCTACACATCATTGTTGGTCAGTGAGTAATGGAAAATCCAAGATTCCTTCCCATTCCAATTCCAGCCTTCAGATGAGACTGTACAAACTTGCTTCTTGGTGCATCAGTTTAGATTTGGGAGTAAACACAAGGCTGTTAACAAACTAATCAAAGGGTGCCTATTTTGATCACCGCACAAGGCCCCTGCAAATTGTTAACAATTGCCACTCTTGATTACTCGCTAACTACTGCTTTCCAGCAAATCAACATTACGGAATCAATGAAGTGCTTTTCGTAATATGGAGGATTCAATAAAGCTGCTTACTGTAAAACAG
This sequence comes from Podarcis raffonei, assembly GCF_027172205.1. Lineage (NCBI taxonomy): Eukaryota > Metazoa > Chordata > Lepidosauria > Squamata > Lacertidae > Podarcis > Podarcis raffonei. Next base: position 29,021,208 of record NC_070610.1, on the reverse strand, counting down.
TAACCCTCCACGATGTGGTGTGCGCCTATGCCCTGCTTTTGGAAACACAACTTTCTTGCCTTCCCCTGCTGTTCATGGATGAAATCAAAGGCATTTTCTCTCCCAAAAGTTGGGCTTTTGTAAAAAGTACCAGCAGCGCCATGCTGTAACATCCTGCACAAAACTGTAAGGAACAGGGAGGGAAAAAATACCCTCTTTCTTCTCCGAGGCTGCAACATGGGGTAATTTATTTCCCTTCGTGTTTTTTGTTTTTCTTTTTCTTTTCAGGAGGCATTTTACAAGTCCATGCTCCCAAAGTCCAGTGCGCAGCATGGGGGGAAAGAATGGGAAGGAAATGAAAAATCATTTTGCTCAAAAGCACGGGCTTTTGCAGAAAACAGCAGCTGTGCCTTGTTGCTGCCTCTTGCAAAAACCTAATGGGAAGAGAAGAAGGCCACCTCCTTTAATACCCATTCCCCATGGAGAAAAGCAGCAGCAATTTCTTTCCCTCCTCCCATTAGCTTTTCTTGCAGGAGGAAGCTGGAAGGCATGGCTGGCACTTTCCTGCTCAACTAGTAAGAACAATATGACCTCTTCTTTCCTTTGCAGAAAATGGTGGCAGCGGTAGGGGTGGGAGATAGCTTCCATCCCCAGAAGCTGTGCTTTGACAAAAGGCACCAGCTTCGACTTACCTCTTTTGCTTCCTGCCAAACCCCCACAGAAAGGAAATAAAAGAATACTCCTTCTGGGGAGCAGAGGGGTGGTTTCTTTCCTTTCTCACTGGGTTTTTGTAGGACACAGCTATAGAGACGTGCTGTTTGCCCTGTCTTCAAAACCCCACCAAAAGGACAAATACTTATTCCTTCCCTGAATTACCTGTACCAGCTATGGGAACCAAGGCACAGAGGGTTCAGTGATGACACAAGTGGTCTGGCTAGTAAGCCAAGCCAAATTTTGCTTACCATTACCAGTATTATCAACTTCCAAAACTTCAAACTGAAATAAAAATATTAACATTTTAATATACTACAGGACCAGTGCTTTTCTTCTAGAAAAAAAGGTCACGGTACTGCATATCCTTAAGTACCCCCAGAGAAAAAAGCACTGCCCAGGACCTTGGTGGCAATGACCAAGGTGTGGTCCTCTCCCTGACAATCCACACAACTGTGTTTCCCATTAGCGTGTCTGTTCTCTATGTGATATATAAATTACCTGGATAATGATGCTGTAGTTCTCCTTGGAAAACACTGGTGGGTTGTCATTTACATCAGATACATCAATATTAACTGTAGTTGTGTTGACTCTAGGTGGGTTTCCATTGTCAGATGCTTGAACTGTCAGAGTGTAACCAGAAACCTTAAGAGTGAAGCACATGGAGATATTAAGAAAAATAGGCAATTAAAAAAAGAAATTAAACAATATTAGAATGTACATATTCTTATTGCTGTTGCATTATGACATTTTGCATGGCCTATCTGGGATCTTATACAGTGAGAGTGCTTGTTGTCTTCACACATTTACTGTTTAGACATTATCTGCACATCATCTCTGCTTTCCTATCATGAACCCAATTCTCTAAACCAGATTTTAAAAAACATGATACAGTCTCCTATGCTCTTATTACACAGTTTCCCTCCATCATTTCCTCGAGATGTCCAAATCAGAAAACCATAGTTACCACCTTGCTTCCAAACTATGATTTGAAGCAAGATTACAAACCTTGGTTTAGAGGTAAAGATCCTAATTGCAATTTGTCAATTCTGTTGTCACAGCAAAATATGGTAGGAGACAACTAGGATGTGGAGAAGGAAACCCACATGTGAGGAAAGGAGGGAGGGGAGGAAGGAGCATGCAAGACAAAACACAATCCTAACCCTGCAAACCACAGTTTAGGAGACATGGACTCATGGTATCTGAGCAAAGTTACAGTGGTGCCCCGCAAGACAAATGCCTCGTAAGACGAAAAACTCGCTAGACGAAAGAGTTTTTCGTTTTTCGATGTGCTTCGCTAGACGAATTTCCCTATGGGCTTGCTTCGCAAGACGAAAACGTCTTGCAAGTTTGTTTCCTTTTTTGTAAAACCGTTAATACCCAGAGTGCATTGCTTGAAGAGGTGCAGTTGCGACTTGAACTTCGAGGAGCAATACATAGCACGCGGTGTGGTAGCCTTTTTTGAGGTTTTTGAGGTCTTTGGTGCTTTTTGAAGCTTTTCCAAAACTTCTTTTGCATCCATTTGGTAAGTTAAACTTTTAAAACTTTTTTTGGGTTTTTTGGATTTTGGGTTGGGGTGTTTGGAATTCAAGGACTTGGCGTTGGGGAGAGGTTTGCAAGAATCTGGGAGCTTGTGTGGGTTTTTTCTGCATTTTTATGATTTTCTGTGACCATTGGGCCATGTGGTTTTTTTTAAAAAAAATTCTGGGTTTGAATTTCTGTGTGGTGGGTGGCTGGGGGAACAGTTGGGGAGGGGTTTGCAATTTCTGTGTGGTGGGTGGGTGGCTGGGGGAACAGTTGAGGTTTTTGAAGACTTTGGTGATTTTTAAAGCTTTTCCGAAACTTCTTTTGCAGCCATTTGAGGATTTTGAAGACTTTGGTGATTTGCAGCCATTTCGTAAGTTAGACTTTTAAAACTTTTTTTGGGGTTTTTGGATTTTGGGTTGGGGTGTTTGGAATTCTAGGACTTGGTTCTGTGTTTGATTTTCTGTGTGGTGGGTGGCTGGGTGCTTTTGAATTTTTTGGAAGTTAAGCACTGATTTCTTTTTCTTTTTCTGAGTTTACGAAGGAGCTGTGCTGCCATGGGACCCAAGAAGACTGCTGCTGCAGAGGCCGGCGAGAGGAAGAAGGAGAAGGTGACGCTGGAAATGAAGAAGGAGATCATCCGGAAGCACGACGGTGGAATGCGTGTGACAGACCTCGCCAGGGAGTACGGCAGGAATCCATCGACCATCGGGACCATCCTGAAGATGAGGGAGAAGATCCTTGCGACGGATGCAGCCAAGGGAGTCACCAGGATCATGAAGAACCGCCCAGCTGTTCTGGAGGAGGTCGAGAAGTTGCTGCTCATCTGGTTAGAAGAGAAGCAGTGTGCAGGGGACACAGTGACTGAGGCCGTCATTTGCAAGAAGGCCAAGGCCTTGCACGCAGACCTCGTCCGGGAACAGCCAGGAACCTCAGGCGAGCCAGAAGTCTTCAAGGCAAGCAGAGGTTGGTTTGACCGGTTCAAGACAAGATCTGGAATCCATAGCGTGGTCAGGCATGGAGAGGCTGCCAGTTCTGATGTTCCTGCAGCTGAAGACTTTGCAGCGGAGTTCCTGGAGGTTGTGAAGACGGAGGGCTACGTTCCACAGCAGGTCTTCAACTGCGACGAGACCGGGCTGTTTTGGAAGAGGATGCCCCAAAGGACTTTCATCACACAGGAGGAGGCCAAGTTGCCTGGCCACAAGCCCATGAAGGACCGTCTGACCCTGCTCTTCTGTACCAACGCAAGCGGCGACCTGAAGATCAAGCCCCTGCTAGTGTACCACTCGGAGAACCCACGGGCCTTCAAGAGACACAAGATCGACAAGGAGCAGCTGAGTGTCATGTGGCGATCCAACAGCAAAGCTTGGGTCACACGTGTGCTGTTTGTGGACTGGGTCAATCTTGCTTTGGGCCCTGCTGTCAAACAGTACCTGCTGGACAACGACCTGCCGCTGAAGGTTTTGCTTCTGATGGACAATGCTCCTGCTCATCCTAAAGGCCTTGAGGAGGACTTGTTGGAGGAGTTCAGCTTCATCAGCATCATGTTCCTGCCGCCTAACACCACGCCACTGCTCCAGCCGATGGATCAGCAGGTCATCGCCAATTTCAAAAAACTCTACACCAAGGAGCTTTTCAGGCGATGCTTCGAGGTGACTGACTGCACCACCATCACCCTGCGGGAATTCTGGAAGGACCACTTCGACGTCGTCACCTGCTTGAAGATGATCACCATGGCCTGGAACGGGATCAGCCAGAGAAATTTGAATTGCGCTTGGCGCAGCCTGTGGCCGGACTGTGTGGCACCAAGTGACTCTGATGCACCAGAGTCAACAGTGGTGCAGGACATTGTTGCCTTGGGGAGGACCATGGGACTGGAGGTCACAGAGGAGGACGTCAGCGAGCTGGTGTAGGAGCACGACCACGAGCTGACCACCCAGGAGCTGGTCGAACTGCAGGCAGCGGCTGCGCAGGAGCAGGCCTCACTGGAAGAGGAGGAAGCAACTGAGGATCGGCTGTCCTCCAAAGAACTGAGGGACATTTGCCAGAAGTGGAAGGATGTGCAGGCTTTTGCACAGCGGCACCACCCTGACAAGGACCTGGCACATGACCTTGGGAACACTTATGATATGAGGGTCATGTCGCCTTTCAGGGAGGTGCTGAAAAGGCGGATGAAGCAGCAGACCATGGACAGGTTCTTCAGCAAGAAGCAAAGAGTGGAAGAGGAACCTTCTTCGAGTGGTCCCCCAGAGTCTTAGAAAATGTACGGTACACTTTGTTGATTTTTAAATGTTTTTCTGTCATGTTTAGAAACTTAATTTATTTTTCCTTCAATTTTTGAACTGCTCTTTATAGTATGTGTGACTTTAAAGAGCAGTTAATAAACTCTTGTTGTACCAAATTTGGCTTTGTTTGGACTTTTTTTGACCATAGGAACGCATTAATTGAATTTCAATGCATTCCTATGGGATTTTGTGCTTCGCAAGACGAAAAATTCGCGACTTCCGGGTTGGCGCCATTGTTTAATGGCGGATTCCCTCCGAGCTCCGGAGGGAATCGGCTCCGTAGCGTCTGGGTCTGGCCGCTGCGGCGAAGCGGGGACCCTTAAAATCACAGGCGCGGATGCCTGTGAACACAGAGACTCGGCGGGCACCATTTGCGCCCCCCCAATCTGCGACGGAGCCTTTTTAAAGGCTTCGGAACGGAGGCAGGGTGAGGCGTGGTGCTGAGAGTACTCCCTCGCCTACGGAGTGAAGCCGCAAGCCATAGACAGAGAGCGCCAACTTCTTCCAAGATCGACTGGACTCTAAAATATAAACCCGTGAGTAATACGGAGATTGGGACTTTATAAAAAATTTTTAATTCTGGATTTGGAACGAGCGGGAAGGGGCTAAAAAGGAAGTCACCCCCCCCCTTTGTAAACAATTTAAAGCAAAGGACTGAGCACCTAAGGTCGAAAGAATTTGCTTCTTGTTTTTTTTAATGAAAAGATTTTGATTTCACGGTTTTGACACTATAAGAAGATTTACTGGAGGATAAAAAGAACTTGGGGACTGAAATTTTACCCCCCCCCCCCCAGACCCGGGAACGCCCTATGAGAAAGCCTGGTGTATGGAAGATTTTGACAGCTGTCAAGTGAGCTGTTAGTCAGCTAGCTGTCAGCTGGAAAAAGAAAACATTGTTTCTGCTGTTTCTGCTGGTTTATTTGGTACAACTTTGTTAAAAACAAGGAGGGCTGATACAAAATAACTGGACTTTTGGTTTTGAGCTGAAAGGAACATTAAGGAACTAAAATCCCCCTAGAGGGGGAATAAGGACATTACACTACAAAAATGACTGGAGTATGTAAATTCCAAGCAGAACTAGACAGAGTTTTCGTTCTCTTGGGAAACTTGAAAGATGAATACAATGCTTTGTCTACAAACGTATCATTACTACACTGGACAGTAAACAACAGCTTGGAGCCTGATAAGGACTTGAAACAGGAAGCCTATTTAACTGAACAAATAAATGAAACTGAAAGCGTAGAAACGATGGAGCAATGTGTTGTTTTTGAAGAAAATGAAGGAGGAGCAGGAGATTTGCAGGAGTTAAAGGAGAGTTACAACATGAGGCCTGACATGATGACAAAAAAGGATAATAAAAATTGGATGTGGAAAGCCTGGTCTGAATGGGAATCTGGAAAATGGAAAGATCTCCTCGGGAGGAGACCTGAAGATCTGAGGATTACAAATTGGTTGAAGGTGAAAGCTGGAGCTTTGGGGACATTTGGATCTGTAAGAAATCTGAAACAAGAGTTGGAGCACCCCATAGGCTTTGCTTTTAAGTATGGAGGACTGGCTGGAAGCAACATGGATTCTGTTGGGCCGGAGCCCCTCCGAGACTTGGGGCTTAACATTAAGGACCATCAAAGAGACCGGCGGAAAGGAACTGAGAGAGATATAAGGGCCTCGGACGTGAGATCTCCAGGCTAAATAAATAACATAAAGACTGATGGACATTGGTTGGGGTCTGGAACCGGGAAAAGGGTGGGCGGAGGTTGGGAATCCAAAGGGTGTATAAGGATAATTTGTTTTTTATAATTTAGTTAATGGTAAGGAAATTGGGCAAATCGTGGAAGGGAAATGTCGGTCGACTTCAGGAAAAAGGTTTAAGAATAATTAATGGGGTATAAGTATGGATGTGTGTTTTTAATAAGGTAAAATTGGTTTTTTCTTTTTAAATTAATTGAAAATAAGATTGTTAAAAATAAATGGAGGAAATGGAAAAAAGAAGGAAAGTAAAACAATAGTAAGTTAGAATAAATGTATAAGTTAAGGTAAAGAAATAAGTTAAGGACTTGCTGAACTGACAATTTAAATGGGAATACAAGAAGGGGAGGTGTGAGGAGGTCTGAGAAATAAGGTTAAGAACAATAAGTATCAGAAACTTTTATGTGTTTTTATTGTTGTTTAGTTTTGAATATTTTGTATTTTTGTGTTTGTTTTTTTCTCTTTTGTTTTGTTTATTTCTTGTTCTTGTTTGTTGTGTGTTTTTTGAAAATCCTAATAAATATTAAATTAAAAAGAAAAATTCGCTAGACGAAAAAACTCGCAGAACGAATTAATTTCGTCTTGCGAGGCACCACTGTACTCTCATAAGTACTGCACCTCCTGCTATAATCTTCTGTAGAGAAATGCCCTGTTCACATCTGCTGCTTCATATACACTTTTACTTACTTTTATTTACTGTCGTTACAAAGCTGCCAAACGCAAAACCAATAATACTTAACTGCTGTTGGCATTATCAGCTACAATTATGGATGACATCTACAAACAGCGGAATTGATAAGAAGGGCTCCAAAATCAAAGGTTCTGATTTCCAGATAGGCTTGAGACTTGCGCAATCCCTTCCCCCAACTTAAGAACTGCTTTGAGAGAATAACCAGCCATAACCAGCTCTTTCCTCTCTCTGGCACACTCAGGTCTTTCCCCCAACCTTTTCTAAAATTACCCATTTAAAAACCCCATGGAACAAATGGAGATAATGCCACTCTCTTACGCTTGGAAAGCCATACCTTGAGTCTCAAAACGTAGCAGCTTACCTTCTCTCTGTCGAGAGGTTTTGCCACCTTAACTTCACCCAAGGTGGGGTCAATTGTGAAAGGGCTCCCTTGGTTGCCATCTATAATTGTGTAGCGAATGTGGTTGTTTGAAGGCCCATCAGGATCTGCTGCCATAACCTAGAGGGAATCAAATTCCCATTTTAAAACAAGTCAAGGTAATAGACAAGGGGTGCACTTTCAAAATCTCACGATTTTGGTTTAGCATACTACGGACTCAATGAAAAATGCAATGTTCAAAATGCACAACTGTCAGCTGAATTAGTTTCCCTTTCATTTCATGGAAAATGCATTTGAAATACAGAATATTTTACAATTTTCACTAAAGAATTTTAGGCTTTCCATATAGATTTTTATTCCATAAATCTACACATGAGCATGCACTCTCTATCTCTTTCTCTCTCACACACAAAAATGGCAGGGGATGAGGGAAACTGAATTACATACTGTAATAACTGATTGTTCAACTTCAGCGTCTTCACTGATTACTGCTGTGTAAGTGTCTTGACTGAATGCAGGAGTGTTGTCATTGATATCTGTTACATTTATATTTACTGTCACAACATCACTCAAGGAAGGTGTCCCTCCATCTGTGGCTTCCACTGTCAGATAATACTCCGGGGAGCTCTCATAATCGAGGCTTCCAATAATAAAAATAGCACCTACAAGGGAAAAACAAACAAACCACAAGTCAGGACACTTTTCTGTTCAGGGAAATATGGAGACAAAGGGAACTTTCAAAATAACTCAGTAAGTAATTTCAGGGTCAGCGGCTGCTTCTGCGCTTTCAAATGTCTTTTGTGCCTATCATAATGGACCGCTGCAACTCTTTGCTTTGCGGAGCAAGCAAAATAGCTGAAAATTTGACTCATGGAAATGAAGGCAAGTTAGATCGGTTTGCATATATCCTCTATGGAAGTAGCACAGCAATGCCCATAATTGGCTGCATTCCTTGTTCATGGTGTTTGTCCTTGGAAGTCTGGATATATGATGACTTAGTGAACATTGGAGGAATGACTGCTAAGAAGAGCGCAGAGAGAAGAAACACCCTGCTGTACCTGTAGCAGCAAAACCGGACACCTTCATCTGCCCCACTTGCAATAAAACACGTCTCTGTCATACCAGTCTCTACAGCCACAGCAGACGCTGTAACTCTCCAGTGGTTTGGCTTTACCCCCCGAAGGTCTCCCAAGACAAGACAGATTCCAACAGCGGTACAGAATATTTAATCATGAACAAAACACCCACCATTACTGCCTTTAAAAAAATAATTAAATATATATCACAATTCAGGGTTTATGCAAGCAAATAAATTGAGAACATAAATATATTTCATAAACATGAAGCTTATTGCATTTTGGACTTGTATCTTTTTCCACAAAGAAAAAAAAAACACCCTTACCTTGGGGAGCATGCAGAAATAAAAAAATTAAAACTCAACTGAAAACTAGTGTTAAAGTGTAATAACCATTTTCCAAAACTTTTTAATGTTTTACTTATTTTCTATCTTCTACAGGTTCTTTAAATAAATAGAATCTGAGCAATGTGTAAGTTAAGCTCATTGAATCAGATGTTTTAAGAAGACACATTAATTGGTGAGGGGAATACTAAGTTCGGGTTACCAAATCTGATTATTTTCCCTGCTGCAAATGTTTACCTGTTTTTGAATCAATACTGAATTTCCCATGTTCATTTCCACTGATGATAGAATAGGTGATTTCAGCATTAGCTTCGATGTCCCGGCTAGCAGCGTAAACCTGAAGAACCTCCATTCCAACCACTGTGTCTTCTGATACAGTTGCACTGTACTCTTTGTACTCAAAGACAGGTGGGTTATCATTTATATCCAGAACAGAAATAACAAGGGTGCCAACAGAAGACAGCCTTCTTGGGGAACCTTCATCCTCAGCTTTCAAAGTCAGAGAATACACAGCGTGTAACTCCCGATCCAAAGGCCTTTCCAACCGAACAATTCCAGAGAATTCATCAATAGAAAACTGCCCATCTGCTGAATTTATCAGGGAGTAGTGAATCTTTCGATTTAATCCTATGATTAAAAGGAAACAGAGAACATAACAAAGTTCTTAGTAGCATTTTAAAACGCATTTCTTCAGCAACAACCCTGAACAAACGAACTACGTAAGGTGGAAAATGAACTGTGTAAGATGGGGAAAAGCGAGGAACATGCAATCATCCATATGTTTTGGCTCAATTGTGATAACACACCATACAAAGAACTGCACTAAAGTTTGATTTGTGACCAAGGCGTCCTAAGGAGTGCCCCCACTCTGAGTACCAGGTATCCACAAAAGCATTCCCAGGGGAAAGATGACTGTATTATGAAGTGCATGTCCTGATCCAATACAGAGGTGGACATAAAAAAGAAATGGGATAAAGATATGAGACAACAGATTACTAAAGAACAGAAATGCCAACTGAGGAACAGAACCTGCTGGGAAAGGTGAATAAAGGAAGCTTTAAGAGCTGCTGATTCAATAAAATTGGGGCAAGCCCTTTATAGAGAACACACTTCCCCTGCTCCCTCACCTTTCTAGTGGAGTTTTCTTTGGCTGGCACTTCCCTTTTCCACCTTCCTTCCTTTCTGATGTTGTCAGCTCTGCTTAACAAATGAGCCTCACCAAACTGATTTGGTGTTGTCTGGGGCAGAGACGAGGGGGACAGGGCCAAATGCAAATCAGCAGCTTAAGTGCTAGAATGAAAGTATCTGTGAGATTGAGGAGGCAGGCAGAGCTAATGAGGAAGAGGCCATAGGTTGAATCCACAGGTGCTGGAGGTGTGCAATTCTCCATCCCTGCTACAGAGGACTCTGGGGTGCAGTTTAGGGTTCACTATTTGCACAGGAAGCCCAACAGGCAAGTGCAGAGCCTTACTTTTGCCTTATGGAGCTTGGGAGCACAATCAAGAGCACATCCACCACTCCCTTGCAGCAGTCACATCAAGGAACCCCAGGGTTGAAAAGCACACAACCCATAGCAGCAACTTCTGAACACTAGGTAAGCAACATGGTCGAATAGCAAGGAGGGAGAATGGGAGAGGAGGGAGGGAGAGAGAGAAAAACAGTAGCTGCACCACAACTTCAGAATTTGTTTTGCACATTTACAACCAGGATGTGTTTTATGAAGCACAATCTGAGAAAAGGAGGGCTGAAAATATGAAAAGCAAACTAACAAATATCATTTAGATTTCAGCATTTGCGTTGCATTAAGAATGCAACTCAATAAATCTTACCTGCATCGGCATCTGTAGCTTGCACTCTTGTCAAAAGAGTTTTCACCTCTGTATTCTCAAATACTGTGATGGAGTATGGGTCTGCTGTGAACTCTGGGGTGTTATCATTCATATCCTCTATATTGAGAATAATTTTAGCCTGGCAAAACCTTCCTCCTCCATCTGACGCCTTGACCATAAGAGTATATACTGCTTTCTGCTCACGGTCAAGTGCCCCTAGTGTTTTCAGCTCACCTATGCATGGAAGTAATAAAAACAAAGCAAATAAAGGACTTTTAAAACAAGAGCTGAGCATCCCACAAAGATCTGGAAACGTTTGAGTCGAGCAATCTTTTAAAGAACAAAATTCCCCGTGTGGCATAATTCAGCAGTGATATCTGACATTTAAAGATGGCTGCACACTGCTAACCTGTCTTGAACAAAATGTCAATCTTTTCAGCACATAAGAAGATTATTGTTTTGTAAGGCAGTTTTCTGCAATCCGCTGCCTTCCCGATGTTTCCAGGTACAACTTTCACCAGCTCGTATGGTCAGGGAGGATAGGGCACTGATCAATCAAACTTTCAGAAGAAATAATGGCACAGCTTATAATATCTTCTGAATATTACCTGTTTCTGGACTGAGCATGAAATCTTCTGCTCTAGGACCGTGTAATGTGTAAGTTATTTCTGCGTTGGAACGAATATCTGCATCTGTGGCTGAGACCTGCATGATGAGTTTGCCAGGCAGGGAATCTTCTGGGACAGACTCTGTGTACAATGCCTAAAAGTTTTTAAGAGTAGCATTGAAAAAGCGCATTAAGGGAACTAGATCTGGACACTACAGAGATTGCATCATTAAGATTAGATATTAAAAGCTTTTGAAATGTGCAACACAAAACATGAAAGTATATTGTACAGTGGTACCTTGGTGTAAGAACAGCTTAGTTTATGAACAACTTGGATTAAGAATGCTGCAAACCCAGAAGTAGCTGTTTGGGTTTGTGAACTTTGCCTTGGAATAAGAACATGTTCCGCTTCCTGTTGAGTGTGTTCCATTTGTAAATTGAGTCCCCTGCTGCTATGGGAAAGCACACCTTGGTTTAAGAACGCTTTGGTTTAAGAACTGACTTCCGGAATGGATTAAGTTCATAAACCAAGGTACTATCATACTTCTGATTCTCTCACTTCACTGTTATTTCACTGTCTAGTTTTTCACTGGGTTTTTTTGTGGAGGATTAAATAAATTTCCTTGGGCCTGTTTATAACATTAAGTCCAAAAAGTTGTTTATGAAGTGACACAAGGAAAGTGTGGATTTTATGTAGCCCCCTGTGGTAGGGACAAGGCCATGGAAGCTTCTGTTAACTAGAAGGCAGCTTGACTCAAAGTTTTGAACTACAAAGCCTTAAACGGCTCAGGACCGGCATACTTCAAGAACTGACTCTCCCTATCTGAACTAACCTGGACCCTGCATTCATAATCAGAGGCCCTTCTTTGTATGCCTCCTATATGTGAGGTCCGGGGGAGGGGGACACGAGAACAGATATTTTGTCGGTGGCTCCCCGCTTGTGGAATGTTTCCCTAGAGAGGCTTGCCTGGCTCCTTTGTTGCATATCTTTAGGCATCAGGCAAAAACATTCCTCTACTCCCAGACCTTTGGCTAATTAAATCCATAGCTGTCAACCTTCCCTTTTTTGCGGGAAATTCCCTTATTCCAGCGCCATTTCCCGCTGCTTCCTGCTGCTATCCTAGATTGTTAGATATCCCATAGACTGTCCCCAGGACAGGTGAGGCTGCTAATCCCTTATTTTCGAGGCTGCTGATCCCTTATTTTCAAATCTGAAAGTTGACAGCTATGATTAAACCATCTATGGCCTTTTAAGCTGGGGAAAAGGTATTGTTTTTCTTTGTTATTTATGCTATATATATTATTGTGTTTTTATATTGCAAACCTCCCTGCGATCTTTGGCAATGTTGAAATCTAATTAATAGCAAAATATTGTTTCTGTTTTCTAGATATTCCACATAACCGCAAATAATTAACACCGGTATGTACTTATAGGCAGAGGATACTAAAAGCTTTCAAGGATGAGCAGTGGAATTTTTCCCAACTTCCCTTTTCGAAAGTAATTATTTAATAAATTATTTTCAAAATGTAGAATGTATTTATTTGAGTCTGAAAGAAAATGTGTGCACGCAAACCCCATGCTAGTACCTTTTCACAAACAGGGCTGTTGTCATTCGAATCAAGGACCTTGACTTCCACCACAGCTTTTGTTGTGAACATCCCATCAGTAGCGGTGATATTCAGAAGATAATTATCCTTTACTTCTCTGTCCAGAGGTTTTCGGACATAAACTTTCCAGTCATTCTCGATATTTTCTACAGCAAACTGTCCCAATGGATCGCCTCCTAGACAAATGATAGTTAGAAGGCAATTCAAATCAGAAATGGCAAAACGTCATTATAGGGGTGAAGGGAAAAGACCTGCAATAAAATTCATAATATTTACAATAAGTGCAATACATTTATTTAGCAATAAATGCCATAAATTTATTTAGCAATAAATGCAATAAATTTCATAATATTTAGAAAGTATTACTGCTCCTTTGGTAATAAAAGCCTCAGGAGAGCAAAGACTGCATTCCAGAATTCCAATCTTTGCATACAAAGAGCTGTGCTGGATCAGACCAAACTGCCCCTCCAGTATAGCATCTTGTTTTCACAACAACCAGATGCTTCCATGGAAAGCGCACAAGCAAGACCTGAACACAACACTGTCTCTCCACTATGTTTGCCAATTACTGGTGTTCATAGCAACACTGCTTCTGATTCATCCTGTAAGTAGCAAACAGCCCTCATAACTGGTTGCAACTGTTACTTGTGGGAAACTCATAACCAATGCCCTCAGCTCGGACATGTTTTGTGGGTAGGGAATGAGATATGCAACAGCAGGTACACAGCTTGTGTACACAAAAGCTGTATCTTGGAGAGTTGTTGTGTACCTCCCCCCAACACACACACCCTGAAGCTTGCAGTCAATTACTAGCAATTTTGCAAATAAAATCAGCATTGCAAAATACATAACATATATAAAAAGAACCATACTTTTTTCATGATTTATACTTTTTTGGGAATACAATTAATGTAGCAATTATACAACGGTGCCCAAGAAATTATAAATTTATATTGGGTTGGATTATTATTTAGGGTTTGTTTTTTGTTGGGGGGGGGGTTGTAGCAGTTATCAATGCTAATTGGTCGTATCTCTGTGTTTAGATCTTATTATGATTTACGTGGTAATTGTTTCAATTTGGTTGTGTGCTTTTTGATGTGTTTTATTTGTAGTTTGCAACTGCTTCTGTTATATTTGTAATTGTATGTTGTTTTTCATGTTGCAAGAAGCTTTGAGCTTGGTTTTAACTATGGAAAGGCAGCATGCGAATAAACCGATGCAAATACCGTATTTTTCGCCCTATAGGACGCCCATAGGACGCACCTAGTTTTCAGGGGGGAAATCAAGGAAAAAAATATGATTTCCCTCCCGCAGCTCTGGGAGCAGTGGACAGGCTGCACGCAGCCTGTGCGCTACTCCAAGACCTTCTCCCTGCTTTTGCGGGAGGTGGGGGAATTCCCCCATCTCCCGCAAAAGCCGACAGGAGGGAGAAGGATGGACTCGGCCAGTCAGTCCCTTCTCCCTCCTCGGGGAAAAGCCCCCAAGAGCGGTGCGCTCTTTAAAGGCTGTGTGGCTCCTACGGGCTTTTCTACAAGGTGGGGGAATTCCCCCACCTCCTAGAAAAGCCAGCAGAAGCCGCGGAGCCCCTTTAAAGAGCGTGCGGCTTTTGCCTGCTTTTGCGGGAGGTGGGGGAATTCCCCCATCTCCCGCAAAAGCCCACAGGAGGGTTGGAGAGTAGCGGGAAGGCGTCGTGCGCCTCCCCGCTGCCCCCCATTCTCTGGGGCTGGCGATGGGGGAAGCGCTGCTTTCCCCACCGCAGCCTCAAACCCGGGTTGGAGAGTAGCGGGAAGGCGTCGCGCGCCTCCCCGCTGCCCCCCATCCTCTGGGGCTGGCGATGGGGGAAGCGCTGCTTTCCCCCACCGCCAGCCTCAAAGAGCAGGCTCTCCTGGCTTCAGCGGAAGCAACGCGAAGCCTCCGGAGCGCAGGCTTCCAAAAATGAACGGGAAATGTGTGCGTGTCTTATGGGGCGAAAAATACGGTACGTATGTGAATTAATAGTGCTTGATGTGTGCAAATGGCTAAGGCTATCAACCAAGCAGACAACACATATTGGAGAAATTCAGGTTGCCACACTGTAAGATACATGACAGTGTCACCCAAAATGACGGCGCTATTTCAAGTCTCCCCTTTCTGTAACTTCTTGTAAAATGTTACGTTTTCCGCACCCCCAAAGTCCTTACGTCAACACACTGTGCATTTCTCTTTGATTGCCAGTGATGTGAGCATGGGCAAAAGCACAGCATGAAGAAAAAACAGGACAAGAACTTGATACAGGGCTGCCATTTTCAGTGACAGCCCTGTGTTTCGGTGATTCATCAATTTGTCTCAGCTCTTATGGAGACACCTTAAGGAACAATACATGTATGGGGAATATGACAGTGAATCTCATAAATAAACGGAGAAGGAAAACTATAGACATAAAATTGTAGAAAATTATATATACACACACACACACACACACACACACACACATATATATAATTTAAAATTATCTAGAACCAAATAATTTTGTCACCATTTCTAAAGGTTTACCTGTAATAAAATAGTTGACCTGTCTGTTGGCATCTTCTGAATCAGTGTCCATGGTGCTTAAAATAGCAACGACTCCTCCAGTTGGGTCATCTTCACTGACCGTCCCTTTATAGATCTCTGCAGTGAAGCGAGGAGGGTTGTCATTCACGTCAGTCACGGAAACTTCAACAATCGCAGTGGATGACAACTGCATTTTCTCAGCATGATCAGATGCCACCACAGTAATTCTGTACTTGTCCTGCTTTTCGTGATCAAGCTCTCTCAGTGTAGTAATCCAACCTGTTTCCATGTTTATGGCAAAAGACTCTGTGATGTCAGTATCTTGGGCTGTCTCTAGCCTGTACGTTACCTGCCCATTCATCCCTGAATCCTGGTCCAGTGCTTTCACTTGTATGACTTTTGTTCCTACTGGCATGTTTTCCACAATGTACGCTTCATACGGATCAGATTCTAAGATTGGTTTGTGGTCATTTGCGTCTTTTATTTGAATGCTTATGTCAACAGAGGAAACAACTCTGTATTCTTCATTTAAATAGTATGCTAGCACTGAGAACTGGTACCACTTAGTTGTCTCGTGATCAAGGCTCTTTTCAAGTTTCAGCCTTCCGTTCTGCTTGTCTATCACAAAAAAATCATCTCTGTTGCTTTCAGGAGCATTCCCCTTAACAAGGGTGTACAGCAACGGCTGTATGTGCTCTGCTCGTACAATGTCAATCTCTGTTCCAATCGGAGTATCTTCAGAAAGTGTGTAAGAATAAAATGGTTCTGAAAATTTTGGCAGAGATACTTCAGGGGGGAGTATTCTAACATAGAGAGGAACCCTGGAATCCTTTTTGGGGGATCCACCATCCTGCGCTCTGACAAAGAAAGTGAGAAACTCATTTTCTAAACCGATTAAACTTTCTTTCGTGGTTATTACGCCTGTCAAGTGATCGATTTCTAAATTCTCTTGAACATTTTCAGAATCGGCTTCAATTGTATAGGTGATGTCTGCATTGGTGCCTTCGTCAGCATCCGAAGCTAAAACCTTGATGACAGATGTGCCTTTTGGAACATTAGACCCAATGTTTACTTCATATTCCGTTGCTCGGAACAAAGGGGCATTATCATTAACGTCAGTAAGTATTACGTTGATGCTGCAAAAAGCCACTTTCCCGCCAGAATCCTTGGCCATTAACCTAATGAAGATTACTTTTTCAGCTTGAGTTTCGCGATCGAGCTTTTCCAGAGTAAATATCTGCCCCCTTTCATTAGTATAAAACCTATCTTTTGCAAAATCATTCACAATATGGTATGTGATGTATCCATACCTGCCAGTATCTTTGTCTGTTGCTTTGACTTCTGTCACCAGCGTATGCAATGGAGCATTCTCAGCTAGTTCCACTTCATATTCATTCTGACCAAAAACAGGGCTGTGCAAATTGGCTGCAATAACATTTATGAGAACCTGAGCGGAACTTCTGAAGACCCCATCAGAAACAGAGACATTAAGACGGTAAATGGGCTTCAGAGACTGTTTGTGCACGTTTGAAAGGGTGATGACCCCCGTTTTGCTGTTGATTGCAAAATTCATATGATCATTGCCTGTTAATATGGAATACTCCAGCTTCTCTGTATCTGAACTGTCCGCATCGGAGGCCTTTACACAAGTTACAAAGTGCCCGCGGGGAGCCAATTCACTGATGTTAGCTTCATAAAGCAGCTGGTTAAAGACTGGTGGGTTATCATTCAGGTCTGTTACATCAACGCTTACAATAATGTCCGTGCTCAGTGGAGGCATTCCACTGTCTATTGCTCTTACTAGCAATGTGTGATGCTGAATCTGTTCATAATCCAAACCCCTTGCTGTCAGAATGAGCCCAGTGCTACTATCGATGTGAAAATAATCATAGCCCTCGCTGTTGTTTTGTACCAAGTGATAAGAAATCCCTCTGTTTGCTCCAGAATCAGCGTCTGTAGCCCTGACTTGTACAACAGATGTTCCAATTACTGAAGCCTCAGAAAGGGTGGTGACATAAAACTGCTCTGTAAAGACGGGAGGATTATCGTTGATGTCTTCGACTATTATGTCAACAAACACCTCGGCATGGGCTCCAGTCAAGGAATCAGTCGCACGCACGCTCAGTTTGTAGGCAGGGTGGGACTCAAAATCTAGAGGGGCAAAAGTATTGATAACTCCTGTGTTAAAGTTTATAGTAAACTGACTGAAAGGGTCTCCATCTGTGATGCTATAAAACACTTTTAGCCCTTCTGGGCTGTTTGCTTGCACATGTACAACAGGACTATGGAGTTGGATGTTTTCCGGTATCTCTGCACTGTAGAAAGCTCTTTCAAATATTGGCATGGCTTTATTCACAACCGTGATAGGGACTGTCACTTCAGCAGAAAAACTCGGCACTCCGCCATCCTTTGCGACCACAGTGAGGAGGTATTCTTTATTTAGTGTGTCTGGGTCAAACTGTTTCTTGAGAGAGATTTCGCCAGCATCTCCTATCTGGAAGTGGCCATAGTGTTCCTTGAGGTAATAGTGCACTTGTCCATTTCTGCCAATGTCTTTATCCACAGCAGTGACACACCGAATAACTTGGCCCACTTCAGTATCTATTTTAACGGTGGCATAATAAGGAAGGTTGACAAAAACAGGGGCATTATCATTCATGTCTTCTACAGTGACCTTTACCACAACATGTGCAATTAGGGATGGCTTATGCTCTGCAGTCACTTCCACAACAATATCAAAAGATTCCTGCAGCTCACGATCAAACGGTATTCCGGTAGTTGAAAGGACTCCTGAAGTGTAGCTAATTTTAAACCTAATGTCTGGGTTTAGAATATGATAAAACAAAGGCTCATTTATTTGACTCCCTATAGCAGTGATAACAGCTATTGTTTTCGCCTCTGTGGAATTCTCTTGGACCACAGCATTATAGGAACTCTGCGTGAACTTTAGCTGACTTGCCTTGCTCTCTTTCACATTAATTTTTACAGAGGTGGTGCTTGAAAACCGGCCATCAGAGGCTCTGATGGTCAATTCATATCTGCTTCTTAACTGACTCGTGTTTTGTACGGTTATCTGCCCAGTCTTGGAATCGATCGAAAATTTTTCTCCAATGTTTCCTTCAGTGATAGAATACATTAGTTGTGAAAAGACTTCTGAATCAGCATCTGTGGCATTGACCGTAAGAACTTTCACTCCTTTATAGGTTGGTACCAAAACAGTTGCTTCGTACAGATCTTTAGAGAACACAGGAGGGCAATCGTTGATGTCGATTACGTAAATGGTAACATTGGCTGCGTATTCTGCAAATAAGCGGGGTGTCCCCATGTCGTACACGTTCACCGAAAAGCGAAATATACTTGTCTCTTCATAATCCAAACTCATTACTGTACGAATGGCTCCTGTACTAGAATCGATGGCAAAGTACTTGTGGGCAGATGGCTCAACAATCTGATAGACGAGCAAAGCGTTTGTTTCTTTGTCAGCATCTGTGGCACGTATTACTAATGGAACGTTCCTGTCTGTCAGAACCACGCTGTTAACGGAAGCCGATTCGCTGATGAGTCCTGTGTATTCTGCTTGCGTAAAAGCTGGTGCATTATCGTTCTCGTCTTGAAGATGCACCAATACAGTAGTGTTCGTGGACTGGCCAGCCATGTTGGTTGCCTGTACAGTCAGACTATAAAAAGGCAACATTTCATAATCGAGTGTCTTCTGAGAGGTGATGACACCGGAATTTGGGTTGATAGTGAAGACATCACCTATATTACCATCTTTTATCTCATAAATTACAGATGACTGGCTGAATGCGGTGACCATTCCAATGAAACTGCCAATGCTGCTGCCTTCACTTATTTCCGTGGAATATTCTCGCATTGTGAATTTTGGTGATGCGTTATCAGAGATCGTGACTGAAATGTGCACAGATGTTACTTCACTCTTCGGAGGGTTCCCTTTGTCCGTGGCCTTCACCATCAGAGTGTACTCATTCTGACTGTTGCGGTCCAATTCTTTTGCAGTGGTAATACTGCCTAAGATTGGATGTATATTAAAAGTGTTTCCGATATTCCCTGTTGAAAAAGAAAGACAAAAAATGGACAATCAGAAAAAACTTGGAAGTACATTTGCAAGCAGCTACACACACACACACATTCAAGTGGTAGAAAATATTAGGTGCTGAAATATTTTAAATGAAAAATAAAATTGCATTCAACTAATGACACAGAATACTACTCAGAACAGACCCTTGAAATCAAGGGACCTCTTAAGTTAGTCTTAAGTCTATTATGTTCAGTGGGTCTACTCTAACATGGACACCCAGCTTTTCCACAACTGTTATGCTGTAATAAATATCCTATAGTAGGTTAGTTTTATTTAAATCTGACAACCTATTTTATACCAAAGTATGCTATCACTTCAGATTATGAGCGCTATTAATACAGAGCTTCTTTTTAATTTTATGGCATTTCTTTAAACAATTCAAGTAAAGAAAAAGACAAACACTATACGCAATGTGGAACTACAATTAAACTTTTAAAAGACTTTAAAATCATGGAAAACACTGCTTTAAATGAGTCTCAAGTGCCTCTTAATTACATGAATGACACTTTATGAGATTATTTCTAAATCAGAGATACTTCAGTGAATTTTCTCTTTCAAATTACTCCCACTTAAATGGGAGTTTATGTACTGTATAAAAAAACTTCCATTTGAGAAATACAAACTGCAAATTTGAGTGCTTAAGAAACAACAAGCCTTTCAAAATGAAGGCTGAAGTACACTGGGGTTTTCCACTTCTCAAGAATTCAAAGAAATTAAGAAAACAAATTAACAGGGGCTGCTATTTCTTAACACTTCAATCACAAAGCACAGCAAAAATAGTTATTGCTAAAACCATGACCTCATCATGAACAGATTTTATTTAAAACATTTAAATTATGTATTTGGGTAGGCAGTTGATATTATCTTTTTTCTTATTGAAGGTCGTAAACAGAGCACCATTCTTATAATATCCCATTACTAATCCTATAAGCTATTGCAAGTATTTAAGGAATGTTCATTTCATATGCTTTGAATTTCAGCCCTAACATTTTAGCTGTACAGTGCAGAATACTAGAAAAACAAAGCTGGGAAAGTTTTAACATTTCCTCCCACAATGTTTTTTTTGAATAAAGAAGGAGCGGGGGCATGTGTGTGAGAAAGACAGAGAGAGAAATGAGAACCCATGTATATGCCAGGGGGAGGGCAGGGGATTCACTGGAAAAGACCAACTTTTGTTATGATGGAACCAATGCTACTAATTTTTCATGGGTTTTTCTACTTGTCAGTTTGTTTCCAGACAGTGGTTTTAATCTTTAATGCCCTACAGGATTTGGGATACCTCAGTGCAGATAGCGCCAACATGGTGTTGTGGTTCGAGGACCCGACCCCCGCGAAGTGAAATGAAGACACAAGGACAAGTGATATAAGGTTGATGGGCTAGAAAAGGCCACAACTTTATTGATTACAGCAATGAAAAGGTATTGGCTTAGGCATTGGATCGAAACAAGTGGGTTTATTCACCAGTAGGTGGAGCCTGTTGATGCTAATCCAACTATAGGCTCACCCCTGCTGTCACCGAGGGTCGTGCCATGGCCTCCCGCCAAGCAGGCATCGGACAGAATACACGACCGCCAGATTCCTTTAACGGAATACCCCTAAAAATTGAAGGCATAGGCGATGGCCACACCTAGCACTTCGACACACAACACATTATTCCAATGCCTAACCTACCCACCAATACCACAAAAGTTGTGACGATTGCTACGAGGTAGGCGAAAAAACCAAAAAGCCTACTGCCAAATGGAAAAACTCCTACCAGGCCCCCCGGGCAACCAGGGCGACCAACCTAAGGTCCATAGCAAGGCCAATGACCTAAGCCCTAACTAAAAGGGAGTGGAGGGTGGGTGACTCGCGATGGGACAACGATGAGGAATGAGGCCAGGGAGAGGCTGGCACTGCAGCAAAAGGCTGCTGAACACGCCCCCTCCACGGCACCTGGTTGGGTGGCCATCGGGGGGGCGTGAGCGCCAGCCAGGTGAGCTGGAGGCAGGGGGCAACGCCCCCTGCTGGGCGGTGCTCGGGCTCCCGCCCACAACCACTCCCCTCTCTTTCAGGGAGGAGAGTCTTTTTCCAGATATCTTGAACTACAACTCCTATCATCCCTTTTCTTTTGCCATGCTGACTGGGGCTGATGAGATATGGTGTCCTACAATATCTGGAGAGGCAAATTCCCCCACCTCAGGAATACAATCAGACAGTAGAAATGGGTTTGTTTTTTTCAGAGGTGGTGCTTGAAATCTGGAACTTTCTCTTCACAGTGGTCCACCACACACAATCCTTTAAAACAGCAGTCAGGAACCTGTGGCCTTCCAGGTGTTTTGGAACTCCAACTTCCAGAAGTCCCAGGCAGCTTGCCAATGGTCAGGGATTAGACTGCACCTCTGAGGGAGGATACAGCGGTCAAATGCCATGCTGATAAAGGGAATAGTGCATCAATATATACTAGTAGTGACTGGCTGAAATACATCCTTTAATATGGTTAACTTGCTGCTGGATTAAGTTTAGATCAAACAGTGTTGGAAAATAAGTGTGAATAAACCGCTACTTTGCAGCTTTAAATCTAAAATCTTTTCATCATAGCAAGTTATTGAACATATTGCAGCATACCTGATTCTATGGAGTACACAATTTCTGCATTTTCCCCTTTATCCTTGTCCAGTGCTGTTACATGGAGAATTACAGATCCAACAGCTGCTGATTCATATACTCTTCCTTCATAGGAAGAACTGGTGAACCATGGCGCATGGTCGTTTGTGTCACTAACATTGATGATGATTCTAGCAAAGTTGCGCTTGACAGGAACGTCTTGATCCCGCACCTAAAATAATTACAGCGTTACTAGCAGCTCGTGCCTAAGTTTATTCAGTTATATGACACTTGTTACAATTGATGAGAACTATCAATCACTTAAGGACACCATTCTGTTCTGTTCTGTAGAAGTACATGGCATCATAATGGAGCAAATGTTTATATTTTATGCCATTGTGCAAAAATCCTACAATATGATTTTGGTTTGGCACAAATAATCTCAGAACTTGGAATTAAATATTACCATTTCACTTACAGTGGTACCTCGGGTTAAGTACTTAATTTGTTTCGGAGGTCCGTTCTTAACCTGAAACTGTTCTTAACCTGAAGCACTGCTTTAACTAATGGGGCCTCCTGCTGCTGCCGTGCCACCGGAGCATGATTTCTGTTCTCATCCTGAAGCAAAGTTCTTAACCCAAGGTACTATTTCTGGGTTAGCCGAGTCTGTAACCTGAAGTGTATGTAACCTGAAGCATATGTAACCCGAGGTACCACTGTATTTGTTAAGTGGACGCTCATATATGTGTATACAGGGCACCAGATGAAGTGAGGGCCAATGCTACAGAAAGAGGGTCCTCAAATATGCAGGAAAATCCTGCATTTTAAGGCAGGGAGATACTTCAGCTACCCAATATTCAGCAGAGACTGAGGATGTACATGCCTGCTACCAATCAACATGAGCAGGAAATAACAGTGTACTATGTAGCCTATTCAATTAGGCCAAAATGGGAGTGGGAATCTGCACCTAGAGGTGCATCTAGCACTGACCTACAACTTCTGATCCAGCAAGTCATACTTGTACTTCTTTCTGTTGATCTTATCAGTTGGACTGGACAAAAAATGTGGCTGGGGGTGAAGGAGGAGATGTGGAAGGAGAGCAAAAGGAAGAAATATTTCTTCCTCTTTGCTGTGTCTCTCCTCTTCCTTGGGGATGGAAATGTTAACAGAAGAAACCCATCAAAAAATTCCCAATGAATTGTGAAGGTGAAATACAGATATGCTTGAGCTCGTCTGTAATAATACCAATGCTTTGCATTTACACAGCACTTCAGAGTGTGCAAATCACTTAATGTTTTGTCTCAGTAATCTGTACAAGGACCCTGTAAGGTATGTCGGTGAGAGTAAGATACAATTCAGTCTTTCCACCATTCTAGCAGCTCTGAAAAGTATCTGTTTATGCTACTCCATTACAGGGAAAAAGAAGATCCTGTATCTGCTAAAGAATAAGTGGAATGGTTCCTTACCATCACTGTGAGAATGTGTTGATGAATGACCTCATGATCCAATCTTTCAGAAGTGTAGAGAGAGCCAGTCGCAGGATCCAGGCGAAATTTCTTAAGGCTGATGGGGTCAACACTATTTTGCATAGTATAAATTAGCTTATTCTTTTCGTCCCTGTCTGAAGCACTGACTTGCAAAATTTCCGTCTCTGGCACTGTGTCCTCTGGAATAATGACTTGGTATTCTAATGTAGAAAATTCAGGCCTGTGATCATTCGTGTCTATTACCTGAATGTACACCTGTAATGGCACAAAGGTAAATTAAGGATGAAAAGGGTGTGTGATCAGAACGCCATGTAGATAAGCTTCAGGGAAACGCAACAGCTCTCCTAAAATACAAAAACAAAACAC
The DNA here is from genome assembly GCF_027172205.1 of Podarcis raffonei. NCBI lineage: Eukaryota > Metazoa > Chordata > Lepidosauria > Squamata > Lacertidae > Podarcis > Podarcis raffonei. The sequence goes on along the minus strand of NC_070610.1, from coordinate 28,997,359 downwards.
GATGTGAAGATTAGGGGCCATCACACATAATTTAGAGAAGAATAGCTGTGTCAATTCGCTGCAGCTTTTGTGAGTTGGGGTTGACTATGTCAAATACATAATGATGTAGAAACAAAATACAAAGCAGAAATGAAATACAAAGCAGAAGTTGTTTAGAACAAAATATTAGCTGGGATCAGGGCCTGATAAAGCCTAGCACATTGCTTGCCTTCTCCTCTTTCAACAGAAGACCCTCATTCCACATCACACACTGCTTCAGAAATGCCAATCACTTAAAAAAGAGTTTTGCCATGTAGCACTGGGGTAGTGATTCCTCCCTAAAGAAGCTTAATTATCTGTCAATAGACAAAACTAGGTTGGTTTTTTCAACCCAGAGCTCTAGTACATGGAATTGAAATTATTATTATTATTTCAATTTGTATGCTGCTTTTCCACATAAATATGCCCACAGCAGCACACAAACCAACAGCAATACAACAGTCAAAATACCCATCAATACACTATCACAATAAACAGTCTAATACAAATTCTTTTCAAAACATAAGAATCTAAACACACAAAAATATTTTGAAAACACTAACATAATAACCTTTTAAATTTATTACAATACAAGTATAGTAGAACAATTTGAAGGCACATAATAAAAACTTATTTGGGCTACAAGTGCCTTTGCTTTACAACTTTAAGTACATTGTTAAAACTATTAAGAAACTAGTTAAAATAAAACTATTTAGTTGCAATTGGAATCAACAACAAATCACCTAAGTAATTTTTTTTAACACAAAAAGATTTTGTTAAGAAAATGAAAAGCTAAACCAATTAGGAAAACAGAATGTTCCAAACAGAAACTTTCCAAACAGAAACAGAAAATTTCATAATCTTGCCATGATAAATTTGTTTAAACTTTAAGGTGCCACGAGGCTCTCTGCTGCTTGAACAAAGCATACTGTATTTAAAAAAACAACTCCAAAAGTAGAAATAGGCAGTTGTCATTTAGCAACACAAACACAACCAACTAAGAGGCAAAATGACATATTCTAAATACATCTGAACTGACAGAGCACTCCGAGCTATTAATGAATAATAAAAGGAGCAGCCAAGCGCAACAATGGCAATGCTAAGAGAATGTATCGGATTTTTGCTTCAGTTTTTCATCACACAAGTACAATAAAAGAAATGTGGACCCTAAAACTAATCTTGGCCAGGAATTCCAGAAAAGAATGGCATAAAATGGGGCAATGTAAGTAAGAGAATAACAATGTCAATCTAGACACCAGCAATTTACAAAATGGTTTAAAGTTATGAACCCCATGCGCATAAATGAACACTTAAAGCCAAAGTATACAAGCTGAGCAAAATCAGATGAATTCAAGTTCATACTGTCCTGTGAGCCATTAAGGAGAACCAGCGTGTTTGCATTAGAAGACCCAATGCCTTCCTCTAATAGCAGTTTTGTAAATCTTAGAGCAGGGGTCGGCAAGGTTTACCTCGCCTGGGCTGGTTCACTCCAGTGGAAATCCCTCTGTGGGCCAGATCATGTGTGCACCCATGATTTCTGGCGTCTGTGTCTGCGCAGACACGATTTCTGGCACTGTGGAAGTGAGTCCCCACACTGCGCAGGTTTAGCGCAATGCGTGGGGACTCGCCGAGTGGGCGGCTCAGTCCGGGGGCGGCTCACAGGCAGGTTAAACGACCCCTGTGGGCTGCTTGTGGCCCATGGGCCCATGGGCCGACCCCTGTCTTAGAGGGAGCAGCTGAGAGCACCTCCTGTATGTTGCTTCCCCCCCATCAATCCATTGGACAAAGGTCCATTTGCGTGCTCTTGGGTGAGTGGAGGGATGAAAGAGTCATCTCAGTTGTCACACCCAAATTGAGGAACTCAATTCCCCAGGACACCTGAAAAGGATTTTCGTTTTAGCAGACCTTGATCAATTCTTGCAGAATTGCTGTCACTGTCATGCTGGAGGAGGGGCTGGATGTGTGGTTCACTCACACACATACGGTGGGAGTGCCCAAAGATCAGAGAACACTGGCATTTGGTTTTCACGGCTGTCACAGAAATACAGACGAGTGCAATGAGAACGGCCTTCATCCTGCCATTATTATATCTATTTTCATTGCAGTCGTACTGTACAAGTCCAACACATTTTTTTTTAATAACAGTGCAAAAGTGAAGAGACCATATTCTGAGGGAACAAAGAAAAGTCAAAACAAAAGGCAAGCTAGAAGCTTGCTTTGGGGAAAAAGCACGTTTTCAACAAAGGTTGAAAAACCAGTAAATAGAAGGTTAGGAACGACAATCCCCATAACCACCACCCAACTGTATCTCAGACAGTGGTGGGACAAGACAAAGCCCCCTTTTGCTGGGTGGGAAGAATTATATGGGGAGAAGTGGCCCTTCAAAAGCTGCCTCCTCAGAAATCCTTCATGTACCAAATCTTGCATAAGGCGTCAGAGCGAAATTTCCTCCACAGAGGCTACTGAATTAGAACAAGCAGATGCTCCAGTATGGGAGGCATAAAGGTATGATATAAAAGTAGGTATCCATTATGTATTTGAGCACTTGTCAGTCTCTTTTCTGAAAAATGCTTGTCCATTCATGTTTCAGCTACACTTACATACATTCGTGTGCTGATAATTAAAACTGCAATTTAAGATCCAGAGGTCAAGAATAAAATCTTATTGTTTTCAATAAAGCTGCAATTTGGAAACTGAAAGCAGAATGTGTAAGGCAGAAGGTGAAACAACAGCCTATCTTCAGTGCTAATGCATAATAAAAGCATTCATTTTGCAGAATGCAGAACTTAAGTATGATGGGAGAGGAAGGGCATAGATGGCAGCAACAAGTATCTGTGATAGTACTGAAAAGCCAAGAACTATAGCTGGTAGACAGGGCCACAAAACCTTTTAATTAATATGAATTAATTAAGAATATTATGTCCCATTTCTAATGAATAATACTTTTCATTTAAAATCAGGTTAAAAAGCATTCATGTTTTGAAGACACATGATGCCTTGTCCCCAATCTCTCTTTTCTCCCTCTGTCACCTTTTACACCGACAAGAGTATAACTGAACACTCTGAATTTTATCTGTACATCATGCATTTAGCTGCATATTAGACCCAACAGCAACCTTGCTTACAGCCTCAGTAATTTTTCCAAAGAAAGCTATCTAAATAATTTCACTGAGACAAATGTTTCACAGATGCTCATGGCCATAAAGCCAATCACAGCCTTCCTATTTAGAAGTCATACTCAATAGGTTCCTTTTCCCATAAGGAGGCCAATATAGTTAGTTTACTATTTTTACATAGACAATATGATAACATGCACTTTCAAGGACTCGTTAAACTGTTTATTGTACAGTATTTCAAATACCGAGCCAAATATTTTATAACCTGAACAATCCAAGGCAGTGTGCTGCATTTAAATGCATTTTAGCACATTCTCTGCATAAAATTTTGTAAATTCATCTTATTTGGGCTCAATGCAGTTTTCTAACAATTATCTGTTCTTACAAAATTCAGTGGACCAACAGTTAAAACATTCTTATTTAAGTAAGCTGTTCTGGGTACTTTAAATAGAAGAGTGAGTTGTAAGTATTTATTTAAACTACTATTATTACATTGAATTTCAGCAAGGGTATGGTTGAAATTTACACCTTGGTACTGTTAAAAGAAATAGCACACCTCTCATCAAGGAACTAAAATGACAAATGAATAGTGCACTAATTTGGTAAAATAATAGTTTGAAACACATGAGATTACAACACAAAGACTAATTCTACTTTTATTAGTTTGTTTTTTAATGGACTTTTATTAAGAGAAGTAGTGTGAAAGTCAGGGAAGCTAAGCTTCAAGAGGAGACGTGTCTAGACTAAACCCCCAAGCAACCCCTGTTCATTTCAGAAGCATTGTTGCTTGTCCTTCTGTTAGAGGAGCACAGAAATGTGAAATTCTAGCAGCCATAGTTCAAGCTAATCCCCTCAAGTATGGAACAGGGAAATTCTGATAAAAATGAGCTTCTGTACTGGTCCCACAAAAGCTACAACCACCACCTCTCACTTTGTCTGCTAAAAGATGAGAAGAGAGATAATAGGAAACAGCTGAAAAACATTCTGTGCATTTTGAAAGGCAGAAAACAAACAAAAAGCAGGAGCGCTAATTCACATTAAAAAGAAAATGCAGCACGTTTACCATTTCCAGTATTAGCAAACTATTCTTCTGTCATTTCCCAGATGATATGCTGAATGATTTTTAACTTCAGCAGTAGAAACAATATGTCTAAAGCAGCTGTTTGGAATAAGAAGTCAAATCTATCTACAGTCAGCTTAAATTCTAATTAAGGAAAAAAGTCTACCGCTATTGTTTAACAGCAACTGGTATATAGAGGTATGTTGCCTCTGTTTGTGGACTCTGTGGTCATCAGGACTCTAGTCTTACCATCCATCAATTTGTCTAACTCCCTTTTAAAGCCATCTAAACTGACCATCATCACATCTATAATTCCATTCAGGAGATGTAATATGCAGAGCCATCCTTTCAAAGAAAAGAGGCACTTTCAGAAGGTATTTTTATCAATTAAGAAATAAAATAATAATAATAATAATAATAATAATAATAATAATAATAATAATTTATACCCCGCCCATCTGGCTGGGTTTCCCCAGCCTCTCTGGGTGGCTTCCAACAGAATATTAAAATACAATAATCTATTAAACTTTAAAACATTAAAAGCTTCCCTAAACAGAGCTGAAGTTGGCCTGAAGTTGATATCACTAAAGTAGAAGTGTTAAAAGTTTGATGATACACCTAAAACACACTGTGCCATTGTGGAAAACTCATTTGTAAGCACATACATTATACTGGTACAGTCATCTGGGAAATCTGACTGGCAACACCTAACCATTGGGTAAACACTTGGTAGCAAACCAAGCAATGCTACTATATAGTGACATTTTTATTTTCAAGAATGAAAATATCATACTGGGGATACTAGACAGCAAAATCCCAAAGAAAGCCTTAATGCTACTTATGTATGTGACTACAGGGGCAAGGATTCTAAATGCACAGAAATGGAAGGAGGGAGAGGACACCCTCAATGGAAGAATGGTTGATGAAAATATTGGAATATGCAGAGATGGCAAAATTGATGGCACTGATGAAACATACAAATTTAGTATCTTTTAAAGACGACTGAAAACCTTTTCTAGTCTATATAAAAAGTTATTTCCCATATGTGAAGACCACAGCCTGATTTGAAGTGTAAGAAAACAACAGAATATATTAAGAAATCTGTTAGAGAAGATGAAATTAGATAAGGCGGAACCTTAAAACCCAATTTTGTGCAATTTGGGTTATAAACATTGGTGCTGGGTGAGAGGGAAGTTACTAGTTTTGTTGAACTGGAATATAATTGTTGAGTAAAAATGTAACTCTCTATATGGAAAAAAGGGGGGGGAGATAATTATATAAAAAAATGACACTTCTGCCTACTTTTGTGAGATTGTTTCACTGTTAACAATAGCTCCAACATAAACCAATTTCACTTTATACCTTCTCCGATTTCGGCTGGTTTTGGATTTGTTTCTGAGTGATGAAGATGACCGTGATGTTTTCAACTGTCAATCCTTTTCTTTTTTTTGTGAATGCCTGGCTTCTGTTTCTCATTTTTTCTTCGAATACCAGAACATTCTATGACTTAAAAGCTGTTAATTCGAGGCGCACTTATCTGCTTACACATAACTTTTCCCCTTTGGCTGCCCAACATTGGGCTATTGTGCTCTCTTGGTACTAGAAACTTCTTTTTCACACAAAGTCCTCCTTATTTATGCAAGAGGTAATTCTGCCCAAGGGAGTGGAGGGAGGGAGAGAAGCCGCGGCAAGAAATGGTTACAAATTCTTCTTTCAATAAACACTTCATTAGAAATTCCATTACCTGAGTGCCAATAGTCCTAGTTCCATCTGTTGCTTCTACTGTCAGATTGTAATTTGATTTCTGTTCTGCATCAAGAGGTTTAGCGACAACGATGGTTCCAGTGCCCTTGTCCACATCAAAGCGGCTGTCATAGTTGCCACCTGCTCCAAGAAATTACATGAGACAGAAGTTCATAAAACGCTGCTTTGATGTATCGCTTCACGAAAACATACTTTGCTATGATGCTTAAAACAAAATCAGTTCTGAAATAGCGGAGGCTGCGTGTTGTATTTGTAACCTAGTTGTAATACAGCAGTCGGCCACTAGGGCCAAAAAGCTTGATGTTTGCTACATTACAGTGGTACCTCGGGTTACATACGCTTCAGGTTACATACGCTACAGGTTACAGACTCCGCTAACCCCAAAATAGTACCTCAGTTTAAGAACTTTGCTTCAGGATGAAAACAGAAATCGTGCTCCGGTGCCGTGGCAGCAGCAGCAGGAGGAGGCCCCATTAGCTAAATTGGTGCTTCAGGTTAAGAACAGTTTCAGGTTAAGAACAGACCTCCGGAACGAATTAAGTATTTAACCCGAGGTACCACTGTACTCCCTATTTATTTGACTCATGGCAAAGACTCTGTTTCCAGAGGTATATCTTTCAAATCCTGATATCTTTGCTTTAAATAGATGAATGTTCTCCTAAAACAGCCATGCAAATTAGCCCACAAATGTTACTATCCCGCAAGAAAGCTTACTAGCCTGTGTATTTGTGAAAGAAAAGGTATTTGTAAAAGAAAAAGAACCAAGTTTTGCAAATCTTTCTTCCCTGATAGCCTGAAGGTGATTCTTACTTGTCAAAGGTGACTAGCCACGTGGGGATTTACAATACGTGCCCAGAAAGAGCAAATATTATTTCACTTGAAGGAACTAGTCACTGAATAATATATGATATGGTATCTTAAAACTGTGTTTTATTGTTTAAACCAAAAACTTGGGGTGTGTATCAGAATCTCAGGCATGCTTACAATGGGTGCAATCCACTCAGCACTACTACCACAGTGTGCTATTGAATTTACACAAGAGCAGTGCTTGGTGGATTGTGCCCCAATAGACCAGCCTGTTCTTGGGCACTGGAAGAAAAGCTTTAGGAAAACACTGAATTAAAGGCTGAAAAAGTGAAAATAGCACAATGGCTTTAAAACAAAACAAAACACCCTAACCCCTTTTCCAGTGATGGATTTATTTTATTCCTTTATAAAACTTCTAAATGCCCTTTGAAAAATGAAACTGAAATATAGCTCAATAAACACAGCCAATTGCCCAAACATTTAAGTGATTACAGTAATAATAGTAATACTATTATTTGTGAGCAGACTGCCTCTCTGCAACACAATGACCCTTTAAAACCAAATGGAGTTAGCCATGATAAATGCCAGTCATTAACTTCTACCGGATTCAAGTTTTAGACAAACGATTTGAAAAGTATAAATTACTTCCTATTGTTTGTCAGCCCCAACACTCTCCATGGCAAAAACATTTGTCCTAATTACGTGGTGCAAGTGTTCTTTCCTGTTCTTTTTGAAAAGCAAGGTTATAAAGCACAGTCGGTTTTGGTTTTTGTTTTTAAAGATAAAAACCATTTTGCCTTCTGTAATTATGAATTCCAATTATTTTTGGACTCAAGGAACATTTCTGCACAGCACCACTGTAAACGCCATCCAATCATCGGTATACTTACTTGGAAATAAGCCCCATAGATTTAAATGGTACTCACTCCAAGTCAGCATGTTTACGATTACATCTTTATTCCAACAAATTAGAAAACCAGTGGAATTTCGGAGATTGGTTCTGCCTTTCAGACAAATCACCCAGACTGATGGGCTGGGCAGCATCCCATAAACACTGCTTTATTTCTGACAATTATTGTGGGTATCTAAAGTCAGGCTAGAGCCTCTAATTGCCTCAAAAGAATCTTCGACAACATTAAAATGGAGTAGGGCAGAACACCACAAATTTTATGTGAGCTGTTGGTGCGATATATTTTACTGGAGGTGATGCTGGAAGGGAGAATACCAGCCATGGACATCTATCTGCCTTGGGACAGAAAGCCTTATGCTGCATGAAAACAGCAGCTTCCCCCACAACTGATGCAGTGATACCTCTCAAAGAAAGTGGTACGAAAATTAGTTTCTAAAGCACAGAACTACCACAAAGGTGTGTTTCTACAGTCCTCGTGCCACCTGCTAAAATCCTTTTAAATAATATGGACCAGCAGCTCCCAGGGATGATTTATTATTATTAATTTATTTTCATAATACCCTCTAACAAAACATCAGGGCAGTGTACAGCAAAGTAAAAAAAAAGCATTTAAAAACACCACCAAACAATCATTTAAATGATTGTTAAAATAATCATTAAGCAACTGAATGTGCCTGTCAGGGGACTTCTGGGTTAGCGCCATCGGTGAATGGCGGATTCCCTCCGAGCTCTAGAGGGAATCGGCTCCGCAGGATTTGGGTTTTCCCGCTGCGGCGACGCGGGGACCCTCAAAAATCACAGGCGGTGAAGCCTGTGAACCTGGTGACTCGGCGGGCACCATTTGCGCCCCCCTGACCTGCGAAGGAGCCTTTTTAAAGGCTTCAGAACGGGGGACAGGGTGAGCGGCGCAGTGCTGAGAGTCGACTGCTTCTCCTGCGGAGTGAAGCCGCATTGCCATGGCCGGAGAGCGCTGACTTCTTCTTGTGAGTAATTGGACTTTAAAGCAACAACCCGTGAGTAGTACAGAAATTGGATTTGCAAAGAATTTTTTTTTTTTAATTAGGCACGATCGGGGAAGGCACAAACAGGAAGTCCGTCTCCCCGTCTTGTAAATAATCTAAAGCAAGGACCTGCTAACTAAGGTTGAGAGAATCTTTTCTTTTTTATTGGGTAAAAGACATTAATTTCACGATTTGGCAGTATAAGAAATCTTACTGGAGGATAAGAGCTAATTTTGGGAGCTGAAGTGCCACCCCCCCGGACCCAGGAGTGATCCGCGAGAGAGCCTGTTGAAGACGTATTGAAGAGTTTGACAGCTGTCAAATTAGCTGTCAAGACTGAAAAAGAGAGCTTTGTTTCTGTTGTCTCTGCTGGTTATATTTGTTACAATCTGGTTATAATTTGTTGAAAACAAGGAAGAACTGATACAAACTAACTTGACTTTTGGATTTGAACTGGAAGGAATATTAAGTAACCAAAATCCCTCTAGAGGGGGTTTTGGGACATTACAAGAATGGCTGAAGGAGGGAAAATACAAGCTAAATTGGACAGAGTTTTTGTTCTCTTGGGAAAGTTACAAGGCCAAATTGATGTTTTGGCTACAAATGTTGCAACTCTGGATTTAACAGTAAATAAACTCATTGAATTTGATAAGGACTTGACTCAGGAAGTCCATGCAGCTGGACAAGAAGAGAAACTTGAGAGCTTTGAGAGTGTGGAGAAAGAGATATATGTTGTTCCTGAGGAAAAGGAAGGAGGAGCTGTAATGCTGCAGATGACAAAGGAGAGCCAGAGGCCTGACATGATGGCTACAAAGGAAAATAAGAACTTGATGTCGAAAATCTGGTTTGAATTGGAGATTGAAGAATGGAGAGATCTCCTTATGTGGAGATCTGAAGATCCAAGGATTACAAATCTGATTAAGGTGGAAGTTGGAGCTTTGGGGACATTTGGACTTGAAAGGAGTAAGAAACAAGATTCGGGCTCCACTTTTAAGTATGGAGGTCTGGCTGGAAGAAACATGGATCCCATTGGGCTAGAGCTTCTCCGAGATCTGGTGTTTAATATTAAGGACCATCAAAAAAACCGGCAGAGAGGAATTGAGAGAGAATTAAGAGCCTCAGACGTGAGATCTCCAGGCTGATAGTAGATTAAGACTGATGGACATTTGTTGGGGATTGAAACCGGGAAAGGGGGGGGTGGAGTTTGGAAATCCAAAGGGTGCATAATTATAATCTGTTTTTGTTTTTATTCTGTTTTGTTATTTGTATGAAGATTGGGGAAGTCGTGGAAGGGAATTTGAGTCGACTTTAGAAAAAGGTTTTAAGAATGAGTACGGATGTATAAATATTGATGTTTATAAGGTAAAATTGGCTTTTTTAAAATGAACTAAATAGAAAAAGGTAAAAAATTAGGGATAAGAACTTGCTGAACTAACAATTTGAATTGGAATATAAGAAGGGGAGGTGTGGGGAAGTCAGGGAGATATATTATAGAAAAATAAGGATTGTGAACTCTATGTGTTTTTAAACTTTTTTTGTTTTTCTTTTTTGATTTTTTTAATGTATTAAAGTGGAAAATTTCAATAAATATCTTTTTTTAAAAAAAAATGAATGTGCCTGTCAGCAGGAAAAAAGGCTTCAAGAGATGCGTGAAAGTCAAAGGTGAAGATGCTTGCCAAATATCTGCTGGAAAAGGGTTCTGCAGTAAGGAACTGACAACCCTATTAACTGACTTTCAGCTGAAGTAAGATGGAAAACCATTATCAGCACTCAGGGCTTTGAATATCAACATAAGAACCTTGAATTTGGCTTGGTATCCTATGGGCAGCAGTATAGATGACTGCCAACATCTGCACTGGAACTCTCTCACCAGAGAGGCATCCCCAGCCCAGATCCTGCCTTTTCAGGGATGGGCAAAGACCTTTTCATTTACCTGCTTTAAACCGATTTGGCCTGTTTAGCATGCAAATCTAGCCACGTCTAGAAATGCCCTAACAATGTTGTTCTATCAAGCTATTTTGCATCCACCACTCTCATCAGTCTGGGTGCTCCTGAAAGATCAAAAGTATCTATACTAGCATTTCAAAGTGGTGCTTTGGCTGAAATGTGGTGACAAGCAACACTAACAAAACCAAAACACGCAATAAAACACAAACAAGAACTACAGTAAAGGGGGGGGAGCAGAGAGACTCTGGAAAGAAGAAGGAAACACAAACTGCTCGAGATTTATTAGATATTATTATAAATTAGTGCGATTCACTTTAGATCTCATAATCTGATAATCAATTATGTGATCTCAGCAGATACCTTCTGCTGTACAGTTCAGGTCACAAGCCATCTGAAAGATGTAAAAAACTTCACTAGCAAGCTTGTCTTCTGGCACAGCCAAAAAGAAAGAAAGCATGGAAAGCAAGCACAGAAGAAAGAAAATATGTCAATCAAACTGATTCATGCGATTAGTAATAGTTAAAAAAAGGTGCAGTAAGGTATTTTAAAACAGAAACTGTGAGATCTTGATTAATGTGAGGTAGTACCACCAACATGTTATCCACTCTCTACACCCCCACCCCAAGAAAAACTAATATCCACTTCTGAAAGTTGCATGCCTTCCCCCACTCCCCTCCCCTTACACCTTGTACTAGTGTTTCACCTTGGACAGACATTCCCACCTGCTTTGGGCTGCAATGCACTCAGAGAAGTGCACTCCTGACATATTACACCATCCACAGACACTGCCTTATTCAGAAGGACTTGAACCCCCAAGGAAGTAGTGCTGGGGTGGCTGCAGCCCCAGATGCACACTTGCACCCTGCATTCCCCTCTGAAGGCATGGCAGAGTCAACCATGTTACTGGGAAGGAGGTTCCTTTGCACCATGAATGAAATTTCGTGGGTAGATCAGGGCAGTAACAGGACCGATTGTGTGGGGTTTATATACACACATACATACATACATGGGACAGATTAAGTTGCTGTGCTAGTGGAGGTCAGTGCAACCAGTCCCACTAGCACAACAAAATGCTCCCCATCCCAAAATCTGCTGGAGGGCGGTTGGGAGATCCCCCAGGACAGCTTGCTGGGAAGAAGAGAGGAGAGGAGAGATCTTTCCATCAAGCATTGAATGAACATAAACATCACTTGAGTGTGATGCTGAAGCTCCACCCCAATTGGTCAGTGAAAGAGGCAAGTCTATTTAAAAAATCTAAACAGCAAAACAATCCTTTCATTAGATAGATGATTAGATAGATAGATAGATAGATAGATAGATAGATAGATAGATAGACAGAGATAGCATAAAAGTTATATGCCACTTGATTGCAATGAAACCTCTGGTTAACAATATATTCTTTATAGCAGGTATATTCAACATGGTGCACCCTAAAAGTTGCTGGACTACAAATCTCATCATCCCTGACCACAGGCCACTCTGGCTAGTGCTGATGGTATTTGGAGTTGGGCAACTTCAGGAGAGCACCACTTTGGCTACTGCTAGCTTATACACACAGGAATACCTCCTGCTTAAATTCTTCTTAGAAGCCGTTTTCATTTTGGGATCAGAACATATCAAATCTATGAACAACAGCCTAGATAATCACCGCATAATTCCCGGTGAACATTCGTCATCAAATAGTCTTACCTGTAATATCAAACCAGAGCGGAGTGCCAAGAGGCTCCACAGCTATTACTCCAATCATGTGAGCGACTGGATCACTTTCCATGACAGTAAAAGAAAAAAAGGATTCCTCAAAAGAAATCGGTTCAGGGGCCGGACTGGGTTTTGGGATCCATTCTATATGAAGCCGAGCTGTTGAAGACTTTTGGGGGCGACCGTTATCCACTGCTTTAATCTAATAAATATAGAACAAGATTGGGAAAAAATCATGTAAACCAGGACAGATCCCATACAAAACACAGACATGCAGAAATTAAAGTTGACAGCACTCTCAGTGACAAGAGGCCAAGAACCATGAAATTAAGTTCTGTAAACCTGAGGGAGCTTTACAAAACAATGCTAAACATGTCCGCTCAAAAATCCCATTGAGTCCAATGGAGCTTTCTCCAATGTAGATACCACAGAATTGCAACCTCAGACTTTTTTTTTTAATGTAACAAATCCACGCAGCATAGGAAACTCTTTTATAATCTCTGATGAGCAGGCAGAATACCAATGCAATTAACTTCTTTTAATTCCTGAAAATAAATTAAGCATCTTCATCCGTATTTCAACCAGAAGAGAAACACACCTGCGTTGCACTCTTTTAAAGAAATCTCGTCTAATTCGGTATCAGATTTTCCAAGTCCTCTGACTGCATAGTAAGCGTTTTAAAATACTGATAGCATGTCAAAACTGAAATATTACTTACTGTAAGAATGTCATATTCCCCAGCTCCAGAATACTTCTTAGAGGAGACCACTCCAGTTATTGGGTCGATAAAAAATTTGCCTTGCTCATCACCATCTTCAATGCTGTAAGATATTTCTGCATTGGGACCTTCATCTTTATCTGCAGCTACTACACGATAGATAGGCTCCCTCCTGGTAATCCTCTCTCTCTCTGGTTTCTCACGCTCAGGCAATTTGATCTGATAGAACTTTTGCAAGAACTGAGGCCTGCTATCATTTTCATCTAAGATCTTCACAATGACGCGGGCGAGAGTCGACTTTGCTGGTATACCGCTGTCTGCAACTGTTACCTATTGACGACAAAAAAAATCCTATTTGCATAAACAGGGAAAAATAAGAGGGGGGATTCTAGCATATGTCTTGTCAGTAGCAGTACTGACATAGCTTAAAGCAACAGGTAGGGAAATAGAACTCTGGTTCCTTAAAAAGTTGGAAGAATTTATATGTTCAAGACATTTCGTTACAAGTTTGTTGGCAATACTTAAATATTCTTTTTAAACCTAGACAGCATCTTAAAAAGCAGAGACGTCACCTTGCCAACAAAGGTCCGTATAGTTAAAGCTATGGTTTTCCCAGTAGTGATGTATGGAAGTGAGAGCTGGACCATAAAGAAGGCTGATCGCCGAAGAATTGATGCTTTTGAATTATGGTGCTGGAGAAGACTCTTGAGAGTCCCATGGACTGCAAGAAGATCAAACACATCCATTCTTAATGAAATCAGCCCTGAGTGCTCACTGGAAGGACAGATCGTGAAGCTGAGGCTCCAGTACTTTGGCCACCTCATGAGAAGAGAAGACTCCCTGGAGAAGACACTGATGCTGGGAAAGATGGAGGGCACAAGGAGAAGGGGGCGACAGAGGATGAGATGGCTGGATAGTGTTCTCGAAGCCACAAACATGAGTCTGACCAAACTGCGGGAGGTAGTGGAGGACAGAGGTGCCTGGCGTGCTCTGGTCCATGGGGTCACGAAGAGTCGGACACGACTAAACGACTAAACAACAACAACATCTCAAGTCCATTTTTGTTGCTCCAAAAATGCAAATTCACCAGACTGGAAGAAACGGCAAGAAAATACACTTTAAACATGCCGTTATGTCACACAGACAAAATAAAACTGCTTGTGCAAAGGTCAAGCTGTAAAAAGAAAAAAATGTGGCATTTAAAGGGGGGGGGAGTAATGCAAATGTTGTTCACCCCTGTAAGCCAAACCCTGTTATTTTGCAAACTGTCAGGGAACAGCCATCGGCACAGAGGCGAGAAATGGAAGGACAGTTGTGTTACAGGGAGCCTCTGAAAATCTTGTGAAGCAGTTCCTCTTCCGGGGAGGAGGAACGCCCCACCCCCAGTGGGGAAGAGGTGCAAGGACCAGAGAATGCTAAGGTAAAGGTACCCCTGACTATTAGGTCCAGTCGTGGCCGACTCTGGGTTTGCGGCGCACATCTCGCTTTATTGGCTGAGGGAGCCGGCGTACAGCTTCCGGGTCATGTGGCCAGCATGACTAAGCCGCTTCTGGCAAACCAGAGCAGTGCACGGAAACACCGTTTACCTTCCCACTGGAGCGGTACCTATTTATCTACTTGCACTTTGACGTGCTTTCAAACTGCTAGGTTGGCAGGAGCAGGGACTGAGCAACGGGAGCTCACCCCGTTGTAGGGATTCAAACCGCCGACCTTCTGATCGGCAAGTCCTAGGCTCTGTGGTTTAACCCACAGCGCCACCTGCATCCCTAGAGGATGCTAGTGAGAGCCTAAACACTGCTCCTGAGCAAGCTGGAGAGGAGGGAAGCACGCCCTTGCCATCGCCCGTCCTGAGCAGTAGTCTGGGGTGCAGAGAGGGGCAGAAACAGTTGGGGGTAACGAAACTTTTAGGCTGGGGAAGGTACAAAAAAAGACCACTCCCGGATTCTGCTAGTGATTGAGCCAGACATGAGCTTTGGGGCTCTTCACTGTAAATACTCTTGAGCAACCGCAACAGCACCAGACACAAACCTTCACTGCAAGCTGCTGAAAAAATAGTAATGTTTTGGTAACTGAGTAACTGCACTTGCAAGCCTCTCGCAATTTTTCAACCCTTCTGCACATGTAACGATGTTTCTGAAGCGAAATTAGTTGTATACATGGCTTGCCCTAAACAACCTCGCTGTCCAAATGGGAAATCCTGGTGGACCAGAAGTGGCTCACGGGTAGAGCTTCCCCACCCCAGTATAAATAAAACTTGGCCTTCTAAGCAGACCAAATAAAATACCACAAAATGTAATTGCTTAAGAAGAGCTATTTTTCTTAAAAAGAGAAAAGAACTGCATACATGTACAGTATTAGTATAAAAGCGAATGGAGGTGTCTTGAAATAAAGAACATCTGGTTTATTCATCTACTGTATTGCCAGTTTAGAACAGTCAATCAGCTTTTATTGTATTTTTACCACACCCTTCTCAGAGAAGGATTTTAGCCACAAAATGATCCTATGAGGAATAGTAGGCTGAGAGAACTTGACTTGTCCAAGACCACCCAAAGAGTTTCATGGTCAAGCCAGAAGCTGCATCTGTATTTCCTACACAATTCTGGAAAGAGTAAGTTGATTGGTTCCACCATCTATCACATGGGTAGGCAAACTAAGGCCTGGGGGCCGGATCCGGCCCAATCGCCTTCTAAATCAGGCCCGTGGACGGTCCAGGAATCAGCGTGTTTTTACATGAGTAGAATGTGTCCTTTTATTGAAAATGCATTTCTGGGTAATTTGTGGGGCATAGGAATCCGTTCACTTTCCCCCCTCAAAATATAGTCTGGCCCCCCACAAGGTCTGAGGGACAGTGGACCGGCCCCCTGCCGAAAAAGTTTGCTGACCCCTGATCTATCACCGGCCTCTGATTCATACAGCATTTGATGTCCAGGTCCCAACAAAAAATATATATACTGGTAGTGTAGCAAGACCAATGTGAATGCAGCAGACGCAGTGATTAAAAAGCCACCCAACATTGCAGTGCTATGCAGACTTAACTGAAAGTAAGTTCCATTGAACAAAGTAGGCTTAATTTCTGAGTCAATATGTTTAGGAATGCACTGTTAAGCTTCTGAGTGAAGAAGTAGTAAGTCCTTGTGAAACTGCTCTTTAAAATTTCAATCTGAAACTGTCCTTTGTCACAGAGGAGAAAAATAAAATGGAAAGAACTACCGGTATATTCCGAGAAAGGAGAGTCTGATGAAACACACAAAAGCATGCCGTATTTAAAAGCAAGACTCCATTTAATTGTTTCCTATAAAATCCAGTAAAATGTTTTCATGAAATGGAATGCACCATATTTATAGTTGTTACTATGCAAACAAGAGTGAAATGTGGGATAAATTTTAATAGCAAACAAGGATAAACTTGCCAGTCCATCTGGTCAACACTTTAATGCTCAATTAATTAGCCAGATGCACAGCATTTGGCACAAGCTGCTGATAATATTGCCACCATTCTGCAAATATCTTGGACTCCATCCCAAACCGCTTTTTGTAAAGATATAAACATAAAAGAACTGAGGGAAGCTGCTCGAAATACTTCATTTTAAAGTAAAAACAAAAAACCCATAACTTGTCTTTTTTCATACACTGCAGTGCCCAAATTAAGGTTTTATTGATTTGGGCAACATGCTCTTCCACAAGTCAACAAAGGAAAATGAAGTGAGAGGGAGGCAGAGCGGGAGACAGGGACCAGTACTTGGCACTGATGAAATTTAATCAGTTCAATTTTTTTTATCATTTGTTTAAAGAAATTAAAATTAGTAGTATTAGAAAAGATACGCAAGCAAAGCCTTGTGCAATTCCTAATCTAAATCTACCATGGTAGATATTCTTTGTTAATGGAAAACATTGCTCTTTTAAGTGTCTTCCCCTCCCAACACCACAAGGGTGCTCTCAAAACTACACATGTACATGTAGTTGTAGTATGTGGTGTCTGTAAAAAACCCACAAAAATAAACACCACATTGCTCTTTTGAGGCACTGCCTTAAGGACCAGCTCAGATGACCATCTATTCCAGAGATAGAAATTTGTGGATCTCCAGATATCATTAGATACCAACTCCCATCAGCCCCAGCCGGCACAGCCACTGCTCAGAGATGGTCAGAGTTGTATTTCAAAAACATGTGAAGGGCCACATACGATTTCATCACTCCTGATCTACACCAGTGATCATCAACAAAGAGGTTCAGTCACCCACCAGGAAGCACAATCTTCTGAAACAGGAGAATCTATCAGAATGTACATCAATAAAGCCTAACTACAGTTAGTTAAAACAAGGCAGATTGTCTTGCAAAGAGACCTAAGAAATGTACATTTCATAAAAAAAAAAATCTCAGGTAGAAGGACTGGGAAAACATTTCTGCCAGACTCAAGAGCTGCTGAAAGCCACTTACTGGGCTATAAAGAAAAAAAAGCAATCATCTGAATTGTATTTCTTAGTGGTAGCTTTACATTATAGAATCCTGGCAGTTTTGCAAATAGTGGCATACCTCTGGCTTGTTTGTACAATTTTGCCTTTCAGACTCTACCACTGATGTTACACACCCTCTTCTATATACTTATAAAACTGCATAGCCAAGGATATGCCTTCTATGAATATCAAAAGATTTCCCTCTTGTTTCTGAAGGCAGCACAGCTATAAACACACAGTAAACAGAAATACTGTGAAAATAAAATAACTTTCAAGAACTCAGCCAGTGGTATTTGATAAATTAACCTGCCAATGAGCAGGAGGTATACGTGGCCTACTGAGCGGGAGTCTTCAAGACTGCTGAAGCTGCCACAGAATCCAATGCTTTAGGGTGCAATAGTTTTGTTTTTGTTTTCAATATAAGGACTGCTTGTTCACAATGGTAAGTGGATTTACATGTGTTTCCATTGGCAAATCTATAGAATATCACCACAGCAGCTGGCTCCAGACTCTCCCAAGTGCCCCTATTTTCCAAGGACAGTCCCGTATTTACAGAAGCAATCCTGGTTTGATCCCAGAATATCCCGCTTTTCCTTAAGACATCCCTATTTTCATCAGAGAAATGTTGGGAGGGTATGGAGTAATGCAACCCCCGAGCCAAGGAGATAAGTATATAATCACATTAGGGATGGAGAGAAGCTAAACCCACCCCTTCCAAAGAAATTGGGTTGTGTGGAAACCTGAAGTAAGAACTATCTCTGAGCCCCATTTCACACTTCCGAGGAAAGGAGGGCTCGGCTGTTTGGAAAAGAAATTTGCAGTCTCTTAACACAGGAAGGCAAGGTGTGTCACCCACAACTAGAGCCGGTTTGGGGAGTTGGGATAGGGTATAACAACCCCCAATCCTTTCATGCAAGGATACTTATTTCTTTTAAAGCATTTTATTTGCCGTACTTCACGTTAACAAGGCACCAGGGTAGCTTGCAAGAATGAAAATCACTGAGATAAAAACAAACAAACCATTGAGTGCCTAACCCATATAAAGCGAAGGGGAGATTTATTAGGATAAGCCACTTCTATCTACCTTGGGCTGTCTCCTTATTCTAGCCTGATTTCCTGCCTTGCCAGAGGCTTCAGCGTAATTTTGAGTAACCATTGCAGATATTATTTTTGTTGTTGTTGTTAATTAATTGACAGCAAAGAAAAGTTTCCAGCAGACTTTAAAGATTAAAACAGAAAGTGCATTCCACAGGACTAGGCTGATGACACTAAAGGTTCAGTTTCTTGTTGCTGCCAGATGAGCCTCACCAACTCCGGAGACAACCAATGACACACAGGGAAGCCAATTTGTAATGAAGATATACAAGACAACTGCTAAAATGAAGAAATTAAGCATCATAATTTACCTCTAATATGTGTTCTGCTTGCTGCTCCCGATCAAGTTTCCTTGATGTTGTTGTAATTAGACCTGCAAATATAAACAAGCAATTTGTTAATCCTTGGGGCAGAATACAGGAGAAGAGACAGAGAGGCAAAGTTCACAAACCAAAACACCTACTTCCGGGTTTGCATCGTTCTTAATCCAAGTTGTTCATAAACTAGGCTGTTCCTAAACCAAGGTACCACTGTACTGAATAGTACTTAGATATACTTTCAGTCAGACTTTGTTGACCTCTAATCTTCTGGAAGGGCACCCTTTAACTTCCAAAAGATTATACACTCTTAATGTGTTCCACCATCTGACAGAATGATGGCGAACACTTATCCTTCCAGGCTGTCTATCTGTCTACCTAGAGCAGGCATAGGCAAACTCGGCCCTCCAGATGTTTTGGGACTGCAACTCCCACCATCCCTAGCTAACAGGACCAGTGGTCAGGGATGATGGGAGTTGTAGTCCCAAAATATCTGGAGGGCCGAGTTTGTCTATGCCTGCTCTAGAGCATGGGTGTTCCTATCTTCCGGTACATTTTTTTCACCTGCACATTTTAGTGGCTTGCACTGAAAAGCAACATGGCAGACAGAAGCAATGAGAGTATTTTACAAAACACAGCAACAGCAACCTGATTGTGGTTGTTTTGGAAAACCATAACATAGTTCTCTAAAATGCCTTTATAGACAGCTACTTAATGGTAAAGATGGTCTTCTAAAGTTCACATTTGCACTCTAAACGCATCTTGATGATTGCATCCATTAAGTCTCAGATCCATCCATTATGCCTCAAAGCCAGAGATGCATTCCTGGATGTAGTTATTTGGCAAGACGTTTTAGAATGTTTTTCATTTTAAGCATGAGTGGTTCTATTGGACTATTTGGCTTAACTGGAGCTTAAATAAATTCCTTTATTTAAGTACTTTAGCAATGTTACTTGGTAATTTAGAAACAGGCTTTTACTCTGTGGCCCTAAATACAATTTCAGCAGTCAAGAAACATTCTTGGGATTGGGCGTGTGTATCACTTTAGCAGCAGTCCTCTTTCTCCATTACTCTTTAAAAGAGTGTAACTGATGTGAATGGGAGTGAGAATAAGCAATAATGTTAATGTAAGTAAAATACTGGGGACGCGGGTGGTGCTGTGGGTAAAACCTCAGTGCCTAGGACTTGCCAATCGTATGGTCGGTGGTTCGAATCCCCGCGGCGGGGTGAGCTCCCATCGTTCAGTCCCAGCTCCTGCCTACCTAGCAGTTCGAAAGCACTCTTAAGTGCAAGTAGATAAATAGGGACCACTTTATAGCGGGAAGGTAACGGCGTTTCCGTGCACTGCGCTGGTGCTGGCTCGCCAGAGCAGCTTCGTCACGCTGGCCACATGACCCGGAAGTGTCTGCGGACAGCGCTGGCTCCCGGCCTCTTAAGCGAGATGAGCACGCAACCCCAGAGTCGGACACGACTGGCCCGTACGGGCAGGGGTACCTTTACCTTTACCTTTGTAAGTAAAATACGGCACTTGACTAGCTATCTCAAATCAATAAAGCAACAATTGCATCATTGTTTGAGTATTTGTGTGTGCCTGTTGCCAAGGAAGAGGGTAGGACTTCTTGCAATGGATCAAAGGTTAATATTTTATCTCATACTTGATATTTCACAGAAACACTCACTATGTTATCAGCAGTCAGGAAATGTAGGAACAAGTTTCGGCAAAACTACTGTGAGCACGTGTGCCTGCGCGCCAAACTACTTCCTCAGTCTCTTTAAGCAGCATGCAGATGCCAAGATAAGGAATCTGCTGATTTTGCAGGCAATAGTCTCTTAAGTGACAGAATGCAGGGAAAGGAAACAGGTCCTTAAGACACAGGCTTGATGGCCAGAGAACAACAGTACAGAGACTAGGAAAGTAAATGTAGCCATTCTAAGGCGGCAAGATGAATTGGCCTCTCATATCTTTATATTTCAGTCCAAAAGCCATGTATCCTTATAGTTTACTGGAATGCTGAAGTAGCACTCTTAAATCACACACAGATTTGATTGCAGCTGAAGACAGGTATAATAAAAATATAAAGAGAGGGCTCACACCCATTCACAACATGGCAAACCTTCCCAGTTGTATTATCAGGTGAGCATGCTGAAAGATCCTTTTATCCCCCTATAAGCTCATCATTCCTACAGCTCCCTGCTCACCAGACAGCCTCCCTTCTCACCTCACTATTGCTTCCTCCTCATCCTCCAGCTGGGGAGAGTTAATAAAGTGGACCACTGCCAGGTGCCTGAGTTGTGATCAGGTTGCGCTCTTCCATCTCAGGAACTGAGCTGCAGGGCACTTTATTAAGTTCCCTCACCTGGATGTGGGAGAAGCAGCAGTATGGAGCGATCAGACAGGGAGGGTTCAAGACAGATGGGCTGGAAGTAGCATTTGATTTATCGGTAGGCTTGCCTGATTGTTCTGTCGTGAAAGGAGGTTTGCAGCACTGCGGAAGAAAAATTCTGTGCTAAATCTGCCTCCATCTTACAATCATTTGTAAGCAGTAAAATACACTGCTCTCAGCACATGTTTCCTCAAGCAAACCTCACTCATTCAGAATCTATCTATCATCTATCTATCTATCTATCTATCTATCTATCATCTATCTATCTGCCTGCTTCCAAGGTATGCTTCAGGGCCATATAATACATCTGCCACAAGGAATCTGTCTCATGTGGTGGCAGCACCAAAAAAAAATTAACATAAAGGGGCACATTATGTTTTGAACCGTTGTTTCAAACTGCAAAACAATCAAACACACTCTTATTTTTATACATACTAGATTGGCCTGGTTTTTATTTATTTGTTTGCTTATGGATTGTTACCTTCAGATTTACTTGCATCCAAGCAAAATAAACCAAGATAAACGTGTCCGCTTAGAGACTGGCAGGGATTAAATTCAGAAGTAATCCCAAACTTTTGAGCATGTAAATCCCATTATCTCCTGTAAAGACTCATTAAACTCCTTATTAAGCCTCTACTCTTTCTCCCGCCAGCGTATACCACAGTTCTATGCTTTCCAGAACACGCCAGCAACCAAGAAACAGGCAAAAGCCATTCAGCGATCAACCACAAAGAAACAATCCATTTAAGTCTGTTTAAATATGTCCCAATTCTTAGCTTTTCAGCATCAAATGCGCACATTTCTGATCATAATCTTCTGCTGCCCTACAATATAATTCCGAGCTGCAACCATACATTTTAACAACTACTAAAAATAACAGGATCATCTGGGGATTAGGGGCTTGGTGCCATCAGTATGCTGATGACACCCAGCTCTCTCTCTCTCTCTCTCTCTCTCTCTCTCTCTCTCTCCTTTTCATCTGAGTCCATGGAGGCTGTTGGTACTAAGATCAATGGACTAGATATGGGTCAACAGACCTGAACCTAACCAGGACATTAGAGTTGCCACTGGTCAGGAAGAATGCAAATGAAAGAACGGAGTTGTTGTTTGTTTTGGATGGGATGGCATTATTGCTAAAGAAATAAAAAATATCAGGTCTGCCGTTCTGGGGCACTCCTTGACCCAGTTTTGCTGCAAGATTTGTTGCACATGGTGACTGCACCCCAGTAGTTTCAAAATATTGAGGTTTCAGTGCAATGTCCTACGTCAGCTGTTTGAGCACTGGTCCAATGCCTCGAGCTGTAATATCTTGCCAGCACAGCATTTCTAACTAGTGTAACACCTATTTTACTGGCGCATTTGGCTTGTACAGTCAGGCTGCCAAATAATGCAAGTGCCTTAAATTATCATTTTAGTGTGTAAGCTTAGACCCTGCTTTTCAGAGATCCATTCTTGTGACATAATTGACAAAGAAATCAAGTCCTCTTCTGGTAGAGGAGAATTAAGCACCTTTATATTTATTAAAGCAGAGAGGTCGGGAAACTTTTAGCCACTGCGAGAGGTGAGGTTACAGGAATTGAGGCAGAGGGCCCTTTCGGTAGTTGTGCCCGTCCTGTGGAATGCCCTCCCAGCAGATGTCAAACAGATGTGATTTTTAAAAGACATCTGAAGGCAGCCCTGTTCAGGGAAGTTTTTAGCATGTGATGTTGTATTGGGCTTTTACTATTTTTGTTGGGAGCCACCCCAGAGTGGCTCGGGCAACCCAGTCAGGTGGGTGGCAAATTAATAATAATAATAATAATAATAATAATAATAATAATAATAATACCCCGCCCATCTGGCTGGGTTTCCCCAGCCACTCTGGGTGGCTTCCAACAAAATATTAAAATACAGTAGTCCATCAAACATTAAAAGCTTCCCTAAACAGGGCTGCCTTCAGATGTCTTCTAAAACATCTTGTTGTTCTCTTTGACATCTAGTTCTCTTTGACATCTGGTGGGAGGGCATTCCACAAGGCGGGTGCCACTATCGAGAAGGCCCTCTGCTTATATTAATAACAACAAGAAGAACCCCCCTATGGGTCAAATCTGACAAGATGAGCGGAGCCCCCTGCCAGTCAATCAGCACAGCACTTTGAAGTGGACTTCTGAAGATATGGCAATTGGCTGACCATTGGATCTTCCAAAGCTCCATTCCAAGTGGTGCAGAAAACAGTACTTTGAGAAGGGCTTCTGAAAATGTATTAAAGAGCCCCCTCTCAAAGCACTATCTCACCATGCCCTTTGAAAGAGGCTTTGTTGGCACCACTGAAGAGATGGTCAGCTATGTCTGCAAATAATATTTCAACTAAGACCCACCCTCACCTATCCCCACCTGCCCTGTCAGGTGTAGTGCAGAAGGGTGTGGATTCTTTGCAATTAATTACATCACAAAAGAGATAATTCAACCCATATCTCTAATTATCCCACTTGAGCGCTGCCTTCAAAACTCAACAGAACAGTATTGGTATGACTGTTTCAGGACTGTATAATGTGGGGGTGGGGTGTTGTTTTTAAAAAGTACATCCTTATATTTTAAATGCAGTATTGTATTCTATTCTATTACTCCATTTTGTTTAAAGTAAACATGGGATAGCAGCAGGAAAGCAGAAAGATATATATATCACCATGTAGTATGACAGCTTTTTTTTACCTGTTTTGAGGGTTTCATTGTTTGACATCAGATTCACCAGACTACGAGTTTGAATGATTGGAAAGGCTAATATTTGAACAAAATGCTTCTAGAGGGCTGAGTGAGAAAGCTTTTCTAGATGGCTTTCTTTCATTGACTTTAGAAGCTTTTGTACTGTTTGTTTGAAAAACTGGTCTCAAATGGCTTAGGATGGCAGTGGGTTTGAAAAACGATACTGTACAGGACTCCCTTGTTTACTTTACTTCTCGGCGGGGCAAAAGGGAACATGTAAGAAGACTGAAAACCCATAAAAGTGAAAAAGTAGTATTTCTTCAAATTTGAAGCACGGCAGCAGAGTGCAAGATTAAAGTGGGGAAATTGTGCTGCCCTTCTGCAAATAACAAAATGACATGGACGAAACAGATGACGGTAAGGGGCGAAGACGGAATTTGTTTCCAGCTCTCTTCTCTGCTCACACTCTTATACTTCCTTGACTTATCCACTGAAGGAGATCCATATGCAGAAGTAGCTTTCTGCAAATATCATTAGCTGGACTGGGAACCATCAGCCAAAATCAAATGTGCATTCAAGTACAGAATGTCATCTGTTCACATGATCTTCCTTTTGGTGGAATACACATTCGCATACATACCTAAAATGCACATCTCCAATGCAGGTGTATTTGAATGCCTATCAGTGTTTGTTCCATTGAAAGCAGGATACTGTGGACAGAGAGAACTCTGTTTATGCTGCAAGGTTTTAAAATAGTGAGAGGCACAAGGGAGGAGAGTGCTGCTGGGCTCATATGCTGCCTGAGGGCTTCCCATGGCCATAACGTTGGCTGCTTTAAGACACCAGACTACATCGGTCTTTAGTCTGATCCAGCAGGGCTTTTCTTAGGCACCAAGGTTTGTTTCTCCCCAGTGAGACCAGAAGCAGCAAAACAGGCATGACCCAGTCATGTCTGGTAAACCATCAACTACTGCTTACCATGATGCCTGAATGCTACCAGTCCCTACAAGTAGATACATCCCTGGTTGTCTCTTGAAATTGCTACTCCGAATCCAAGGAACATTAACAAAATATTGAAGAGTAAACTCCATGCCTCTTCACAGTCTGCCACTGGACCTATGTTCAGACTGGCACAGCAAACCTATGCTCTTCTAATCAGAGACAGCTACAGGTAATAGCTGTCAACCGTCCCTTATTTGGCGGGAGACTCCCTTATCCCAGCGCCGTGTCCCGCTGCTGTCCCTTATTGATGATGTCCCTTAAATTTCCTGGGTTTCAAAGGAAGCAGCTCCCCTCCCACCCTCCCTGCCGGCCAGGGAAGAGGGAGGCTCCAACTGTGTTGCTTGGCTGCATTGCTCACCCAATAAGGAGGCTAAGAACGACTGGGGAGGTGGAACTTGCATGCCTTGTGCCGATCAAATCGGCCACGTTGCCTGGGGACTCGCCTTTGCTCAGCGCTTCCCAGAGGAAAGGTGACGGTGGTTTTCCTTGCTGCATCACCTTTGCCAGGTTGCTGCGCTGTGGGAACCACTGCTTGAGGCTTCATTTGGCTGCTGGCAGGGCTTTCTGCCTTTGGCTCGGAGGGGGCTCAGAAGTTGAACATACCTGCATATCTGCAAGTTGACAGCTATGCCACATATGCATGTTTGTAAAGGACGTCTGTAGTGACAGAATCATAAGAGTTGGAAGGGATCCCCAGGATCATCTAGTAATGCAGGAATCTCAACTAAAGCATCCATGCCAGATGGCCATCCAACCTCTGCTTAAAAACCTCCAGTGAAGGAGAGTTCACCATCTTCCGAGGTAGTCTATTCCACTGTCAAACAGCTTTTATTGTCAGAAAGGTTTTTCCTGATGCTGAGTTGGAATCTCCTTTCTTGTGACTTGAAACCATTGGCAAGAGTCCCACCCTCTGTTGAGGCCTACTCTTTGCTCGAGGGTCAGCTGCTTCACTCCTAAGTGGGCATTCTTCCTGCACTCCCTGGTCACTGTCATCATAGCTTACAACTCCCCACACATTGGGAGCTAGAGGAGCAGTGATGGAACTGAGACAATGACTGCATCGCCTGCTGTCCCCATATGTACAGAACAAGGAGCTAACGTTAAGAATTAGCTTATTACAGCCTAAACAAAAAAATATGATTATGTATTACACATATACTCCACCTTTCTTCCACAGCAGAACTCAAGGCAGTGATACCTAGGTAGTCTTCCATCTCACAAATAACTAGACAAAGACCCTGCAAAGCTTCAGCAAGGCATTCTTCACCTTCAGATCTAAGTTCTGAACTTACTGTTTAGTAGAGATATCAGGTGCCCACTTTTCACACTTGTCTGAAGCTTCTCCAGCAAAACCCCCAATCCCAACTACATAAGAAAGGATAAATTTGTGACCCATGTAGGCCTTGCGGGAATTATTTTGTGCCTTAGTATAACTGCTCCACTGAACTTAACGTTAAATCATGTTCAGGGGAAAGTACAAACTTTGCATGCCTTGAGTCACTTTGAACTCAAAAGTATACCCTGCATTTAGTTCTGTTCTTTCTGCATATGCAGAGAACCAAACGAAAGCGGAACTTGCTTTTAGTATAGCGTATTTTTCGCCCTATAGGACACACTTTTTCCCCTCCAAAAATGAAGGGGAAATGTGTGTGCGTCCTATGGGGCGAATGCAGGCTCCATGGCTTCAGCGATAGCAACGCGGAGCCTCCAAAGCCTGCGCTCCGGAGGCTTCGCGTTGCTTTCGCAGAAGCCAGGAGAGTCTGCTCTTTGAGGCTGTGGGTGGGGGAAAGCAGCACTTCCCCCCATCGCCAGCCCCAGAGGATCGGGGGGCAGCGGGAAGGCGCGCGGCGCCTTCGTGCTGCTCGCCGACCCCGCTTTGAGGCTGGCGGTGGGGGGAAGCAGCGCTTCCCCCCATCGCCAGCCCCACAAGCTGGGTTGAAAAGCCCGCAGGAGCCGTGCGCTCTTTAAAGAGTGCGCCGCTCTTGGGGGCTTTTCCCCAAGGAGGGAGAAGGGACTGACTGGCTGAGTCAGTCCCTTCTCCCTCCTGTGGGCTTTTGCAGGAGATGGGGGAATTCCCCCACCTCCCGCAAAAGCATGCAGAAGCCGCGTGCTCTTTAAAGGGTGCACGGCTTCTGCTGGCTTTTCTATGAGGGGGGGATCCCCCCCTCGTAGAAAAGCCCGCAGGAGCCACACACCCTTTAAAGAGCATGCTGCTCTTGTGGGATTTTCCCCGAGGAGGGACAAGGGACTGACTGGCCGTTTCAGTCCCTTCTCCCTCCTGGTTGAAAAGCCTACAGGAGTCGCGTGCGGCTCCTGTGGGCTTTTGCGGGAGGTGGGGGAATTCCTCCACCTCCTGCAAAAGCAGGGAGGAGGTCTTGGAGTAGCGCACAGGTCTTGGAGTAGCGTGCAGCCTGTCCGCTGCTCCCAGAGCTGCGGGGGGGGGGATCATATTTTTTTCCTTGATTCCCCCCCCCCCCGAAAACTAGGTGCGTCCTATGGGCCAGTGCGCCTTATAGGGCGAAAAATACGGTAGGTTCCTTCATCAGGCGAAGTCTAAAACTTTCAAATTCCATAAACAAGCTAATGCAGCTTGCACAAATTATGCTGCCTATCCAACAGTTCAAAAACATGTTGAGCTCTTAATAAAAGTCATCATTGTGCACAAGAATATATATGGGGCAGAATTGTGCATTTTGGAAGTCTGGAAGATGTTTTTTATTCTTGTTCCTGTATTAGCAATTTTTTTCCTTTTTTAAAAAATCACCTTTCATCTGTGTTTACAATGACACTACCATCTCTTTACAACTCTGCTATCAAATATTGCTTAAGGACATATGATCACTACATAACAGTTCACAACATTTTCATTACCGTCTCTAGACATAAACTGATATGAAACAACTGGGATCCATAATCTGTATGGTTGGATAATCGTCTTTACTGAACTGGAAAACAACACATTACACAATTATAGAAATTATTTTCACCTGGAGGAGAATTTTTATTTATTTCTAATACAAAAGGAGCTGAACATAGCAAATGAATGGAAATTTGTGTTTTCCTGCTAATGTAGTATGTGACTTAAACCTGATGCAGGAAATATAAAACCTCAAGCAGTTAAACAAGGGAGGCAACCTCCATGACAGGCTATTGTGCAACTACAGGTCATTTATTTCCGCACAAAGTGGTTTCCCAATGTTATAGGAAGTCTTTGGATGTTCTTTACAGCTGCACCCATTTCCGATTTCATTTTACTCAATCTTCAGATCTTCCACCACAGTTCCCTTGAAGGGTCAGGAAAGTTGTAAGATGATAGGAGAAGTAAGGCAGACTATCTGGCGTTGGCTCTCCGCATTTTACGAGTTCACAGTGCTTTGAGGATTAATAGACACCAGTAAACCTTGTAGTGAGATTCCTCTGCCCTTGTTAACAACAAATTAATTCCTTTGTTTAAACTTTATGGAAGTCTCCATCAATATGCTGAGTTCACTAGGATGCTGAGCCTGCTTTTGGTAGCATTGCTCAAATAATAAAG
This sequence comes from Podarcis raffonei, assembly GCF_027172205.1. Classification (NCBI taxonomy): domain Eukaryota; kingdom Metazoa; phylum Chordata; class Lepidosauria; order Squamata; family Lacertidae; genus Podarcis; species Podarcis raffonei. The sequence goes on along the minus strand of NC_070610.1, from coordinate 28,968,852 downwards.
AGAACAGGAAAGCTATTTTTTATTAAGGAGAGACAGATAAATGGGACAAGATACAAATAGGACTTTATTTTGTGAGTCATTTTTTATGAATAAAGTGACTAATAAACACAAATAGTAACTATGAAACTATGTTTTTGAAACAGAGCAGACACAAAAAGTATAATAGGTCTCAAAATTCAGATCCCTGCATGAGTCAAGCAGAAATGTATCCACAAAGACTTTGTTGCCCCCGTTTTTATATCTGTAAATGAAGCCTAGTCAAAAGAATTCTTTAAAAGTTTGTAAACATAAGAAATGAGGCACACTAATCTAGCAAATACACCTTTCAATTTTTCAGATAAAATAAAGTCCTGAGTAGCCTGGAGAGCAAGGCTTTTTTTTCAGCTGGAACCCGATGGAACTCAGTTCCGGCATCTCTCAGATGGGAGCCATTTCTACTATTAGAGAACAACTGAGGCGATCGTGGTGAGTTCTGGCACCTCTATCTAGAAAAACAGCCCTGGGAGAAACCATACTGATGAATAGTCTTATAACCAATAGCCCATGAAGGAAGCCATTGTCAGTAACCAGTACCCCATTCACACTAACATGGCACATAGAAATCATCACTATGTAGTAAACATAGGCTAACATGTTAATAATAGCAAGCCTGGACAGGAGGAGATGTTTTCAGTCCATGTGCCTGTTTAACAGATGTTAACTAATGCATGTGTGCTGTCACTGTTAACAACACACCTTTCATAGAGCATCTAGCTGCTATACAGCTGCTACCAGCAAGGCAGGGTAGCACATGTTTCACTTCAAAATATCCTCTCTCAGCATCTTTTAACACCAGGACCTCAAGCTTCAAACCAGGAACCTTTCAGTAGTGCTGGGCTAACATATCTGCATTTAAAACAGATCCATGGAGAATCAATCAACCCTTTTTTGTTTGGGAGTTGCAATTTAATGGTTGTAAGTCCCCAGGTAATTAACAAGCCTCTCCTTCTCTCTACTTGAATTCAAGTGCCTCACATGGCTGAGCCATTAGCACTGGGGCGGCTTAAATCGCAGCCATTGTCTTCCAATTTCATGTGGTGCTTTCATGCTTAACAATTAAATAAAAGTTGAATGCTTTCCTTCTTCAAAGTGCAAGGAGACAGAAAGATGGAATTGGTTCAAAATAAAATGAACTCTCCCCCCCCCCAAGAGAGAGAGAGAGAGAGACCTGCACACACAACTTTATGAATACCGACAGCTACTGGGAAATAGAATATATTCAGAAAGAACTGAAACAACAGAGGTTTTTCTGCAATACTGAGCAAGAAATATTTAAAATGCAACATTTTACTTAAGCTTACTTAAGTAAAGCTTACTTAAGCTTCCTCCCAACCCTTAAATTCAGTCTGAATTTTGTCTTCCCCTCTATTTCCCATGTTCAGGCAGTGAACACCATTGTTTCTGTAGCAAAAATAGCATGATCCACCCTAATGTTTGCAGAAGTACAATTTTTTATGGGGGGGGGACCCTAAACAGAGAGAACCACAAAAATAGCCCAATCAGCACTCAGTCTTCTTGGGTGGGCAATGGATGTTGATCAATATTTGAATTCTGAAACGCTGATTCCTGTTTACAAATCATTGAAGCCTACGTTTGTGTGCATATGAAAGCAGGGGATCTTGTGGTTTTGTTCATCTATTATTTTACTTTATATCTGTATTTGGCTTTGAATTGTTTTTTCATCAAAGCAGTAACTGAAATATCAGAGTTACAAAGGAACATTGATGAACACTTGCTGGGTTTTGGGTTTTTTTTGAATGAAATGCTTATATTCTTGTTACTCTTGCTAAGCAACATCTAAAGGTAGGAGGTAACCCAAATAATTTAGTGCAGAAAACTAGCAAACATTTAAGGTATTCATGGCTCAAGAATTTTGGAGAAAATGCCATTGATCTGAAAGAAAATGGCGTATAGGTGCCGGGGGGGGGGGCTTTCAGATACGGATCAACAAAAGGAAACAGAAAAAATTATATACACAGAAAGATCTAAGACACAACATTCGTAGCATATTTAGCCTTAATCCATTGCTCAAATGAAGAAGGGCGGAGAGGTGAAGGAAACTGTCTGAAAAGCTAATGAATGGATTAAATCACCCCTTTAGACAGATGGATACAAGGATCAAAACTATGAAATAGTCAAAAAGCTAGCTACTCTCAAGATTGAATGACCACCAGTTTTTCAGTTAATCTCGGCTTGATTTTCTCCTCATCCTCTACTCCCATGGTCGTATTCCCACTGACAGTATTAGATCCAGGAAAGGAAAAATGTAGGTCTCTATTAATGAAATTGTACATCTTGAAGTAGGTATAGACTAGTGATAGAACTGCAAGTTGCTGGTTGGAAATTTCAACATGGATTGCCAGTCTCTGGCCCTGCATAATTTTCATTTCAATGCAAACTTCACATGCAAGGCACTTCAGCAGTTCTTGATGGAAGCTTGCAGAACAAGTAAGAGCAGAAACACACAGTTAAGATGATGAAATATCCAAGATTTCTTTGCAATCCATTTCAATATTATTCCAAAAGATTAACCCAAATGTTAAGATAAAAAGTAAAGGGACCCCTGACCATTAGGTCCAGTCATGGCCAACTCTGGAGTTGCGGCGCTCATCTCGCTTTATTGGCTGAGGGAGCCAGCGTACAGCTTCCGGGTCATGTGGCCACCATGACTAAGCCACTTCTGGCAAACCAGAGCAGTGCACGGAAACGCCATTTACCTTCCCACCAGAGCAGTACCTAATTATCTACTAGCACTTCATGCTTTCGAACTGCTAGGTTGGCAGGAGCAGGGACCGAGCAATGGGAGCTCATCCCGTTGCGGGGATTCGAGCCGCTGACCTTCTGATCGGCAAGTCTTAGGCTCTGTGGTTTAACCCACAACACCACCCGCGTCTCATACAATGCTAAGATAGGTGGAACAATAACGGAATGTTGCATTTCTTATTTGTAAACTACTCACAAAATAAAGAGTGGGGAACCTGCAGCCCGCAGGCTATTTTCATGATGTTGGAAAGAAAAAATGGGGAAGGGGGACAACAGAGAGAGGGGGAAAGGGAGGGAGGGGGAGGAAATATGTCCCACCACTCTTGGCTCTGTCTCTGTGCTAGATTCAAAATGGAGTTTGTTCCCATAACCTCTGGGTTATGTTTGGGCCAAAGTTTATTCCACCAAGATATTAAGGGGACTCTTGTGAATGTCTCTTACTTGGGTGGATTTCCCCAATAGTTCCTGTTGCTTTAACCGAGAGAGCAAACATGCTCAATCTTAGCCAAGCCCTGCAAGAGGTAGAATTTTGATTTCATGTGATTTTAAAATTAATTCCAGGATTAGAGTGGAGGGATCCTCTAAGCTCCTCACCACTTTATTTTCTCTGGTGGCTGGGAATTTATTCGTCCACTGAGCTCACATTGGTGGAGTTAAGACAACCGAGTTAAAATTTAACCAAAACATGTCAAAAGTATACCCCAACAAATAAAGAGAATGCAAAGTAAAAGTTTCTCATGCCTCCAAAGATACGGCATTCTTTTGGTAAAAGTGACCCATGAGATCATCCCAGAGGATAACTCAACACAGGACTAATCCTACACAAACTAGGTCAAGAAGCTACACAAAGCTTAAACCTTCACCCCCACTTATACCATTGATTTCCACATACAGTATAATATTGACAGTCTAACCAGTATCCAATTGGCTTTCCAAAACATCCCTTCTCTCAAATGATGATCTTTAGCTGACACCCCAGGTGCCTAGTACATGTATTGCTCATGTATCAAAATATTCATCTTCCTATGTTTATCAAAAAGTCCAATAACTATTTGCATAGTTCCTATTACTTTGTTGCATCTCCTGTCCTACTCTCAGTCCAACCTGTTATATTTCCAGATACAATTCATCAGGTAGAAAAATCCCAAGTGTTTCCCCTCTACCACTGAAGGTTAGTAGTTCAGCAAAACTACACAGTACAAACTTCCTGGAATTACTAATTCATACAACTGAAGGATCACATGTTTGTTCACCACATTAAAAAAGAGGACTTCCTAACCCATGGAAGATCAGGATACCAGGGAGAAAAGCCTAAGCCTTAATTTCTAATCTGCAGAAAGATTTTGTGCACAAAGCATTCAAATGGGATTCTCCATTGCATTCTGAAATGGCGGCAATTCAGATTAGTGTGTAGATCACCTCTGAATCAACAATCCTATTCATGGACTTCCTGCACAAGTACAAATCAGAATTCAGAATCAAAGATGTTCCTCTCTTTTTCCCAATCATGTCTTTCCTATTCTATTTTTAAAATGTAGAATCAATTCATAGCTGCCAATGTCAAGAATGGTATTCACTTACCAGTTTTTGGATTAATGAAGAAGAATCCCTGTGGATTTCCACTGGTAATCTTGTAGGTCAGCTTGTCATTGGACCCTGAGTCTGCATCAAATGCCTCAATCTGAATGACCGACATATCCTTAGGTGAATTTTCCATGACTTCTGGGTAATAAACAGGCTGAGTCGTCTGCGGAGCATTGTCGTTGACATCCCCAACTTCTATATAGATTTCAACGAAGGAAGACAGAGGCACAACACCCCTGTCTGTTGCATAAACAGTAAGCCAGTAATGGGAAGTAGTCTCACGGTCAAGGAAATCAACAGTGGCTATTGTACCTGCATTGGAAAGGGAGAAAAAGAAACAGCATTGAGTATCATATCTACATGATTGATTTTATCGAACGTGGCACCTTTTTTTAAAAAAAGGATTTGCCACAAGTCACAAATGAAAAGCATAATGGTTTCCACAGCCTTGCTATTTTGTATAGACCAAAATGAAGCATTCTACTTTTTTATATGGCACAAAATTCAAGAAAAGGCAGTTAGTGATCACAAATGAACTGTAAGGGAAAATTCAGCCCATGATTATAGACCATAAAGTATAGAAGCATACGAGGCAAGAATCAGTATTAGGTACGACGCCTGTTCAGATGTTACCTGTCGCTCAATGCACTTGTCACCTTTTTTTCCCTGAAGGAAAAGATGGGAGCACACAAATTTGAGTTCTGGTCCTTTCCCCCTTGTAGCATCACAGTGCTAAAAGCAATGGCTGTAAAGGCCCTAAACTACTTATTTTTTGTATCAGGCCCTGCCTACACCATGACATAAATGTGTTACATGAAGTAGTTGGGGCCTGCTGGTTTGTCATGGAGAGGCTTAAAAAATTAAACTAGCCTTTGGCATGCCCATTTTTTTTAGAAACCTGGCAATATGGCATGATTTCATCACCGTTGTGGCTTAGGAAGGGAACCACAATGTGGACAGAATGATAACAGGACAGAGAGATCTGCAGCTATGGAACTCTCCAAACTATTTTGGATGGACAAAAGGTAGCTATCTGAAAGTACAGTATTTGTCCATTTAGGACATTAATGCCCACTTTTCAATTTGCATAAAATTCCCAACATATAGACCAGTACTGAATGCTTCACATCAGCCCTCCACTATACTAAGTTTCTCTTCTTTTCCAAACTTTGCCTTGTGAGGAAGGGAGAAGGAAAATTGGTAGCAAGAACTGCTGAGGTCAGCAGAAGACCTATGTTTAAATGTGTAGAGTTTTCAGTGACAAAATGAACACTTGCACTACCTACAGAGAAGCCTTCAATACCGCCAGTAATCCTGGGAGTTGTAGTCACTAAGATGGCTCCTCTGAGAGCTGTTCTTTGACATCACTTTCATACTACCACAAAGTTAGTTTGGAAATGCAGGGAAACCAATAGCAAGCAAGGCTAGAGACAGCTGGCATCAAGGTGAGCTCATTATGAGCCAAGTTAAACTCCGGAGTGGAATTTTATCTGCTTCAAAATTGGGGAGCCTTTTATAAATCAGCCATGTTCGATTCCAGTCCTGACCCACTCAAATTCAATTCCCCTGTCTCAATGTCTAGTTTAAACAATCCTTAAAGAACTGCTACTTAAGGAATTTTTGAACTACCACCAGATGTCACTGTAGAAGCTAAATTGTAAATGTAGCCAAGCTGAGACAATATGAAAGGCAAGCATCAAATTTATAAAGTAGAAATTCGTATCCTGCGCACATTGTCACCTTCTCCTTCAGACAAAAATGATGCTGTAGTGTTTCAGAGAAATCTGCTAATGCCAGTAAAGCACAGCAAAGCCACCTTAGTAAATTTGAAACAAATTGCCTTTTTAGACTTCCAAACCTCTTATTAGCTGCACATTATTCAGCTGCAATTTTCTTTATGCACACATAACAACCACACACCATTATTGCATCATTGATATAACATTATGCTACCAGGTTTTATTTCTGCTTTTAATGCTAAGTGTAGAAAACCCACAATAATCACTTGTAAAAAGAACAAGAGTTTGCATGAGCCAAGAGAAGCCAGCAGGCTTGTCTTAAGAAATGTCAAAGAACTGCATTACAGCCGGGTCTTTCAGTAGACCAGACGGAAGATGAACACTTCAGCTCTTCTGCTTCCGTTTCTTTTGGGTCGCACAGCCTTTCAAGACAATCTGCTCAAGCAATGCACAATTGCAACTCATTTTCTGCAGGGGCTATAGGTGTCTTAGAACAGGGGTTGGCGGCCCATGGGGGTCATTTAACCGGCCCACGAGCCACCCCCAAACCAAGCCACCCGCTCAGAGAGTCTTAGAAGGTGGAGAAACTAACATTTTAGCACTGGGGAAATAGATGCTGCTTCTAGATGGCTCATCAACTGAAAACGCAACTGCTGTGTGTGTTGTGCTTCTTACACGAGTGTCAGAGGTATATACACACACCAGCGCCTATGTCATTACTAGTGATATGGTCCGCTTCCACCAAGAGCTACCTGTGCCAGAGTGATATTGCATGGGAACTTGACACTTCTCAAGCAATGTCCCTTGTTAACTTTACACCCAACCACCCACATTATCCTATGCAGCAAGCAGGCGAGTTGGGTAACATTCTCTGAAGAAATCACATAAGATCAGCCCTATCCTAATGTCTACAGTATTCTGATCCATACTGCAGCACAGTGGGATGATGCCTGGAAGAGCATAACCCATGTGGCCTGGTCAGGGTGTGTAAGCATGAAAGGGAGTGGATATTTAACTAATTCCCAGGAGACATGAAACTGAAAGGCAGTTTTCTACACTTTGCCTTAAGACACATCCACTCTCAACACACAAAGAATGCAGCAAGATGCTTCTTTGTAAGATTAGACTGTAATGCTATATGACTTCTTTGAGAGTAAGTCCCACTGAACTCGGCAGTGATTTACTTATGGGAATACATTATTAATTATTATTATTATTATTATTATTATTATTATTATTAAGAAAAAAGTGATACAGAAAAAAAAGGAAATGTGTGTGGGGAAAATGTTTATAAGAAAAATATATACACAAAAATGCAATATATTCTCATATAAATTGATATAGTTTTATTTGCCTAATACTTATGAAGATGTTAATAGCCTGCTACATTCTGTATATTCTGTATAAACTCACTCCAAACGTTATCATATTTATCCAAACAAAGTCTGCATCTGTAAGCAGTCCATTCATAAACTGCGAGTGTTGTCATACTGTCAATCCAATGATTAAAGGGTATCATATCTTTATTACCCCAATCCATCACTATCAGTCTCTGGGCCACCATCTGGGAAGACTTGCATAGGATCGCACTATTAATATTCCATACCTAGGATGACCCCACCCTTTTCTTATGGAAGCTCCCTTCCCTGTGCTCATGGAAAATGGGCTCTCTCAAAGGTACACCACAAACAAGAACTCTCATATTACATGCCAAAGCTTAGCCCATATTGCTTAAGAGGTGTGAGGGGAAAAGAACCACATATTCTGCTCAAGGTGAATGAGAATGACAATGCATGCATCATGCGCAAGGAATAACCAAACACAGTGGTACCTCAGTTTAAGAACAGTCTGATTTAAGAACGATTCAGTTTACAAACTCCGCAAAACCGGAAATAGTGTCCCGGTTTGAGAACTTTACCTCGGTCTAAGAACGGAATCAAAATGATGGAAGGGCACCGGCAGCGGGAGGCCTCATTAGGGAAAGCTCACCTCGGTTTAAGAATGGTTTTGGTTTAAGAACGGACTTCTGGAACAGATTAAGTTCATAAACCGAGGTACCACTGTAAAGCAATCATTACAAGAGACTACCTTGGCACAATTATAATATCCTGCCTATGTCACATTCTGAGGTGGCTCTCTCAAAAGTAGCAAGTTAGTGTTAAAATGGCTTTGTTTTCCCAAGTCTTTCAAGTGGGCAGACACTGAGTGTTAATTAAACCATCCCAGTTACATTTTACAGATCCATTAATACAGTTAAAGGAGTGATGCTGGAATGGAATGTGTGTGTTTTTTTAAAAACAAAACAAAACAAAAACAAAACCCACTTCATTAAAAAGTAGAGATGGTCCTCCTGCTGCCTTTTATGCTTGGCAAGATCAGTAAGACTTGCACAAATGTGGCTGAGTCTTTATTTGGGTCACCGCTCCAGATTACTAGAAAGCCTCGATGGAGGGAAAAAACACACCACACAGTATATTGCAAAATCAAAATGGGTTCAGAGTTCTTGGAGGAATAACTAACTCTGGTGTAGAATTTTAAGTATTCCAACTGACTGCTTCATTGGACTTAATTTCAACCAAATTTCTGAACTGCATTTGACATGTCATGAAAAGAAACATTGTACAGTAGTACCTCGGGTTACATACGCTTCAAGTTACAGACTCCGCTAACCCAGAAATAGTACCTCGGGTTAAGAACTTTGCTTCAGGATGAGAACAGAAATCATGCTCCAGCGGTGCAGCGGCAGCAGGAGGCCCCATTAGCTAAAATGGTGTCTCAGGTTAAGAACAGTTTCAGGTTAAGAATGGACCTCCGGAACCAACTAAGTATGTAACCCGAGGTACCACTGTATTTTCTTGTCAGCAGTGGGCCTGTGACTTTTTTTTTAAAAAAAAATGTCTACAGTACAAATCTATTGAATTTGTGGGCCAAACCAACATAATTACCAACAGGTATCAAAATAGTAGTATCTTCTTTATTTAAAAAGGGGGGGCTAGTCTTAGAGCAAGCAGATGTGTGGCAGCCACTTTAAACTCAAGAAACCAGGAAATTGTCCTTAATTTTAACCACATGGAGCCTTCAATTTTCATCAGGTCAGCCAAAACCTCTCCTTAATGAGTGTGGGGTGAAAACTGAGAAGGATATGGACAACACTCAAAAGACAGGGATGTGGTCCCAATGCAGTCCTCTAGACTTCTGTGTCTGGTCCTTTGGACTCTTCCCAGGCCACATCCACTCCTCAACACTCGCCCTCTTTTCCCATGCCACATCGTTTCCCAGATCTACTTCATATCCTCCTTAAGTGTTTCTGCATGGCCAGAATGTGTCCCTGCTTGCCAAAATGGAGGAACGAAACGGGCGTGAGAGGTGATGTAGAAACTAGCATACTGCCTCATTGGATCCACCTTTGTTACTATGTTGTAAACCACTTTGTGGCCAATTGACAACAAGTGGTATGTCAGTTTCATTCATTCATTCATAAATAAAATGGGCCTGGAAAGCTCAGGGCAAGAAGCAGCCTATGAGGGGCAGAAATGCAGCAAAAGGCACAGGTGGAAATAACTTTTAATTTGGTACATTTGTTGAAGGGCATAGGAAACTATCACAATTCCCACAGGGCCTAATAAACCATAGAGAGATTAAGCTGGAAGAGGTGTCACCATGCAAAGGAGATACAGGATATCATTTAAGTATTTCATGTTAGGTCACAAATTGTCCACGGTTGGCCACAAATTGTAGAACTTTTTAATAAATATCTAATCATTCAAAAGCTTCTCATTCCCAAACTAAATATAGCAATGTTCTGTTTGAAAGCCATGTGTTTCTTGACATCATCGCCCTCAATGTAAATGTTCTCTCTATCTAACCTCTCTTTATCTCACCTACATACCAACTCATGCATTCATTCTCATCTAGGGTCTTTTTTAAGTGAGCAAAAAAAGAGGCCAACTTCCTTGAACCTCTTCTCTTAAGTCTCTATTCTTATGATTGTGCTCTTTGCACTTGTTCCAGCTTGACTGCGCTGGTTCCATTAATGATTACCACCAAGGAGCAGGAGCTGACTAAGCTCAGCCAAGCAAAGTGAATCATCCACCCATTCTGAAGCAAAGCATAATATGTTAAACAAATATTTCTTTTATGCACAATATTGTTTATGAATCTGATTAATAGTGTGACAAGTTACTTTTAGAATGAAGCTGAGGAACACTGAGCAAAAGCATTTATACTTCCCTATAGTAGCTACACCCCTCGATTATTAAAACACAGTCACAAAAGTACAAGTGTTAGAACCTATAAAAACTTTAACTTGGTTTGGATCTTTTTTTTAAACAAAGCTTCATTTCAGAATATGAACACAAATTTAAAAGCTTTCCATTTTTAATTTATGCAAAGCTAAACAAATTCTCTGAGCTTGAATTTTCTATAAAGCTTTGAAACTTTTAATATAGCAAACAATTATTTCGACAACATGTCATTCACTTCCTTCACTTGCTCTTGTGTTCTCATATGTTCCTTCACTTTTAATTTGCTGTTTAGCACTAATCAGAGTTTACCATTTCGGACAGCACAAGACACTATGGTTAGGGTTAAACTGAAAACCAAAAGGCAAACAATAAGAAACAGGAGAGATGGTGTGGGATATGAAAACCCACCCTAGTTTCCAATCCTCAGTCTCAAAATCATTATTTGTAGTCTTATATGCTTTTTGATAAAAAGCGAATTCAAATAAATTAAATGAAAATGCATAAAGATGCTCAATTTAAGTGCACATGCATTTTAGAAGATTGATATCAGTTTTCTGAAGTTATGCAAAGCACTAAAGCACACTCCCAAAACTAAAGTCAATGGAGTGGTCAAGTTTCCCACTAGTAAGAAGTAATGAGTAAGAAGCAAGGACTATTCATGTGACCCTGCCTGACCAGTGAGAGGAGTGGGTTATCCCAGACATTAAGGCTGTCCTCCAGGAATCTTTGGGGAATCAGTATTCCTCACCCCCACCCCAAAATACGCACACAAAACTGATGGATGAGGCAACTTATAAACTAGAGTACAGACTTCCCCAATGAAAACCTAGCTGAATTCAGAGAGCTAATTCAAATTATTGTCATTATCATTACTATACTGTTGTTTTTTAAAAAAAAAAATCCCAGGATTTAAAGATATCAATAGGCCTCTTGGTGGCCTATCACAAGCCTCCATTTCCTGTCACCAGTACAGCTCCAAGCCAAGGGCAGAGGCAGATGAACTGACCTCTGCACCTGATAAGATTGGACTGCTAGTCAGGTGCAGGAGCAGAGCAAGCTGCCTCACCAACTTCTGGCTGGATGGCAATAGCACAGCTCCGATATGGAAAGGGATAACAACGGTGTGATGTCTTATCCCTGACCTTTTGCTAAATCATTTCATGTGCATTTTGTGATTGTGGTTGTATCCACAAAATCAGGGACAGGACCCAGACCCACGAGGCAGTGGCATTTCTTGACAACCACGAATGTTGTTGTTTCCTGGGGAGATCTGATCTACAGTAGTACCTCGGGTTACATACGCTTCAGGTTACAGAATCCGCTAACCCAGAAATAGTGCTTCAGGTTAAGAACTTTGCTTCAGGATGAGAACAGAAATCGTGCTCCGGCTGCGCAGCGACAGTGGGAGGCCCCATTAGCTAAAGTGGTGCTTCAGGTTAAGAACAGTTTCAGGTTAAGAACGGACCTCCGGAATGAATTAAGTACTTAACCCTAGGTACCACTGTATTTTAAAAGTTCATTTGTGTCCATTAAACTTTAATTAGTTTAATGTTAAGTAAGCGTTCAGTGCGCTTCCAACGCCATAAATCTTATCTCAGCAGAGAATTTCGTGCAGCGGTTGAAGAAGGCAGGAGAGTCAGTACCTTTCAATGAAGAACCCTGGAGCAAGCACTTTGGAACTCAGGAAAAACTTTATTTACAAAAAAAAACAACCCTTGGCGATAAAGCACACATGCTTTTATCTCCAGCATAAAGAAAACTTTACTCTAAACCTAACTCATATCAGCAAACACGCCCATGGCCACAAACTGAGTCTGCGAGTCAGGTCAAGGGGGAAAAACACACGGGTGAACTGACTATTTATACAAACTAACTCACATTCTTGGATGCTTAATGACTTCCAGCTGCTCAGTGATTAGAGTGACTTGTTACCTCTTAACCCTTTAGTACCAACAATTTGTAGTCAATTAATTTAGGAATGTTGTGAAGCAACTATAGGTAAATATACTATAACCTTATATAAGCTGCAGGAAAACCCCCCGCTACCTGGCATGTAACAGAGTCTGGAGAAGATTTATGGCTTCCTATCCAGAGTAAACGGCGTTCCATGTGCTGCGCTGGCTCGCCAGATGCAGCTTGTCACGCTGGCCATGTGACCCGGAAGTGTCTTCGGACAGCGCTGACTCCCGGCCTATAGAGTGAGATGAGCGCACAACTCTAGAGTCTGGCAAGACTGGCCTGTACGGGCAGGGGTACCTTTACCTTTACCTATCCAGGGCAAGTAGAGAAGAATATTTAAATCACCACCACAATAGCAGGCATGGGGAATTTCTGGCCCATGGACTACATTAGCACTGGCAGTAGTCCTAATGTGATCCATTACAGTTTTCTCGCCAAACGACACCCACCTGTCCCAAACCTGTCAAAGTGGCCTATGGACCACAGAGAACACCATTTGTCATCAGACTGTATTGAGAAAAGAGCAAATCTGGACCTAGGTATGGATCATACAAAGCCTGCATCCCAATACTGTACCTATGAAATGTTTGCTATGCTTGCAGAATAAAAACACCCGCATTCCAGTCACTTCTTGAGTTGAGCCACTAGGCACAATGATAGTAGCATCCCTCTCGACATAGTTACAATACTTAACACTGAATATGCAAAATAATTTGGAAAGCACTACAAGTATCAATTACAGTCAAACAATTCACTGGTGATTAACAGATGCAGAAAATGCCCAGTGAGCGAATAAAGTACTGGCTCAAATTCTCCCTTTATACACACTTGCAAATGTGAGTCAGAACGTAACCTGCATGTTTTATGAATGGCACTGAAGGCAACAGAAGCAGGCATTTAATAAATGCAGCACTGTAGCAGAAAAAGATTAATTAGTTCATACTGCAACAGCTTATAGATGACAAATCATGCCTGCTTTGAAAAGACAACAATTCAGTACTGACCCCACTCCCCTCAAATTGAATAGCCTCAGTGCAAAGAGGGGAGTTTCTTCTCACCGAAATTAAGTATGTACAATCCAAAACAGGTTTATTATTTTGCTACAGACTGACACAACTTTCCATATGCCAATTCTATCCCATTAGCAAACAGTAATGCCCCCAATTCCCACAGATAATCCTCCTTAAGTGTGCTTATCCATCAGAACTCTCATTAATAATATTAATGACTCTGTAATGGAAATCAAAACCTGCAATTATTATTATTTTTTTCCAGCAACTGCGTGGAAATGCAGTTAAGCAGACCATATCCTGGGAGTGACATCTGAAACAAAGTGGAAAAATTTTCTCCTCCGGAACATGATGCTCAAAAAATTGATTACAATTCCTAATTAATCTGAATTCTAATAAGCTAGGCGTTTCTTTTAAAAACACACACACATTTCTGCCGCTTTTTGCATTGTTCCTGCAATGTGCTATACACAACATTATGCCAAAAATAAATTATACTTTGCATAAGTATATGAAGTAAATAAAGTATAATAAAGTAAATTATACTTTGAATTCTGTGTATGATTTTAACTAATGAATTACTGTATGGAGACCAGTAGTTGCAACCTTTAAAGCATTTAGCATAAGGCAACTACTATGGACCAAAACACCTGCCTAGCCAGTATTCCCTGCCCTGTGCTCATGTGTGGCCCCAGCCCAGAGATTTATCATTAACAGACTGCACACTTGTGGCCCCAAGTGACATTCAAGCATCAAGAGTGCTGACCAGAGTGCAGCAAAGATTGGTTTTGCTAAGCACACACCCCACCCACACAATGATATGATAAAAGGCTGCCATGAGCAGGCCTTGTTATCTACCATCTGTGGAACCACAGAAAAGGAACTACCAAGCTATACTGTTAGATTGGGTGGGGAATTTATGAGCCAGTTGACTCATAAATGTCAATTTTTACATCAAGGCAAGTTGTTGGTTGTTGTTGTTTTTTTTTGGTTATTGGTTTTTTTTGAGAGAGAGAGTTGAAAATGACAGTTTATCTTAACATTTTCACCAGGCAAAAGTTGTGAAACAGAGTTCCCGATTTTATTTACTGTAAAACATTTTGGATTCCTCATCAGGAACACTGGTTCAGAGCTACTGGGTGACACTGCCCAAATAATATATATATGTATTTCCCAAACCATTGCTTCTTAGCCTTTTGGCAGACATGTACCCCTTTAGAGAATCTGGTGAAAACTCCCCACTCTCCAGATTTTTCCCCACAAAGAAATTTGTGAAAAGTACAGTGGTACCTCAGGTTAAGTACTTAATTCGTTCCGGAGGTCCGTACTTAACCTGAAACTGTTCTTAACCTGAAGCACCACATTAGCTAATGGGGCCACTCACTGCTGCCACGCCACCGGAGCACGATTTCTGTTCTCATCCTGAAGCAAAGTTCTTTACCTGAAGCACTATTTCTGGGTTAGCGGAGTCTGTAACCTGAAGCGTATGTAACCTGAGGTACCACTGTAATAGGGGGGGGAAATGAAGGCAATTCATAGCTCTACAGTATATCTATTGTGCCTAGTTCACAGAAACTCCCCCCCATGGGGTCAATGGACCACAGATTAAGAACCCCCACTACAAACCATGGTTTGACAGATCAGCAACATTCAATTGGCTTTTGCACTCTCTGCTCCTCCTCTCTCCACCCTGCATCGTGCCATTTTCAATTTTCTCCAACCAAATTTGCAGTGACATCGTCATCAGGCATTTCATGGCTAGCAACAAACTCCAAACCATGACTTGCAAAAATAAAACCCAAATGACAAAACATGTGAGAGTGAAAAGGGAGGGGGAGGGGAACATGTTTTGTGTTGCACTTTTCCAATCTTCCAAACCATTATTTGAAGGATCAGAACATCTGTCATCTGAAGCAACCTGCTGCATTCACATTTTTGTGTGTGCATGCACATTTGCACAAGTTGTAGAAACTTTTCTTTTGAAGCGAACATCTTAATTTCATTAGATGGCTTCTGCCTTCAGGATTTAAGAAGCAATTAATATTTTAAGAATAGAGATAAACTGAAGAATTGCCTCAGGCTGCTAAGAGTTTCTAGCTGCAGAATATAAATTGAAACTGCAAAATATACAACACTTGAGCCTCAGAAGCACAATAAATATGTAGCACCCAAAATAAAAGTACTTAATTATTCTTTTTCGGACGAGAAGTGTTAGCATGGTATAGTGCTTACAAGAATGACCCAACAGTGCTGGCTGAAATCTCTTAGAATCATAGAACTGTAGAGTTGGAAGGGACCCTGAGGATAATCTAGTCCAATGCCCTGAAATGCAGGAATATGCAGCTGCCCCAAACGGGGATCAAACCTGCAATCTTGGTGTTATCAGCACCACGCTCTAACCAACTGAGCTATCCAGCCAGCAAATGGCCTTATACAATCTATACCCTTGTAGCCTCTACCTACCAGTCTATAATGTGGAGATAATAATGGTGAACTATCATAAAGATGTTGTCAAATGTTCCTGACATGTCTGTAAACTGTTAGGAGCACTTAGAAAAAGCCTACGCAAATTTAAATTATTTTTATGCTGCTCAATCAACACCTTCGCTAAACAAGTGGCACTAGAAGAATAACACTATTCAGTATTATTAAATGAGGGATGGGGCCAGGGAGAGAGATGGTGCCACTGTATTGCCCTTAAAAGTCCGTCAGCTTCCCCACCCCACTTCTGTACCTTCCTCAGCATCCAATTAAGTTCAATGGAATTTATCAAGCAACTAACAGTGCAATCCTACAAGTGTCTCCCTCAGAAGTAAGCCTCAAATGCCTTCAGTGGGACACGCTCAAGGTGAATCACAGCCCTTAATTACTGAATCCTATGCAAATTTACCTGGGAGTAAACCCCACTGAGGGACACAGGTGGCGTTGCGGTCTAAACCACTGAGCCTCTTGGGCTTTCCGATCGGAAGGTTGGTGGTTCGAATCCCCACAACTGGGTGAGCTCCCGTTGCTCGGTCCCTGCTACTGCCAACCTAGCAGTTCAAAAGCACGTCAAAGTGCAAGTAGATAAATAGGTACCGCTCGGGCGGGAAGGTAAATGGTGTTTCCATGTGCTGCTCTGGTTTCACCAGAAGCGGCTTAGTCATGCTGGCCACATGACCTGGAAAAACTGTCTGCGGACAAACGGTGGCTCCCTCGGTCAGTAAAGCAAGATGAGCACCGAAACCCCAGAGTCATTTGCGACTGGACTTAACTGCCAGGGGTCCTTTACCTTTACCTTTTTAAGCCCCACTGAACACAATGGGATTTACTTCTGAGAAAATATAGGTGCAATTGGCTTGCAAGTGATCCACTGTGGTGTAATAGATAAACCATCTAACTTGGAGCAGGAAGATCTGAGTTCAATATCTTGACTCAGTCATTAAGCTCAGTGGCTGATCTTGGGCCAGTCACATCTTCCCAGCCTAACAAGACTATTACAAGGAAAATTGAGGGTAACCCATGCCTCATATATGCCAAACTATGCTCAGTGGAGGACAGCAGGACACAAAAGCTGAAAGCCAACTAGGTGCAGGATGACATCCATGATGTTCATGTTCCTTTAATATTCATATTAAAATTGTGGTCTATTTTTCATCCATAGAGTAAATGAACACACAACCAATTGCCATCATAAATAACAATAAAAAGTAACCCATAGTGCACGATCAAATTCTCTTCCAGATAGAAATGAAGACAGATGGACCTGTTTATTTGCAGCATGCATGGCACTCAAGATAAATCTTGTATCACTATTCCTCCAAGTTCCATTATGTTCTGCATTTGTTATCCTCCAATAACAACTGTGTATGCTCCAAAAGAAAACAAATAAAAGCTAGGTAATGACAAGCCACACACTCAGAAAGATGACTGCTATAATAAGCTTTGCCTCCTACAAAACCCAATGGACAAGCTTGGTAAGGAATATATACAAATGCCTGACTTGCTCCAACCACCCATCCACAGTGCTATTTTGTACTCACCACAGAAAACCCCTTCCCAGAAGTTTCCAAAGCTCCAGGAAATAGTGTCATTCTGTTTGTTAAGGTACCAGGAGACTCAAGTTTCTGGCAGAAGTAGGATGAACCAGGTATCTGACTCCCCGTACCACCTGGATAGCTCTCAGCATGAGACAGTCATTTGGTCTGATGTCTGCTGCTTCTAGGGAGCCTTCTGATGGTCACGTGCAATAAAAGTGGTCAAAGCGATGAATGTAAATTTTATCTTTGCACATGAGTTCAGTTTCTACACACACACACACACACCCCTCTATCCTCCATCCAGTAAGCAAGGGGCATTATCAGAGTTCAAGGACGCATTCTGGATAGGTAAGAACACTCAAGGAGCAGCACCAGTGGGTGGTGTGGCCTAGAAAGACATAGCCTCCAATGTTTCCCCAATAGAAAATAGGGACATCTTATTCCATCATCAGGATCATCATCATCATATGTATACCCTGCCCATCTGACTGGGTTGCCCCAGCCACTCTGGGTAGCTTCCAACATACATAAAAACATAATAAAACATTTTGTAAAAAAAATCTTCCCTATACAAGGCTGCCTTCAAATGTCTTCTGGAGATTGTATAGTTACTTATCTCCTTGATTCGGGGGTCGCATAACCCCACACCCCCCAACATTACTTTGATGAAAACAGGGGTGTCCTGAAGAAAAGCAGGACATTCTGAGACGAAATCAGAAACCAGGACGGCTTCTGTAAATCCAGGACGGTTCTTAGAAAATAGGAACACTTGGGTCTGGAAAGAGCCCCTAGTTCAGAGGGCCAAATACCAATACCCAGAGGGCCACATTCTGCCCATGGGCTTCAGATTCCCCACACCTGCCCTATGTAACTGCTGCCCTGCACTTGCTTCCTTTATCTGAGCAACTCACCCTTAAGAAAAGAACATGAAAAGACATGTCTTACTTTGTATTGCCTCATCCCAGGCTTGTTTACCAACTCTGGAACCTGACCAACAAGCTGCCTTAAACCACACCATCCGTGTCTGCTAAATTAACTGACCCCACTTGGAAAGCCAGGGTGGTATAGCGGTTAGAGTGTCAGATTAAGACCATGGAGACCTGGGTTCAATTCTCGCTCTGACCCAAACTGGGTGGGTGTCACTGGGCCAGCCACTATCTTTCAGCCGAACCTGCCCCACAGGTTTGTTGTAGGGATAAAATGCAGGAAAGGGCAAGAGAACCATTGCACTCCTTGGGGGAAAAGGCAGAATATAAAAATACTTAAACAAAAATAAAACCATTTTCCTTTGTTCCAATCAAGAGGCATGCCCAGATCAATTCTATTTATGCAGAAACACAAAAGATGGGTTTCTGTGATGGATGATAACGCGTACTCTAAAAGCAGATCTTTTTGCCCTTCAGACTGCCTCCAGGTTTAACCCAGTAAAAAGAAAAAAAGAAATCAGACTTGGAAAATTGTATGCAGTCTAAATTCATCATAAGATCTCTCTGCATAGCTGTTGGTCCAGTTTATGCATAGTTATGTCAGCAGTAAATTACAGAAAAGGGAGCAACTCCCAAACCACAGCTAGTTACAGCAACAGTTAAGCAAGTGTGCTGCTTTTTGTAGGCAAAAGCTTTCAAGCCATTCAACCTGTAGAATTCCCAAGGGCAAAAATTGCTCCTTTCTCTCTCCTGAAGCAGCCACACTTCTCATACCTCTAAGTCCCAGCTAGCAAAAGCACAAGCGAGCCCTTTGTCTGCAGTTTTGCTAACAGCATCCAATCAAGATATCAACAAAACTGAGTATTACTTGGCCGCCCATGAAAAAGCCAAACAAACAGCACCACATGGTTTTAGTGGTTGTTTCAAGTAGGCAAAACCAGTTGCCCCTAAGCATTTAAGCTACAAAGTACATCCTGTCATAGAAACAAGGAACTATTCAGCACTTAAAATGTCAGTTGGAAAAAATCAAACATTTCTCCTGTAAAACCCCTTGAAGCAATCCTTCTGCTGGAGGAGGAGTGAAGAGAGTCTTTTTTTTTTTTGAAAAATAATAAAAATAAATCTAAACTGAAATGTCAGTTCGTACACCGTATAAATACAACTATAAACCAAATACTGCATTGCAGAAAAAAATAAGACCTGCTGTGAACAACGTGCTTTTATTTACCCAAAGGGTGTTTTATTTTCTTGTTTTTGTGAAATATTTTGCCTCTCCCCACTTACTTTGAAGACACATCTCAGGGCAGGAGGAATACAAAGCTTACTTGTACTTGCTCAGGAACAAAGTTCAGCTATGCAATAATGTTAGTGTATGGTTGCTAGGCAGGTTTTAAGGTTTGTCTCCCTGGTTAATCTCATTTATTGATACTAATTAGCCAACAGAGTGTCCTATTAATACATAATATCATTCTGATAGGGATGGAAATAATAAGCCACTGAATTAATTGCTAAAGGACTGTTTACGTTAAATGTTATTCACCACCTGCAACAGAATTTTTTTTAGCCCTTATATGCTGAAACGTGGGCTGGAATGCTCTGCCCAGTTAGGTGCACTTAATCCCTCAGATTTCAGCAGTGCAAAGTGTAAGCCACTAGGAACAGGACTGCAGCCCTAGTAACCAAGCAACAATAACATTATTGCCTTCTGTGTTAATGATACATGTTCAAATTAACAATTTATACATTTACCACAAAAGAACAAACTACGTTAAAAAGATCTGGTTTGGTGAGTTTTTTAAGTGATATTTATTCACAGAGACACACCGCAGCAAGGCACACATTTTCAGCTGAACAATGCTGTGTTTTAGAACTACAGTGGTACCTCGGGTTACGAACAGTCCTGCTTATGAACGCTTCGGGTTACGAACTCCACAAACCCAGAAGTAGGTGTCCCGGGTTGCGAACTTTGCCCCGGGATATGAATGCAATCCGCTTCCGGGGCCACGGGAGGCCTATGTAGGGAATGTGCGCCTCGGGTTAAGAACAGACTTCCCGAACGAATTAAGTTCATAACCACCGTACTGCTAACAACTTTTTTTAATGCTATCTAGGGCAATATCTGGTTTTCCACACTGCTATTTATCACCAGCTAAACATCACAATATACTGATATGTCACAATGTCTGAAATAAGGATGGAGCTATGTAGAGGCACTGGCTGGCTTCAGAGTTTGTCCCACATTGTGATTTTTGCATAACACACACACACATGATTCACGATATATTGCCTGATCAAAAATTATGAAACCGATAATCACGATATGGACTGATTTGGACAATATATTGATATATTGCTCAGCCCCAATGCTATCTTTTTAGAAAAAAACAATCTCCCTTATAAGGCACACACAATGTAAATAGCACCAGCTTTTAAAGATCGAAACATACAGCTTTAAATCATCGTACTCAGAGCTACCTTCACCAGTGCCTAAGCTATCCCACTTTGATTGGATAGAATTAAGGTAAGAGGATGTTGCTAATTGTTCTGATTGTCCTTCAGCATATCAAGCTATGTATACCCTGCCATAAATGCATTTTCCCATTCCAAAAGAATTCCAACAATTCTCCACCGGCCATTTGAAACAGCTGACACAAATGACAAACAGATTTCAGCACAGACAAATAACGCTTCTGTTGTTTATCTGCAGAGGTTTCGCAGCATCGCGAGCTTCAAAAAGACGATGCCCTTTCCAAGTGAATGTGCTGCGTTGGTATTAGTGCATAAGCTCTGTGTTAGCATGCATGACGCTGCCGCTTACAAATCCTGGAGCCAACAACAGCTTAATCTGAAGTAAGAAGAAACTGTTTTCTTTTGACATCTGTATCTTTGTTTAAGACCTGGGTTTATGGTTCTTTTTGGTTCCTTCTGTACTTGTAAGTTCAAGTAAGATTAACTGTTCTGCTCGCATGGCACTCTGTGGGTGATGCAAGCCTAAATGGCTGAAAGAGAAAGGAAACTCAAGCGGGGGAGTTACACTGCAAACATTTAGAAATAAACTCTGGCCTTGATCCACACGTATATATTCAACACTGGATGTCTCATATGGTGGACTGAATGAGCTATCCCATCTCTTTTTAACATCAAGAGAACTTTACAAACACTGTATTATTTGCAATGGAGTCAGTTCAGCTGACGGTCATCATATGTATGCATGTGTGAACCATGTTTCCATCATTCCTCAATCTAAACCAGGCTTCCTCAACCTCGGCCCTCCAGATGTTTTTGCCCTACAGCTCCCATCACCCCTAGCTAGCAGGACCAGTGGTCAGGGATGCTGGGAACTGTAGTCTCAAAACATCTGGCAGGCCAAGGTTGAGGAAGCCTGGTCTAAACTATGGCTCTGGTGGTGAATAGTATCTGGGTCCAACTTTAAGCTGGATGGGAAGATTCACACATGAAAGTCACAGTGTGCTAATGTGACTGTGTACTTTTCAGGTCTGGTTGGATGCAGAGGAATTGGTGAGAGGAACCAGCTGGGGAACCCCCAAGGGAAGAAGGCTCAGCACATGGGGATTGGTGGTGGGATGATAATGTCAGAGGGAGAAGACTGGGGAGAAAAAGTGTCAGAAGCTGAAGAGGTAATAGGGTTAGTGAGCAGGGAGAGCCTGTGCCAGAGACCAGTCCAGAAACAGAAGCTGAAGGAGGAGAGGAGGGAGGCCAAGAGAAGTCCAGCTGGTGAGGAGGCATGAGTGGCTCCCCCTCCTGCTGCAACAAGTTCCCCTCCCCTCTGGTCTCCCAGGACCAGGAGAGACCTGAAGCCGGAGGAGCAAAGACAAGCACAAAGGCACAGTCTCAGCTTGCTTGGGGAAGCTTCCTCACCTTGTAGAGGAAGGGAACTTCAGTATCCGCAACTGCTTCGTGGGGGCAAGACTGCAGAGATGAGTTGCTGTGCTCATTAGGCTCGACACTCCGGTGCAGATCCTGTTTTTGCTAATAAAGAATTAACTCCAACTTGCTCAGGTGATTTACTGCTGGCTCATTCCTGTCAGTATTTTTAAGAAACACTAAAGTACACAACAGGTACACAAACATTTCACTAAGCCTACATCCAAGATATCTGTCACCACTTTATTCTGTCAAAGCATGCCAGAATATTTACTAATAACAATATCTTGTTTCTGAATGCAGAAAACAATCCAGTGAATATTAAGATGCTCTTAAGCCTCATCGCTTACCTGGTAGTTAAGCCCTACTAAACTCAATGAGTCTTACTTCTGAGTAGCCATGTGCAACACTGCTAATCATACAGACACAGCTGTTCACATCTAGATCACTGTTGTGTTTTGTGTTCACATGCCAGGATAGAAAGTAAAACTGCCATGGACCTGTTTTCCTGTGCTACTACCAAGCCATGTTCTATGGCTCACATACAGAAAGTTAAAAGATGAGACATGCACTGTCGCTCATCTCCATCCCAAGGAAAGCTTCACCTGCTTCATTTCTGAACTGCTGAAAAAAGGCATAGGAGTAGGGCTAGTTAAAAATATTGCAACCCTAACTTAGAGGGTCAAGTGAACAGAAGATTGATGAGTGTTAGCTCAGATATCTAAGCTAGGTGCCAAATGGCATCCTTAAATCTAGTTTACGGTTGCCACAATGGAATATCTATTTGCCAGGGGTTTGGACTTGATGGCCCTCCGTGTCCCTTCCAATGCTACAATTCCACGATTCTGTGATCTCAGCTACATTGCTTGCTCTTACAACAATTCACTTGTCCAGAATGCAAGGGGAAACACACACAGTGGAAATGGTATCAATTATGGACAGTGGCTGTCAACCTGGTGCCCAGAAATCTCCACTGAGTCACAAATGGACCCATTTCAGCAGCAAAATTTCCAATTTGAATTCCACCATATCCTTTTATGAACAGGTATTTTCAAATGTAAGCCTAACACTGATTGAGATCTACTGGTAAATCTCTGGATTTGAAGTAAACTGGCAATGATTTTTTTACTCAAAATTGTTTAACAATGGTCACAACAAAATGATGCACACACCACTAAATTATACTTACATGAAGAAAGCTTGCCCGAGGGGAGGGGGGTTAACCAGCAGCGAATTTTTATGTGGAAGGACTATGAGTTTCATTCAGCTCTAAACTCCTGGGCTCTGTATTCTTTAATTCTAAGTGCATCTCAAATTATAGTACACCCCACAAACATGAAACCTGTTCTTTCCTGTAACCTGAAGAAGCTCCTAAGAAACTTATGATTTCTGATCAGCAATTTCTGATCAAGAATGTACCTCACAAAGCTGCTTCAGAAAATATGTATATTTTTAAAATGAGGTTCATCATTGTTTATACAAACTAGATGGGATGAAAATTAGCTTCGCACTGCAAACCTATTTTGAAACAACATAAAAGGATGCTTTACATTTGCCAATTATATGTGTGTATGTGTTTTGGAGGGGTGGGGGTTTGTGTGTGTTTTGCCAGACTGACAAAGTTAAACAAAGAACATTCTGTACTGCATGTGCCATATTCATATTTAAATTCTGAATATGTATTCTCAAATATAAGTGATGGATTTCACTTAAGCAAAATGGACTTAAATATATTTTTTAAAAAATAAGCAAACTAACAGCAGCAGCATGTTACTATTAGTTGAGTCTACAGAAACTGGAGTCCAGTACTACAATATCTGGAGGAAATGGGGGAGCTGAATGAGAAGTCTTCTCTGTCACAAAATAAGTGTAAGCATACTTCAAGACAATGAGTTTTTTTTTTAAAAAAAAGCAATTAGGTTCCCTGATTGGGCTGCCTTAGAACTCAACATATTATTTCCAGTTCAATAAATCTTTTGGGACCAAAGCAGACAGCTCCTATTGTTATCTCAGTTTGCGGTTATTTTAAAAGCTCAAGCTTTTCCCCCTCAGTTAACTAGGTTGGGTTGCATGTCAAATTATGGGACAAGTAATACAGTTGTTATATACTGAAACAGTTCTATGTTGCAAAAGTTCTGGTGTTCGGACATGGAAAAAGCTTGAGAGTACACAGCAGAAAAGCAAAGAGCCAACTATTGTGTTGTCAGCAAAGTTTCAGCAAAGTGCAAACAACAGCGCTGCTTATATTTCTTGTAGGAAGCACAGAAGAAAATGTACAGGGGGTGTGAACCAGAGGTTGGCAATCATCCAGAATTTTAAGAAAACAGACGGGAATTACACTAGGCTCTAGTATAACACGACTAGAAATATTTTAAAGAAGAATTTTAGATTTTTTTTTAAAAAAAGACACACACAACTACTGCCAAACTCTAAACAAGGCGCCACTCAGCTTACTGAAGAAAGCTACCAATTTTTCATAGGGCTTTTCATTTTGAGGTTCTCAGCAGGTATGGCACCCCATTCTGGAATCATCATTACTGGCATTCCATCACACTATGCTGATATGGTGCTAGTTCATACATGCGATGTGCATATATTACTGGATCACTCGATACTTGGAACCAATTCATCCACTCACTAGGCTGGCAGAACTCTTCATGGGAGGACATCTACCCCTCCTGTGAATCACACACTATGTAACACATGAAGCTCCATTAGTACCGTGTTCCATGTCGCCACAGAAGCTCCATGCACATTTGCAAATCACTTTGGAAACACTCTCACACAGGAAGCGCCCTGCTGGAGCACTTTCCAAAATGGTATCAGCATGCAAGTGCAATAGTTCCCTAGAAACCCACAGAGCTTCCATTTTATTCTCATCAAAATATCCCCCTCCTCAACCACTCTCTCCAGTGGCCCCCATTACTCCCATCTGTTTCTCTGATGAAGGCTACAAGCAGCTGTCTTCCTACCCCCAGAAACCTGTGGGTTTTGATCTGGGATGGCTCACATGCATGCAAGTCATCAAGAAATGCTGTAATCCACTAACTTATCACACTGAATATCAAGCATAAGACTCTAGTGCCAGATGCTATGCTAAAATGAAAGGACTTTTTTAACAATGGGACATGTTGGAAGGAACTGATGTGGTGGACAACAGCCCCTTAAATCACAACTTATGGGCTGTGTATTGATCCTGCTGCTGAAAATACTGTACCATTTTACCTGCTGCAATGCAATGGACTCATTAGTACATCACAGTAACCATAAACCGTGGTTTACCGAACACAAGCAAATCGTGCCCACTTGGCTTCTCTCTACTCCCCCAGCCTGCACTAGGAGGAAACAAACAACAATCCCTGGCTTCGTGTTGCACCCAAACCAAGGACTGTGGTTTTTTTCAGACCAATAAACCATGATCAGTATAAGCCAAGAACAAACCTTGGTGGAAGTGGAAGTGAAACAAACTGCAATGATGTGATGGTAAAGGTAAAGGTAAAGGTACCCCTGCCTGTACGGGCCAGTCTTGCCAGACTCTAGGGTTGTGCGCTCATCTTGCTCTATAGGCCGGGAGCCAGCGATGGACACAGCTCTAAATCAAGGATTGTGGTTTGTTTCCTCCCAGGAGGGGCAACAAAGAGCAAAGCAGGAGTAATTCACCTGTGCTTGGTAAGCCATGGTTTACCATGACATGCAAAGGCAGCCACCAAATGTCTAAACTAAATAGGTAACACTCCAGTGGGAAGGTAAACGGCGTATTCGTGCGTTGCTCTGGTTCGCCAGAAATGGCTTAGTCATGCTGGCCACATGACCCGGAAGCTGTACGCCGGCTCCCTCGGCCAATAAAGCGAGATGAACGCTGCAACCCCAGAGTCGGCCACGACTGGACCTAATGGTCAGGGCTCGCTTTACCTTTTTATTTTGAGTTCTTAGCATGTAGCTTGTAGAAACATGGTGGCCAAAGACATCTTGGGTCTCTCTCTCTACAACCCAGCTCTATGATATATGACATTCTGTTTCTAAGCCTTTATGGATCTGCTTCCTTCTCAATGCAGAAAATGTTGTGCATGGTAAGAAACCCATAGCAACAGCTGCATTTTTCAAAGCAAAATTAAGAACGTTATTCAGTAAATCATTGCTAAAACTGGTAAAAAGCTAACCCAATACGCCTTTTGCAGCTATTCCTAATTACCAATAAAAATGTAAATAATATTTGAAGGCCATATCTTAACTATCACACTATGCAACCTAATTTCACAGTGAATTACCAAACCTTCTGCTTATATAATTGCCCATATAATTCCCCCCCAAAAAGCAATCAACATTCCTAACCCAAGTGGCATAACAGTTGTTGATCATTAACTGCTCAGGTCAGTAAAAAAGGAGAACAAAAACCTCGCATCCATTTAAGTGCAGGCAACTGCTCCCTTACTCCCCACCACTTCCACCTGACAAAGGATTTCAACATAGCACTACACAAGAAATCAAATCCATGCAGCAAGGTATGTGTTCTGGAAGTTCTCCTCTTCATGCGTCCTTGCACTTCAAAATTAGCTACAATGGAAATGCCATGCTTCTGAGACAATAGATGAAAAGAGCTGAACTACGGTTGCCACTAATCTTTTGTGCAAGTAAGGCAAAGGAGAAGGACACCACTGCTGCACCAAAAATTATACAGACATAATCAGTACACACATTCCGCTTTTATCTGCCGTCACTTTCACGCAGTCTGCTTTTTTAACAATACATGACGGGCACGACAAGGCCATTTGCTCTTGGACCAAGCAGAAAATTCCAGACCAAATTTTTCACAGCACAGCAGATTAGGACCCCAGCCAAAAAGAGGATAGGGTGGGGGTGGGAAGCTCACTGCTACTGTATACCGATTTCCCCAAGCCAAAGTTAATTGCTGGGACACATGTGACAGCATTTGGTCCCCTGTTTCTTTATCATTGTGATTTTCCACACATAACTTCCCTAGTGTACAGTCATACCTTGGGTTACAGATACCTTCGGGTTACGTGATTTCAGGTTGTGCACCGCGCCGAACCCAGAAGTACCGGAACTGGTTACTTCCGGGTTTCGGCGCTTGCACAGAAGCGCTAAATTGCACTTTGTGCATGCGCAGAAGCGCCGAATCGCGACCCGCGCATGCACACACACGGCACTGCGGGTTGTGAATGCTGCGGGTTGCGAACGTGCTTCCCACACGGATCACGTTCACAACCCAAGTGTCCACTGTAATGCCTAGCACTGGCTGCCATAGTATGCTTCTCTTGTTTACACATCAGAATAAGATGCACTGTGGGGCTGGGGAGGAATGAGATCTGGAAAAACCAGCACTAATAGTTTTAGAAGTGGAGTGAAAAGTCACAGAATGAAGATGTGACCAGGTAGTGGATAGTATAAAATGTACATCAGACCGAAGAGGAAAAGGGCTTGTGAAGTTCTACAGAATGGTAGAAACCGATCAACTTCAAGCATCATTCTGGTGTCTGTTTGCCGCATGTTAGGCTTAGTTCTCTCCAACAGAAGGTGAGAACGTGAGAAGAGCCTGCTGGACCAGGCCAGTTACCTATCTAGTCCAGAGTCCAGTTCTCACAGTGGCCAACCAGATGCCTGTGGGAAACCAGAAGCAGAACACGAGCACAAGAGCCCTTTCCCCACCTGTGGCATTCGGCAACTGGTATTTGGAATCACTATTGCTTCCAACTGTGGAGGGAGGGCATAGCCATCATAGCAGATGGCCAGAGATAGCCCTCTCCTCCATGAATTGGTTCCATCTTTTAAAGCCATCCAAGTTGGTGCCCATCACTGTCTCCTGGAGGAGGGAGTTCCAGTTTAACTAAGCGCTGCATTTCTGCTTCATTGAATGAGTAGGCAAACCTATTTCTCAATTCTACCACTTTACACACCTGATAGGACTGTGCCTGCGCATTAAAATATTACCCTGTTCGTATAGCAAATTAGATATTGGGAGGAAGGCTTCTAGCTTCCACAATGCTTTTCTTTTTGTTGTTGCTATGGAGAGACATTTAAGAACATGATCTGCGACCTGAGGTGGTACAATCCAGACACAGGTTTATCACCTCACCTGCTGTTTGGAGGCTCAATTGGTCAGCAAACTAGGGATTCAAATGCTGCTCAGTGTCTGTGGCTCTGAAAGAGTTGCTAGACTCCAACTCCCATCATCTCCCTCCATGGACCATGCCAGCAGGGCCACTAAAAGTTGGACTTCTACAGCATCTAGAAAGCCACAGGTTCCGCACCAATAATTTATTCATTAAATTTATTTCCCAGCCTTCATCCCAAAGGAGCCAGGGCATCATCAATAATACAATGCAATTAAAACTTCTGAAAACAAAGAAGCATTTGCCTTCTTTTACAGGGAATATAATGTCAGTGTTGCCAGGAACAGTATCTTCAAATACTTGGGGTAAACATGTTTTTGAATTTCACCTGTAAGTTAATAATGAGGGAGACACTGTGGTGCTGCCTGGTTGACAGGGACTCACAACAAGGCATTCCCCCAACATGGACCCACCAACAAAAAGGCCCTGCCAACCCCCAATGGCAGCACCATCAACAGAGCCAGTTGCAAGTGGTTGATATTGCGGAAAGGGTGCTTTTAAAGCTCCTTGGGTCTCAAGCCATTGAGGGCTTTGCATTCATTCTAGTACAGACATCTTGCATTGAGCCCATTAGCTCACTGGCAGCTGGTCCAGGAGACACATAGCTCTGCTCCATGATGTGAAAGAACCATTGTTTAGCTTTTTTGAGTACACACTGCAGTGGCACAAGGCCACTTGCAGCAGTAGCCTGCCATCCGTGCTGATTTAGATACAAAGATAAAGGCATCAGCATGACATTGCTCCGGCATACAGAATTTGCCTTCTCAGTAAGGGTTCAATGCATGCCTGGTTACTAAGCGCTACTCATATTTTATTAGGAGCCAAAAATTTGGGAGTGAGGTGAATTGCACCAGGACATCATCGCTCAGCGGATATTGTTGTACAGGCAACGACCAACTTACGCACCTCCAATTGATGCATGACTGCGCATGTGCACATCACTCCAACCTGGAAGTGGCCAGAGCAGGCTTATGCCTGCTCCACCAACATGCGCAGGATTCAGGAGCATAACATCCATGCAAATCAGTTGTTGCCTGTACCTTCCCATGATGCCACTCCCTGATCCTCCTTTTCTGCTCACTGAGAAGCAGGCACTGAGTAACAAGAAAGAAATATGAACTTTAATTCAACTGCAACACTTGCTGAAGTTAGCCTTTGGTTTGTGTTAATCATATCTGTATTTTCCTCCCTTACAGCACTCACACCAAAAGAAATAGTGGGGAGACAGACAAGGTGGAGGGGGGGAAGGGATTATTAAACTACCCAGGAAAGGTGAAGGAACAGTCCCCAGGGCTATGGAACACACCCAATTAGTTAAACAGTTGCTAAATTCCTGTCTGCAAGAGTAAGTCTGACAAGACATGCCAATTTTAACATAAAAAGAAAGAATATTAAAGGCAAGCAGAAGTTCTAAATGGAAACGCCTGCTGTTCTCACATAATACGAAGCGAGTCATGGGACCCCTTTTAACTTTTGACCAAAGGTAAAGCAGAGCATGTTCCAACTTCACTGCAGGCAAAGGCTGTGAGATTCTTAATCCCGAGGCTAAAAATTCTTTGCTTTTTAAAGAGATCGTAGCCCACTTCATATCTGACCTTTTACTTTAATGTAGATAACCTCTCTATAGAAAAAAAAATACATACTTCACTTGTGCAGCAAGCTCCAAGTGTTCATTATGACACAGGTATAGGGATCAGGAAGCTATTCCAGCCTTCAAGCCATTGTTATTTTATCAATCAAATGCTTGTGTGTGCCACCTCACAAGTGAGCATGTACACAATGTATAATCTTTGCACAGAAAAATGATCAGGTGTTAAGACCCCTTTCCTTGCACATAGATTTTAATTATTTGTCCTTAAACACTTACTGACTTAAAAAAACAACCAACCAACCAACCAACCTACGACGGACTCTGAAGTCCAATAACACAATACATTAAGATGCCGCCATTTGAGGTACGTACAAAAGCTCCAATTTGTGAAGCAAATGTGTCTGAAGCATATAAAACTAATTATCTCCAAGCAACATGTAAATCAGTGACTGGGAACCCTCCAGAATATGCAGGACTACAACTCCCATCATTCCTCACCAATTGCCATGTTGGCTGAGGCTGATAGGAGCTAGGATTGAAGAACATCTGGAGGATCACAAGTTCCTTCCTTGATGCAAAGCATGGATGATGCCTCTTTCATACATATACACACAGCGATTAATCAGCCTGGTTTAAAGACATATACATTGTTCACAGTTTGTATGTTTGCTGGAAGAAACATATGGTATACATGGGAAAGGACCTCCAGAATCCTACACTGCTTCTGGATTCACAGGTGGTGCAGGGGGCTGGGAGAAGCCTCTCTTTGCCTTTGTTGGTAAGCTGGCTTGTCATTGTTCCCATTGATTGGTAACCTCACCCCCAAATTATTGAAATGCTCTTTGCGGTGGCAGATTCCTTTGAAAAGGGTTTGGAAGCATCAACTGGTACAAAAATTCAGCCACTCTTCAGTTATGGATCAATTAGCCTGGCTGACGTTTTGCTTCTAAATGCAAAGTGCTGGTTTCTACCTTAAAAGCAAAAATCAAGCAAGCATCCAAAAGCACATTATTCCCCACATGCCTTCATTTGAGGCACCTGAAGCTTCATGCTTTGTTCAGCATTGCCCGTGTGGTTGAGGAGAGAGGATTTGGAGCACAGCTTTCCATGTTGAGGCACCGACTCCATAACTTCCTCCAATAACTTAAGGGACTGGAACTGCTAGCATAAGCAGATACAGTCGCACCTTGGAAGTCGAACAGAATTCATTCTGGAAGTCCATTCCACTTCCAAAATGTTTGGAAACCAAACTCTGGCTTCTGATTGGCAGCAGGAAGCTCCTGCAGCCAATCAGAAGCCGCAGAAGCCCCGTCGGACGTTCGGGTTCCAAAGAACGTTTGCAAACCAGGACACTCGCTTCCAGGTTTGGGGCATTCGGAAGCCAAAATGTTCAATTTACAAGGCGTTGGGGATCCAAGGTAAGACAGTATTTTAAATGTGACTGTGTGATTCTGTAATTGTACATTTCACTTGTGTGGGCCTGTTGTTTTTAGGATAGATTCGGAAAGTTTCCCCATGTTGAACTCTATGCAGAAAGGAGTCCAGATATTTTAAATAATATTATTGAACAATTTGATACATTAACTTGAGAGCATTGCATTTGTTCCTTATCTCCATATATTCAGCATTTTCTGTCTTCCCTCCTAGATGTTGAGCAAAACAGTATATTAAATAGCCACCAATTATATTATTATGAGTTTGTGGGTAGAAGACTACCATAATCCCGAGAACCAGCAAGTGTTAGAATTTAATCAAGCTTCTGGATGTTAAGCTGAGTACTAGGTCACTCTAATCCCTGGATCTAGGAAGTGTTAAAAGCTAACTAAGACAAGCTAGCCTCCCAGCTGATGGGCCAGTAAGAGAACAAAGCATCAAAGGACTTATACAGATAACGGCAGAGTGTGTGACATCACTAAGCAAAAAGGCAGCAAACTGAACAGCCAGAAATGTAGCACATGATGTTTGACGTCTGTTTGAATCAAAGGCTGTGGCTATAGAAGAAACAAGATGCTTTTGGGGTATTGATGCTGTGAACCCCTTCATCACAGGCTCAGCTTATATATACGTAAAAATCAGTGATGGCCAAATTTGGCCCTCCAGCTGTTTTGGGACTACAATTCCCATCATCCTTGACCAGTGGTCCTGTTAGCTAGGGATGATGGGAGTTGTAGTCCCAAAACAGATGGAGGGCCAAGTTTGGCCATCACTGGTGTAAATAAACCTTAAACTCACCACTGTGCCTCATTTCCAAAAGGAAATAGACCCTAGGTGAAGGCCTGGAACCTCTGGAATATCACACTGCTCAGGGATTGGGGTGGCTTGCAACAATATTATCTGGATTTCTAATTCAAATTAGACAGTCAAACAGTCTCCCTTGGGAGGTTATGGACTCTCCTTCCTTGGAGGTTTTTAAGCAGAGGTTCGATGGCCATCTGTCATGGATGCTTTAGCTGAGATTCCTGCATGGCAGGGGGTTGGACTAGATGACCCTTGGGATCCCTCCAACTCTACAGTTCTATGATTTGAGTGACATTCTTCGTTTTTTCACAAGATGCTGCGACATCTTGCAGGTACATGAGAGTGGAAGCAATGCAGATTTAACTGATTCAGATTCAGGTAACTTTAACTGTCAGCAATATACATCGAATTATGCATGTGTATTCAGGCTACTTTAAAAAACAGGATTCCAGAATTTGAGTGCTACAGGTTGCTACATAAAAGTGGAAGAATGCCAGGCCTTGTTGGCCTATGTCTATCCCTTTTCAAAAGGTTTCCAAATCATACATGTAAAATCTTGAAAGAAAAAGAGTAAACGTTATTATGCTATCATTCCCACATCCCCTCACTGACCTTAATCTAGACTTCAAAAGCTAAGCAGATGTTTCAATAGGAAATTCATCTGCAATATGACAGCTGTACCAGCAGCAATATAACAAGCACCACCTTCCACAGCTTTTGACAATTATTTCCTTTCAAGACTCCTTTTGCTTGTCAAATGTTTTCCAAGGAAAAGACACAGACCTTTAAAAAAAAATTCACCTCCATGCATACTTCACTGAATGAACTGATTCTCATTTACAAGGAAATCTCGAGTCGAAATGCAACTGTTTCACACCCAAGGTCAGTAAATCTCAGTTCTCTCCTGGGCTGGGCTGTTTCCATCAGACCAGGCTATGACCCAGTCAATAGGGGTCACTGCTAAACAATGCTAACTTTCAAGCAGCTAGAAAGAGAGGAATAGAAGAACCCCAAGCTTTCATGTTGAGTTCCTATTTACCAATCCCTATGAGTGTTTTCCAGCAGGATCTTTAAGGAGGAGCACCACCGCCCTCAGCACATTCTCTCATCAAAAAGCAAACTGAGTATTTATTTAAGAGCAGCCCATCTTCCATTTGGAAACAAAACCGAATTATTAAAGAATCGTGTGGCTGTTATGTCCACGGGGATGTCTTAGGCTTCTGATCCAATTTATTCATGACACTTTGTTAAAAAGCATGCTAAACAGACCCTATGCATCCAATATAGAATTCTAGGATTATAGTCCAGCATACAGTGGTACCTCGGGTTACATGCGCTTCAGGTTACAGACTCCACTAACCCAGAAATACTACCTCAGGTTAAGAACTTTGCTTCAGGATGAGAACAGAAATCGTGCAGCGGCGGCGCAGCGGCCCCATTAACTAAAGTGGTGCTTCAGGTGAAGAACAGTTTCAGGTTAAGAACAGACCTCCAGAATGAATTAAGTGCTTAATCCGAGGTACCACTGTACTTTTGTCAGTTGGGGACTAACAGGGCCATCCTATGCATACCAACTCAGATTTAAGCCTCATCCACTTTCGTTATCTCACCATCAAAATAAAGAAGCAGGATCCAGGCTATCTTCAAGCACCACTGTCTATATTAGTCTACCTGTCCTTTGAAACCTTCAGGTTGGAGTGTTGCTTTAATATCTGGGAGACCAGGGTTCAAAATCGCCACTTGTGAAGCTAACTGGGTGACCTCGGGCCAGTCACGGTCTCTCAGCCTAATCCATGTACCTCACTGGGCATGAGTATAAAATGGAGAGGCAGAGAACTATGCATGTCCCTTTGACCTCCTCAGAGGAAAGTTGGGATATAAATGTAATAATAAATTTAAAAAATAAAAAGAGAAAGGGTTGAAATAAAAAGAGACAAAAACACTTCCAACAGGGAATCAACAGCATTGTTTTGTTGCAGGTTCCATTTGTACTAAATTGGCAGTGAGCTCCAATAATCATGTGACCTGACAATGTTCCTAGTTGTCCATTCATCTTGCATTGGGTAATGATGATGATAACTTATTAAATTTGTAGACCTGAAGATCCCAGGGTGGTTCACAACAGGAAAAAAAAAACGAGAATACAAAATACATAATGAAACAAAAACAACCCAATAACTCTCTACCACAAACACGTTTAAAAAGTCATAAAATGTTAATCAGCCAAACTCCTGGCTGAAGAGAAATGTTTTCGCCTGAAGAGAAACATTGTCCCTGGCACCTAAATATATTAAATGTTTGTCTTAGAAGAATACAGCGTTGCCAAATGAAATTATGCACTCAATGCGGAGTCAGTTGTTTACACATTACTATTTTTGTATCTCCTAAACAGGAGCAAAGTGACACATTTTATTGTCATTTGCGTGTTCAGCACCTCAAAATTAGTAAATATTGACTATTTTGATTTTGAGGGCATTTTGTGCATTGTGCAGGGTAGTCACGGAGTGAATTTTAACTGGAAAGGTGGTTTGCAGACCTCTCTTAAAAACAAATGGATTTGCTGCGTATTTACCCTAAAGTAAATCTAATAGTGCTCAATGCTGTCTACTCCCAGGCAATAATTGCCTCCTAAGTTCTAAATTCTCTTGACTAGATGGATAGATGGGTTCAGCAATATAGAAACCTTTGACTGGTACATGGCTCCTGAAATGCACCTTACTGTACAAAGGTAATATTTATATTTGTTGCTCTGCCCCCTTTTTCCCTCTGGCTCCGCCCACCACCAACATGCAGGATATGGAAGGCTGCCTGTGAGACAATGCAGGATGAAGGAGATCTCCCACCTCAGGAGATTTTTCAACAGGAAAAAAATATAATTCAAATTGGGTTTCCCAGGTACTTCATACCTTTCCTACACAACTGTGTAAATCTGATCACTAAAACATGCTGCCTTGTTTACACCACTTCATTCATACAGTTGGGCCTTGCATCTTTGTTGCACTGTATACATTTTGCATGCTGCTACTTTTTAACCTTATAAAAGAAAGTATCTTTAGAAATATTCCAATAAAGGCTCCTTCTTATGGACAATGCCTATAGGCAGTTCCCGGGACTGACAGTGCAACCCAAGTCAACTGAGAAGGAAGTGGAGCTTACACCCCAGAAAGTCGATTAAATATTGCACCAAAGTATGGGAATATAGGAACCTGCACAAGGGATGTCGTTGTCTTCTGTATTTCCAGCACTGCTCCTTTCTGCCTTGGCCCAGCCCCACCCTCACACAAAAACTAAAGTAGCAAACAAAAATGAAACACCGTTCACTGATTTCAGAGGCTTCAAACACTATGATGCGCTGCACACAAATAAATTATTGTTTGTTTCAAGGATATTTAACTCAAGGTCTTATTTTGAAAGCAATGTTATAGGTAACAAGTTCTTACCTGTTTCTTCATCTATTCTGAAAATTCCAACACCAGATCCATCCCTTATTGAGTATCTGATCTCACCATCTCTTCCTGTATCCTCATCATAAGCCGACAGAGTCATCACTGAAGTACCAATGGGAACATCTTCGCTTATAAAACCTTTATCCACAAAGCTGGGAAAGCGTGGAGGGTGAAGGTTTTCGTTTACATCAACTACTTCAATCTCAATGTAACAGGTAGACGACAATGATACTGGTTTGCCTTTGTCTTTGGCCCGTACCGTCAGATTATAAACTTGTTTTCTCTCAAAATCCAGCCTCTGTACAACACGAATTGCTCCACTAAGTTTATCTACGTCAAAACTTCCATCCCCACCATCTAAAAGGCTATACCGCACTTGGCTTGACTGGCCCAAGTCAGGATCATGGGCTTCTAGCCATGTGATGATTGTTCCTTCGGGAAGGTCTTCTCGAATTTTCACACGGTAATTGGATGGGATAAATTTCGGAGGATTGTCGTTGACATCTTCTAAAGACACCTTCAGCAGAACGGTTGAAGATAACTGTGCTTCCTCTTTAGCTTGGTCCCTGGCCTCTATTTTCAGAAAATACACAGGTTGCTCTTCACGATCCAGAAGCCCCACAACTTTCACAATACCTGTCACGCTATCAATGGCAAACGTGTCAGTATCTGTAAGAAGAGAGTATCTCACTTCCCCATTAGTCCCCAAGTCTTTGTCTATGGCTTCTATTTGAATGATTTCTGTATTTAGGTTCGTGTTTTCGGTCACGTCCACAAAATAGCTATCCTGTAAGAATTCTGGACAATTGTCATTGGCATCTAGAACCCTGATATCTAAAAGACGCCAGTCAGACTTTTGTGGTATCCCAAGATCATAAACAGTAA
The DNA here is from genome assembly GCF_027172205.1 of Podarcis raffonei. Lineage (NCBI taxonomy): Eukaryota > Metazoa > Chordata > Lepidosauria > Squamata > Lacertidae > Podarcis > Podarcis raffonei. The sequence goes on along the minus strand of NC_070610.1, from coordinate 28,932,393 downwards.
TATTCAATGTATATTTATCTTTTACTTCTCGGTCAAGGGCAGAAAGGATTTTTAGAATTCCCGTCTCCATACCAATGATAAAGCTGCTATCGTTATTACCTCCAGAGATAGCATAGACAAGCTTTCCATTGAAACCAGTATCTAGATCACTAGCATTCAAATGTATGATGCTGGAACCGATGAGTTGATCTTCTTTTACCTCAATGCTTTTGGGAAGGCTATTTCCAAACTGAGGCGCATGCAGATTCACAGAGTAAGTGTCAAAAAACACATCGTCAGCTTCACCACGACCATGCAGCTTATTTGCCTGCAGAAGTTTCTCCGCCAGCATTTTGGCGACACCAGTCTCTTCACATTCTAAGTATACTGGTTTGCGGCTGGCAATGACAGTAATGTTAATATATAATGGGGCTGACAAATTTTCTCCATCTGTGGCTGTTATTCTCAAGCTATGAAAAGTTGCTTTTGCACCCAAGCCATCTCCTAATGATTGCTTCAAGGAAAGCACCCCAGAGTTTGGATTTAAACTAAACAAATCTAATTCATTTCCAGATTCAATTTGGTATTGTACCAGCTGCAGCTCATCAGCATCAATAGCAGACACAGTTGTTATTTGTTCTCCAACAACAAGTTCCCTGGGGATTGTTCCCTCACAATTTATTTTCTCAAACAGTGGAGTGTTATCATTCAAATTATTTAAAGCTATAGTAACAGGGACTTCAACTTCTCGGCGATATGGTGTGCCCCAGTCAGAAGCTCGAATTCTCAATTTATAGATTCTTGGCATTAATTCATAATCCAAGTTTTCAGAGGTACTGATAACACCAGTAAAGTGGTTTATTACAAAAGGAACAGGGCTTATATTTGCAATACTGTATGTCACATAGCCATTCTCACCTTCGTCAAGATCTTTTGCATTCACACTCGTGACACTTGTACCTATAGGAACATTCTCATCAAACGAAGCTTTATAAGAAGTCTGGGTAAATTCAGGGGAATGAGTATTCATATCTATAACTTTAATCGATACTGTTGCAGAGGCTTTTCTGTCACTTGTCATAATGTCAAATTCAATATGGGATGCACGCTGTGCATTTATGGGATCTAAAGTACTAACAAGCCCAGTATAAGGATTCAAGTGGAATCTGATTTTGCTTGGTGCGTTTCTAAACACGTATCTCAAATGGGAATAAGTAGGCAGAGTTTTTACCATAACCACAGGAGTGTTTGGTGGGGCAAATTCACTTATTTCTGCCCTGTAAACAGCTCTTTCAAACTGGACTGGTCCCGATCTAAATTTTGGGGATGCCACATGAATCACTTTGACAGGAGAAAATTTGGGAGGATTTCCTTTATCTTTAGCTTGCAGAGTTAGATTATAGCCAAACAGTTGGCTCTCCCAATCGATACTGCCAACAGCTTTTATTTTATATTCTTTTCCTCCTGGAAAAGTCCTCACAGTTTTAAACTGCTGAAGAGGGTCACCCGCCACAATGCTCAAAGACGCTACCTCTCCATTTGAACCGTGATCCCTGTCCTCAACTGTTACGATTGCATATGATGGATCCTTGTCAAGCTCTGAAGGAGCCAACGTAAGGGCTGTGATAACCGGAGCATACTCATTCGCCTGTTCTATATGAACCGTCAACCTTGCCATGCTGCTGATGCCACTACTGCCATACAATTTCATCCCACGATCCACAGCAAGGATTTCCATTTCATAAACGTTTGTCTCTGAATAGTCAAGTCTGCCAGTCAGGACTATTATGCCGCTGGTTGGATGTATAGCAAACATATCTGTCCTCTCTTTAAAACTGTAATAAAACTCTCCATTGGTTCCAATATCTGCATCTGTTGCGCTAACTCTGGCAATGCTCGTCCTTATTGCTGTATTCTCAGGCAATGAAACACTGTAAGAAGTTGGAGAAAACAAAGGCCGTAAGTCATTTGTATCCAACACTTGCACTCGGACTCTCGTACGAGCTTCCATATTTGTGCTCTTCTCTATTGCTTTGACAGTTAACACGTAATGGTCTTTGACTTCCCTGTTAAGTATAGCTGTGTTCCCTCCCTTGGTCCGTATTCGTAAAAAGCAAAAGTCTCCTAATAGATACTCTTCCGCTTTGAACAAGTTCTCGTTATCCCCAGAAATTATTTTGTATTTTATATCCCACAGCAAGTTCGTGATATAAATGCCCATTTTCACCGGATGTCCAACGTAAGTCTTGGCCGCAGAGTTTTCATACACCGTGGCATTGTAATGAGTTTGGGTAAACTGCATTGGCGACGTGTGATGCAATCTTGGATTCCCTTCACAGTTTCCAAAATGCTGCACAAGCAGCGAGAGGAGCAGCAGCAACATGGTCAAATGGCTCTCCATGGAGGCAAGTTCCAAAAACCTGAAACAAAAACAAAAAAGGATATCAATCAGGGTTTTCCAAACTATTATGGAAAGTTTGCTACTCACTCCCCATAGACTTGTTGAAAAGGAACCACCATGCAAGTCCCTCGCTTGACGTAAGGAACTCTGCCCAAGAAAGAATGCTATCAGTCACAACCAATGTATTCTCTACAAATCAATAAACCAAAATCTGAAATGGAAAGCTGAGTTTACAGTTCAAGGGATTTCCCTGAAAACAATACCTAGTGCTACTTCCCTAGGCTAAATAACAGTTGTCTCCTAATACAGGTTACATACGCTTCAGGTTACATACACTTCAGGTTACAGACTCCGCTAACCCAGAAATAGTACCTTGGGTTAAGAACTTTACTTCAGGATGAGAATAGAAATCATGCTCCGGCAGCGTGGCAGCAGCAGGAGGCCCCATTAGCTAAAGTGGTGCTTCAGGTTAAGAACAGTTTCAGGTTGAGAATGGACCTCCAGAACGAATTAAGTACTTAACCCGAGGTACCACTGTAGTTGCAATGATCTTCCTCTGTATTCTTGCCAACCCAAGAAAGGAGTGGTTAAATTCAGTCATATAGAGCCGATTGCCTCTCTTGGGCAAAAGCACCACAGCACTCCTTTGATCAGGCAGAATGATGCAGCACTATTTCTGAGATAAGAGAAAGAAACGCCCAACTATCTTACCTGCCCTTTTCTGTCCCACAGGAAGAGGGAGGGGAAACAACTTCAGTAATGCCACCCGAATACCACTATAATGAATAATAGCTGTAGTGCCTTTACACCTGTACTTTCTGTCTTTCTAATGGCTATGATTCTAATTGGGAAAGTAAAGGCAGGTCATTCAAGCTCTGAGCTACTATTCACCGGAAAGCAAAAATATACTACAGAAGAAATTAAGTCTTCTTTTTACCTACTTTACCCTTTACCAAAGGCTACAAACCCACATGAGTTTTTAAAATATTAAGCAGATTATAAAATGCTTTAAAATAAAGTGATTTGCCCAAGTATTTTTTTAGAAAGATGGGAAGAAACTAAATCAATGTTCCAGTTCTGCTCTTGAACAATTCAGAAAAGAGAGATGCCAGAAGCTGTTCATCATACTAGCTTCCCAACATGCTTAATTGCACTTAATGTTATGTGACCAACAACAGAAACTCTAGGAAGTGCTAGGATTAACCCTAATACATGGGATTGCATGCAACGGACTTCTGCTTGTGCAACAAATCATCCACCTCCTCTTCTCTGCAGGCCCCAGAGCACCCTCAAAGTTTGCTCCAGAGGGTTGGGGGACCCTCTGCAACAGATTGTTGGGGTGCACAGGAAGAGAAGAGGATGGGGCAGTCCCATTGCACAAGTGGAAGGTGATTCAGGCAGCATTGTATACAACCCATGATATTGCAGTAGTTCACTAAAATCCTGAGTGCAGTTATCATCGAAGAACAAGAAGAAATAAACCATTCCTCTATGATAAATAACCATTTCAACTTTTTATAAAATTGCATGTGCCAAACTGTTTATTCCAACCATCACTTATTCAACAAAGCACATGACTACTACTTGCAAACTGCTCAATTCTGAACCTGAAAGCATAGGCGGGTTTAGATCATTGAAGCTTTACTCAAGATTGCACATACACTTAACTGTAGAAAGAAGACCATAATAATCCTTTTGTTGGCTGCGTTACCATAATGTGCAGGTTATTTTGTATTTTATCAGAACATGAGGCAAAAGCAAAATCCTATTAAAGTTTACTTGGAAGAAAGTCCCACTGTATTCAGTGGGGATTACTCTCTAGAAAGTGTGTTTTAAGATTGTAGCCTACAATAATTACTTTTGAGTTCTTCCTCTCTGAACAACTCTGGTATTTATCCTTCCAAAAGAGTATGAGGGTCATGCTACTGCAGAAACTGCCAACAAAAAAGAAAAGGAAAGAAAGATCAAGGCCACCACTCAGGCAAAGTTGAGCACTTTGAAGTCCCACTGATGTCCCAGTGGAATTTGGTTGGCCACAGTTAGAGTATGCTTGTCAAGAGAGGATATTAGACTGATCCAGCAGGGTTTATTTCCTTAAGCATGGGGGGGGAATAGTTTGCAAGGAGTAAATGCCAATGATCTGAATAAATAAGCTGACTAATTTATTGTATTTTACTGGACACTGCAAGCCTGAACTGTATTTTATGCTGTTCTGGGTGTTGGCATTGTATGGCTTTTTTTTTTTTTTTTTTTTGTATACCGCTTTGAATTTTTTGGAGGGTAAGCAGTCTACAAATATCTTAATAAATAAATAGAATTGCATGGATAAGCCTGGGCTTAGCTTTCCTGCTGAAACTGATGGGAATTAAATGTGGAACTGCAATGGGAGTTACACCCAAGGTATTTCCGGGGCTGGGGGGTGGGGGATGATTCACAATACCCTACTCTTGGTAAGGAGTATACACTCTGCCATTACAAGCATAACACAGAGAGAGAACTTACGCACACCTTCTACTAAGGATAGGAAAGTAAATCAAGCTTTGCTCTCCCCCTCCAGACAATTCTGGGAGTCCTAAGAAGAAAAATCACAACCTCAGTCCATAGTTAACTATTCTCTCCCTTCCACTGTCTGCTAATAAGGAAAGAGATAATTACTCTTCATGTTCTCCCATTTTTCATCAGCTCAGCCAGGTAATAAATGGGTTCTGGGGACGATGAGCAGAGGGAAAGATAGTACTGTTTTAACAAAAGCCACAGTTGGCTCAAATGGTTAGAGTGTGGTGTTGGTAATGGAAAAGTCGCAGGTTCAATCCTCATAGGGCCACCTGCATACTCCTGCATTGCATGTGGTTTGACCTCAAGAGTCCCTTCCAACTATGAAAAACTTGTGAAAATAAAAGGGGGACTCCTTCTCCCTGGTATTGGAGCAGCTGTAACTTAGGCTGTCCCGAAATCAAAGACAAAGACCCTATAATCCATAGGAGCGAACTCCTAGGGGCCGAGGTCCCTCTCCCCCCCCCCAAAAAAAATCTGAGAGCTCCTGAAAGTTAATGGGCATTGCCATTCAAACTCGTGGGATCGACTATGTGGGTCCCCCCCCAAATATTTTATTGAAGTTGGCACTTTTGCTGGAATCCTCCTGTTCTGGCTGGATTGTGCTCTGTCCTCCCAACATTAAGGGCTACACAAAAGCCAAGATAACACAGCAACAAGATATCATAGTAACCTATCCTGGGGAGTTTAGAAGAGAGCAGATTTGGCAAGTCAACCCCCCGCCCCCCTTGGTATTGCCCTGACCGGCTCACGGCAGCAGCAGCAGCAGCAGCACAATAGCTCCGCGCTGCCCCTCGCGCCCCACTTGCTAGTCACCGCACGTCGAGTCCACCCCCCTCCCCAGCCATCCCACCTCCGCTGGGAGGGGGGCGACTCTCTAGGGGCAACAAGGGGGAGGGGAAGAAGAAGAAACCAAGGCACCAAGCGCCGCCACCTCACAACGCCGCCCGTCGCTACCTGCCTCAAGCCCGGCTCCAACTCCGCCAGTGCGCCCTGTTTCCCAAGTTTCTCCTCCGCGGCGCCTCAGGCGGGGAAGAAGGCGCCCTGCTGGCTCTCCAACAACTTTCTTCCCACGAAGTTTCTCCCCCGGGCAAGGGCGAGCGGGCGCCCTGTTCCTCGCCGCTCAGCTCTGCCTCGCCCGAGGGGGAATTCGCTTCCCCACCCGAGGGACCTGGAGCTCCCCGTCCGGCATGGCCAGCAGCCGGGCAGCGTCTCCTGGCGAGCTCGCGCGTTCTTTCTTTCTTTCTTTCTTTCTTTCTTTCCCCTCCGTCCCTCGCCGGTCTCCTTTCTCCGAAGCGGCTCTCCCTCTCTCTCGCCCCCGGATTCCTCCGCCAAAAGCAGGGGCAGCCGCCACAAACCGCCTCCGGAACTAATTTCTCTGGCATGAAAACCAAAACCACACTTTTCAGCGGCTCCGCGCCTCGCCACCATCTGGCTCCGGAGTGATTATAACCCTGCAGATCAAACGCCACCACTATCTTTCTTTCTTTCTTTCCCACTCCTCTTTTCTAAGGAAAGGAGCAAATCAAGCTGGGAGAGAGCCGAGAGCAAACGCAGAAAGCCTTCCGGCTCGGGAAGGCTTCCTCGGGAGTAAATCTCACTTGAAACGTATTCGCACCGAGGAACAGCTTCGGATCGGGCCACGTTGGCTCCGAAACGAGTCCCTGTGCAATTCAGAAGAAATCGCTTTGAAGCAAGGGCTGGGAAAGACGTTTACATGGGAGTAAGACCCATTGAACGTGCACAGGATCGAGCTTTCCAAGCAACACATCCCACCCACCCCCTCAAAAAAAAAATCTCAGTGGGGCTTACTCGTGAGTAAGGACGTTTGGTCTCTCGGTCGTGTTAATTAACACTCTCTAGTTAATCCTTTCCTCGGTGGCTCAAATATCTGCTTTTAATTCATGAGGTCGATGATGTCATAAATCAAGAAAGCGAGAACAAGGGATCTTTCATGCTTTCTTTCTTTTTAATTAAAAGAAAAAGCAACACTCCGTTCTCAAAGTTTGTTGTTTCCAACCGCCCGGGTTTCCGCAGAGAATTATTGCAATCTGCTCTTGAATACGTCTCATCGCGTTCCCAAGCCTATAATTACTCGAGAGTTCGTCTCATTGTGCCGCAAGCCCTAAAAAGGAAGCCTCCGCAAACCAAATCTTACCTCCTCCAGGGCTTTTAACACTCCACCGCCCAAACCTCCCAGCGACTCCGCTTTGGAGAGCGTAATAAATAATCGCCAGCACTTCCGTGCACAGCTGGGCTAAGCTAACCCCACATTCTGCAAAATTCCAGCCTTGCAAAGCGCGCCCCATGCTACGCCCTGCAGCGCAATTCCCAGCATCCCCCTTATTACCCAGCCAGAAATTAAAGACGGGAAGGACAAAAATACCATCTTGGGAGGCCCGGACAGCTTTGAATGCACTTACGTATCTTGAATTAAAGGAGTTCCTTCTAACTTAATTTTTTTTTAAAAAAAATCCTCCAGAGAGCAGAATGGACATCTGCAAATAAAGTTTTAAAAAACTTGGGTGGCCAAAAAAGTAGTTATTGTTCATAGAATAACGATGATCAGTTTGCCACCCAATCCTATGATACTGTATCTGATACAGTGTATCACCTATATACATGCCCAGGCAAGTAACTCCTACTTGGTTCAATGGGATTTATTCCCAGGTAAATTGGTATACGACTGCAACCAAGTTCCACTCATTCAACCAACGGGATCCGGCCAGACACATGCACACTATTTAACAGGTTTACTCATGAGCAAGTCCCACTCCCTAAGCATTTTGGATTGCAGCAGTTTATGATGCAGCGCAAACGACAGCCAGTCCCTGATCGGAAAAGCAACTTCAACTGACTTCACTTCCACAGCCACACCGTACTGTTAACTCCTTGTGAAAACTAAACAGAGCTTTATGCGCGCCTAGCTCTGCATAGCACAAGGTGGGTCTGTTTGTTAGCTGGCAAGGGCGGGTAGAAATTGGGCTTCAGCGCTAGTAAGAATTTCCATTCATCTTCTCCACCCGCTCCTAATTCCACTTTGAATCTCACACGCAAAAAAGGGAGGGCAGTTTCGAGATTTTAGCTACTTACTCGTAGGAGCATGGATTTCCAAGGAGAGACCTAGATGCATGGCTGCCTTGTTTCGGAGAGACCGGACTCCAGATGGGGCTCTCCAATAGGAACAGAGACAGCTGCCCCCCTCCCCTGGGGGAGGGGAAAATGGGAGGGCTTCGGATTCTATTTCAGAGTTTCAATATTTAAAAAAAGTACTGTACGCCAATACTAGCAAGACAACTGTTAACATTTCATGGCACGTCTCGAAAGCACTCTGTAAAGGCGAGGAGGATTAAATAAATAAAAACCCACCAAGCAGCAGATCGCTCGCTCTGTTGAAAGGATTGTATACATGCATGTGAAAATCGGCAACCTGCACTCCCTGGAAGTGGGAATACCCGGAACCGACTATCTGTCGGCACAGTAAATTTCTATAGGTGGAGAAGGAGCGCACTGCCGCCGTCTACCAACAGGAGTTGGCAAACTGCTATCAAACGGAGCAATCGCAGGCCTCCCGTTCCCCAATCGCTCCGGAATAGCCTCTAGCTAACCAGCCCTCTCTGCAGGTCTACTTAGAAGCAAACTCTGTGTTCAATGGGGCTTCCTCCCAGGTAAATGTGTATAATATTCCCTCATTTGACACATCCAGCGAGCCTCACTTTCGAACAGACATGCACAAGCCCACTTTGTAAATCGCTTACTCTGGAGAAAATTATCTTGTTTTTTCCTGCCAGGGCCCAGCCCCTCACCTAACCAAACTGGAAAACCATCCATCACCTAGTTGTAAAGTAGAAGCGATTTGGGATTAAGGTGATTTACAGCACAGTCCTAATCATTCCTACGCAGATTCGAATCCTACTGAATGCAGTGAAGCTTTCTATCAGGTGAACGGTTTCTGAAGTGCAAGCTTAGTCCCCGTTCTCTTCTGTGGCGCATCGGCGCCGATCAAGGCGCTGTTTACTCGAAGGTAAATCCCACTGGACTCAATAGGCTTACTCCCGAGTAGACACGGCTTAGGCCGGTTTCCCTGAAGTGCTGAGAACCGAACCGGTCCAATAAAAGATAAGAGCAGTCAGGTTTCTAAAGTGGGGTGAGAGGGTCGCAGTGCATGATGACACGTGAAACCGCCACGACGCTTTCGGAATGAACCTTTCGGGGAAACGGGCTTGTCCAAGTGTGGATCGGAAGAGCAATACAGCGCTCCTAAACTCTTTCCTCCATCGAAGCTTGTTCCGAACCGAGTCAGAATAGGAAAAGAAGGAATGGGTGAGACGGGGGGGGGGCAAAACCTGAAAGAAGGAACCAACTCCTATGGGCTTGGGGTCCTTTCTTCGCCCCCCTAAAATATTTGAGGGCACCAGGTCCCCCCAAAGTTGATTGGTATTACCATTCAAATGGCGTGCGTGATCGATTATGTGGGGCGGGGCTTACCTGCCCCCCAATATTTAAGTTGGTTTGGCACTCTTGGTTCCTGGCGCCAACTTGAATAAAATATTGGAGGAACTGGCAAGCCCCTCCTCACCTAATCGACCGCATGATTGCACACACCCACAGTATTTGAATGGCAATGCCCATCAACTTTTGGGGGGTGGCCCCCTCAAATATTTTATGGGCGGGCTAGGGACCTCGGCCCCATGGGTTATAGTGATCAGACACTTGCCACCGCCACCCCAATCCCCCAGCTCTCCGCCACGCTCCTCATCCGCCCCTGAGAAACTTAATTATTTGGAAGGAAACTACCTTTTTTTGCCACGGAAAGGCAGCAAAAAAGTGGGGAGGAGGAGAACAAGAGATAAGGCAGATCACCCAAACCCAGCCTTCACTTCGCACTAGTCTCTCAATTTTTCTTGATTCTCTCTCTTCCCCACCCCCCCTTCCCGGTTGCATTAAAAATTGTCCCCTCGAGGCAAGTGCTAAATATGTGGCCGACGATCATGGCGCTATAAAAACGCTCGACGTATAAATCTCATCCCCGCCCCCCCCCCCGCATGTGGAGTGAAAGGAGAAACGACGGGTCGCCCTCGAGGCTCACCTTACGCCGAGAAACCAGCAGTACGAGGGCGGGCGGAGGAGGGGGGACACACACACAAACCCAAAGTAGCAAGAGGACAATGCACATAGAGAGCCCTCCTCGTGTTCCCTCGTGTCTCCTCCGGACAATGCTGAACTTGGCTGAGCTTGTGACGGGACCCAGGCTAGGAACGGAGCTGCTGCGTCCCTAACCGGCGGCTGGAGGGCGCTGCGCCACAATACAAACGAGCGGATTCCCTGCTTCTCCTTCCCAAAGGCACCATTTCTAAAACAAGTTGCGCTTTACGGGGGGGGGGGGGAATGCAAAACCCCGGTAACAATTTTTAAAAAAAATTTTTTTTTGCAACAAAGCTACTTAAATCGCGTTCGGAAGGGCGCGGGCTTTTGCACGAGCTAGCCGCGTCTCTCTCGCCCTAGAGAGGTAGAGTGCGGGGGAGGGGAAAACAGGAGAGCGCGGGGGCGTTTATCGATCCGTGCAATATTGAGACAGGACGGCCAGATCAATTGCAACCACGAAACTATAGTTGCACAGAAGCCTCTGAATGCATTAAGTAGCCCAATACTCTTTGCCACTCAACGGAAAGAAACGAAGGGAGGAAAAGAACCGTCAACTCACCAACCAGGCCAGCTGGGTGCAACGTGTGTCTCGTCCCTCAAGCCAGTCCCGCTTTGGTTTCAGTCCATTCCGGCGGACTCGGGTCCCCAAGAGAGGCATGCATCAAAATCGAAAGCCAACTTTGCCCGGCAGCAGCGTATTCCAGCAGCGCCCGGGAGATCTGGCGCCTGTCTCCATATCCCAGGTGGCTGCATGCCGGATTGAACCCATCCGGTGTTTAAAAACTTGGTATGTTGTGGGGAGGGAGTCAGAGGAAAGCGAGAGGAGAAGGGAAAAAATCCAAGTTTGTCAAGACATGTCCAGGCAAGGAGTATGCATAGGTAGTCTTGAGTTGCAGCGCCGGGGAGAGCGCAGGCTGCAGCGGCTCACTGACTCACTCCCTCTCCTCGCCGCCGCCGCCGCCTCCTCTTCTGCCCTCCCTCTTCTCTGGAGCGCCGCCCACTCCCGCTCCCCACCGCTGGACAGGGGGATTCTCCCGCCAGACGGCGGTGGTGACGGCAGCAGCCGAGCGCTCCTTGCTCGGCCGCCTGAGCCGGAGAGGGTGGACGGTGCTCCCCGCCTCTCCGTCGCCTCCGCTGCGCTAGAGGTGGGCGCGCCTGCAAACCGGGTTTTCCTTCCCGCCCCGTCGACTGTATTGCGCTCCGGAGAAGGGAGATCTTCTGCTCTCCTCTGCTCCGCCTGGTGCTGAGGGCTACTCAGAATTCAGCTCCGCAAGGCAAGCCTGGCCACCCTGGCGATCAGACCCGCCCCCCCAAAAAAACACCCTTCGAGGGCGAGGGGCTTGGCTGCGCAACTTTCCCAAACTTCCTCCGCGCCGTGTCGTTGTCACGGAGCTGCCCCAGTCGTCTCAATCCGCGACGACGATTAGAGACGCAGGCAAAGCCGAGGCTCTCGAGATCTCGGCTCTCCAGGTGAAAAATCCTGGATGAAGGCGGGGTGGGGGCTCTTTGCAAGAGGCGGAGTCGCAGCCTTACTGTGCAGGTTTTTGGGGGAAGTGCTAGTTTGTTTACAGTATTTGGTAGTATCGTCGGATCCTAGAATTGGATGGGATCCCACTCCCCAGGGTCATCTAGTCCAACCCTATGCAGGCATCGCAACTAAATAGTCCCTGACACATGGCCCTCCAACAGCTTACGGTTATCATTAGGTTTCCAGCCACCTTTTATCCGAGGAGCTCAACGTGGCGTACATCCCGCCCCGCCCCATATTATCATATTGTTCATATTCTCCTCACATTCACGCTGGAGGCTGTCCCGTTAGGACGAATGGGGGCTGGACTAGATGACCCTTAGGATCCCTTCCAGCACTTCAATTCTATGATTCTGTGACCTGAACCTGCCTTCAGTCTACCTGCCTTCTTACTTACAACCACTCCAGAGAGTGGCACTGGCTGTCTGGTCGCTCCTTATTTCCTGCGGAACTAAACAAGGAAGAAAAATAGGGATATCTGAGTGACTCTCTCTCACACACCCCTCTCTTCCAAACACAAATCCCAAGCACGGTTCATTTGAATACTAATACAAACAGCAACCCATTGCTTCCTGGCGGTGTTGTTGCTTAGTGGTTTAGTCCTGTCCGACTCTTCGTGACCCCATGGACCAGAGCACGCCAGGCACTCCTGTCTTCCACTGCCTCCCGCAGTTTGATCAAACTCATGCTGGTAGCTTTGAGAACACTGTCCATCCACCTCGTCCTCTGCCGTCCCCTTCTCCTTGTGCCCTCAATCTTTCCCAGCATCAGGGTCTTTTCCAAGGAGTCTTCTCTTCTCATGAGGTGGCCAAAGTATTGGAGCCTCAGCTTCACGATCTGTCCTTTCAGTGAGCACTCAGGGCTGATTTCCTTAAGAATGGAGAGGTTTGATCTTCTTGCAGTCCATGGGACTCTCAAGAGTCTCCTCCAACACCATAATTCAAAAGCACCAATTCTTCGGCGATCAGCCTTCTTTATGGTCCAGCTCTCACTTCCATACATCACTACTGGGAAAACCATAGCTTTAACTATACGGACCTTTGTTGGTAAGGTGATGTCTCTGCTTTTTAAGATGCTGTCTAGGTTTGTCATTGCTTTTCTCCCAAGAAGCAGGCGTCTTTTAATTTCATGACTGCTGTCACCATCTGCAGTGATCATAGAGCCCAAGAAAGTAAAATCTCTCACTGCCTCCATTTCTTCCCCTTCTACTTGCCAGGATGCAAAGCCACACAACACAGACCTCGACTGTAGATTCTGGGCTGCTTTTGGACAGATGTTAGATGCTCCTCGTGCATAAAAAAATGGGCTTTGTTCATTGCCCGTAGCATTTACACAATGTTGTTGCATCCAAAAGACATCCCGCTGTTTTATATTCCAGTTTAATCCATATTTCCCTTTCTGGGCTTAATCCAGCATTCTCCCACCCAAGCAAAAGTACTATGATACAGGCTTTTGGGGGATTTTTTTGGTGCTCAGCAGCTATATAGTGCATGTCTCATTTCTTGCTAATACAGTTGATACGAGGAAAACTTCAGGATCCAGCAAGCACCTTGCCGTTGTCTGGGAATCCTGGGCTGCAATGCCAAGGGTACTCCAGATCAGCAATTTCCAAACTGCAGATACTGTGCAGTAATGAATGGATTATTGATGGAGTCGAAATTCCTTATGCATAGAGGATTCTGCCCACTACACCTCTGCAAGATTAACTGGTCTGACCTTTGTTACATTCTGTTAGCCTATGGTAGAGGCTATTTCTCAGCCCTCAAATTGTTTAATGACTCCTGATGAAGACACAGCAGAGTTGCTTGCCTTCATAGAGAGCATCCTGTTTTGTTGCTGAATGAGACAGTGTTCTGGGTTTGTCTAGTCAGGAAGCATGTCCCGTTCAGTGATTCATACAGAAACATATTCCTGTAATACCTACCTATACACACAACCCCCCCTTTTTTTGGCCTTGAGGTGTGAAAATACTTGCCTCCACTATCATAAGTTGGGGAAACAGTGCTCTAGATTTATGGCTATCATGTGAAACATGATTGCATTTGCAAGGGCCAGAGGGACAACAGCAATCACCTTCTCCAGTGTGGTCTATTCTCTAGATATATTTTATATTTGCCATGACACTCAACATGCACCCAAACTGTGATTTATGTAAGGTGTTAGTTCAGGTGAATATGGTATATATGATGTTGGTGACTGATTGAAAAAGGAGGAAAGCATGCTCCTATAAAATGTGGATGTTGTGAGCAAGGAAAATGATATAATGGCCAAATATATGGGGGCTTTGGGTATCTGGACACCAAAATCAAGAGACAGGATCCAGAACCTGGGCACCAAGACTAGCTTTAAGCACCACCACAGTCTATGTTAGTCTACCTGTCCTTTGAAACCTTCAGGTTGGAGTGGTGGACTAGAATCTGAGACATCAGGGTTCAAATCACCACTCATGAAGCTCTTTGAGTGACCTCGAGCCTTTTGTTGTCTCTCATGAATGAAATGGGGAGGAGGAGAACCTTATAAACCACATTGAGCTCCTTAAAGGAAAGGTAGGGTCTAAATATAATAAACAAACAAACAAATAACATTAAAGGGAATGAGAGTTAGGAGGGTCTTTTCAGTTATGGTCTCCTAAGGAGGCCTGCTAGAGAACTGGTCTCCTAGCATTCAGAAGGCACTGCAAGGACAAAATCAAGTAGACATTTGATATTTATATTCTTATTTCATATGTGCTACAATGGTTTTATGCAACTGTAATTATTTAAGTTCTGTCAACAGCTTTGAATGTGTTTCAGAAAAGTAGGCCATCGTTACAACAGGCATGAGCACATTTTTAAAGCCCCAAATACTTTTTGCTTACATTTCTGAATAAGCAGAATGTTGTTTCTGAGATGCTTGGTGAGTCCAAGCCATTTTTACTGCCTGAGAAGTCTGACAATGTGGTGCCTCCCCTCTCACATTCTACGTACAGAATCCATCCAGAATGACATCTGCATCTTTCTTCAACACTGCAGCACAACATCCACTATCTTGGAGCAGCGAGCTAGCTTAGGAGGTACAGAACAGACTAGCTTAGGGGTGAGGGAAAGGTGGCACCCCTCACATATGCCACCTGAAGCAGCTGCTTCAAACAGTCCAATTGTAGGACTGGGTCTGATGAGGTGGTCAATTTTGTTTCTAAGTACAGAAATCATAGCAGTTAACAGCCAGATCTACTGTTATTAGTAGGGTATCATTGACCAAACCAGTTTTACCTGTTTTCTGGTTCAGAATATCAGTGATTTGACCTACTGCTTAGTTCATGCTCAATTTGACTCCCAAGTCAGACCTGAACTTGAAAATAAGACGATAGGCTTAATTGTTTTACTGCCTGCTTTGGAACCAAAATATTTTGAACTGATTTTTTTTGTCATTCAGTGACAGAAGACAGATATACAGTGCTTGTGAGAGCATCTTTTCGAGATCTGGGAGAATCGCCCCTCACTTCAGTGGCAAGGTGTCCCCAGTTACGGCATTCTTATATCAACAAGAGTTGACAAGTGTGGGATGTGGTGGATCTGAGATGATGGATTTGGAGAGTCCGAGAGAAAATGATCTGGCAGAATAGTATGGCCCTCTGTGTCTCCTTTTCCATTGCTGCATCAGATTCATTATTGCAGTGCTGCAATGAAAAATGACAGACGTGACAGTAATGTGACCTTAGATGATGGATTTAGGCAGCGGTGAAGCTGGTGGGGGCAAGGTGTGTGGGAATGATCGCAGTAGGACCTAAGCATTTTCGCCCATTATGTGGGCAGAATGCATCTGATTCATTTATAGTGAACAGATGTGATGTACGTTAAGCCATTTTTGCTGGGGGATGGGAGCGTCAAGGGAGATATAGGAAAGGAAATCAGCAAACAAGTAAGTGCCCGTTTTTTGCCACTGTGTTTTATTTTATCACCTTTCTCTGAATCCTCTTACGCATACAATTTTGGGTGATGCTCTAAGGTTCTTCTCCCCCTTGAACACTCACATTTCTTCCCTTCCCCATAAAAATTGGCACTGAAAGAGCTGGGGTTTTTTATTTTAAAATACACTAAAATCATACAGGTGGAAGGGACCCTGGGAATAATCTAGTCCAACCCCCAGCAATGCAGGAATATGCAGCTGTCCCTTAGGAGAATCGAACCTGCGACCTTGTTGTTATCTTCACCATGCTCTAACCAACTGAGCTATCCAGCAGTCCAGTTGCTTCTGAAAGTATCACCCTTCACACTTTAAACCAACCTCTCCCATCCTTGTGCCTCCCCAGATATTTTGGACTTCAACTCCCATAATCCCCAGTTATCATGGCCAATGGTAAGAGATTCAGGGAGTTGTGGACCAAAAATATATAGAAGACACAAGGTTGGGGAAGACTGAATTAAACAACTTCTACTCTGCCTTTCTCCCTTGGGCATCCAAATAGCCATTTATGTGGTCTAAGATGACATTCAAAATTGTACCATTTCAGTGGGGCTGAAAAATGTAAGAGGGACAAAGGCAAGGAAGACTAAACAGAAGCCAAAACCTTCTGGCATCCATAATACAAGTAATCTAATTCCACCATTACACTTACCTGAAAGTAGTGCTGCAGTTGCAATGCACTTTGATGTTTTCTCAAGGGGACAGAAGAGATGTGCCTCTTTACACACAGAATCATTTGTTACTAAGGATATTGAATGTTTTACAAACTCTGGGTCTGATCTAAATAGAAAACAAAGATCTTCGCTGATGGGATCAAGCCCTTTTGCCACAGCTCACAGCACTAATTAAAACTGCCTTCAGAATGCATTTAGTACTGGACACCCAAAATACGCAGGCAGAGATGTTTCCAGACCTAAAAGCAAATTTTGCTTTTTAATAAATTTCTGGATGCTAAGCATCCATGAAGTGGACTCTACTCCACAAAAGCTTATGCCGTGTTTGTTAGTCTTTAAAGTGCTTTGAGATTCTGTTGTGGTTTTTCACTGCAACAAACTAACACAGCCAACCCTTCTTGAAGCAAAAACCCAGGTTTACTCTGGGATATAATCTGTTTTCTTTTCCCAAACGAGGTTTCAACCCGGGTGCCATTTTGGGACATTTCCTGTGTGTATACAATTATGCAGAACTTAGATGTGAAGGAGGGAAATAACAGCTTTGTCATAAAGGTCACATCAAGCCCAAAAGGACAAAGCATTGTGCAAAACATGTCATCTGTTAAGATACCAGTCTCGGAGTTGTTCCTAGTCATTTGTTTGGAGGCTTAATTATTTCATATAGGTGCCAGAGCTTTTAGATTATTGAAATGATTCTTTCTTCCAGTCATTGGTTGAGATACTGTGATGCTCTGAAATGTCCATAGACAGTCAACATTGATTGTAGTAAAATGCAAGCATAGTATGTACTGCAGGCACCCCCAAACTCGGCCCTCCAGATGTTTTGGGACTACAATTCCCATCATCCCTGACCACTGGTCCTGTTACCTAGGGATGATGGGAGTTGTAGTCCCAAAACATCTGGAGGGCTGAGTTTGGGGGTGCCTACAACCTCATATTGTTTTGAGGTTTTTTGGGGGTGGGGAGGCTAGGTCCCCCTAATTGTGTTATGAGTTTGTGGGGGGCCAGATCACCCTAAGTTCTTAGATTTAGTAAGTGTTAGGAATAAATCAATGCTTGGACTATTAACGGAAGGTGCTGGGTGCTGAATCTAGCAGTGCCAAAAACACAGGCCAACCCTGTTTTCTGTACTCAGGAAGTCAACTGGGATAATATGGGTCATTAGCAAGAAACAAAGAGAGCAAAGTACTGGGTTGTTAATAACGAATGGCAATGCAAATACTGCTGTCCAGCAGATGGGTGGAGCCCCACCCATCTATGCATGACAAAACTGATTAATTTAATTGCACAAGGGTTTATATAGAAATCACTATATTTTGAGGGAGGGAGGCAACTTTATTGGACTGATTTCACATCCTGCTCTGCAGCTTGTTAGAAAAAACAGTTGTACCTTGGTTCTTGAATGCCCCAGAACTCATATGTTTTGTCTCCCGAATGATTGAAAACCAGAAGTGAGTGTTCTGGTTTTCAAACGTTCTTTTGGAAGCCGAACATCCGACAGGGCTTCCACGGCTTCTGATTGGCTGCAGGAGCTTCCTGCAGCCAATTAGAAGCTGCACTTTGGAAGTCAAATGTTTCGGAAGTCGAACACACTTCTGGAATGGATTCCATTTGACTTCTGAGGTACGACTGTAGAGGACTAACAGATATTACAGTTGCCTTACATCTGGGTGACGAACGTGACTGATAGTGATGGGATACTGATGTCAAAACTACCAACATGAATTTGATGAAACTGCGGGAGGCAGTGCTTGGCATGCTCTGGTCCATGGGGTCACAAAGTGTTGGACAAGACTAAACGACTAAACAACAACTGATGTCAAAGTTGCCCACAGCCTCATTCCTTTTGCTCTTACTGCTCATTACACAGTACAGTGGTACATCAGGTTAAGTACTTAATTCGTTCCGGAGGTCCGTTCTTAACCTGAAACTGTTCTTAACCTGAAGCACCACTTTAGCTAATGGGGCCTCCTGCTGCTGCCGCACTGCCGGAGCACGATTTCTGTTCTCATCCTGAAGCAAAGTTCTTAACCCGAGGTACTATTTCTGGGTTAGCGGAGTCTGTAACCTGAGGTACCACTGTACAAACTAGACATAAACTATTCTGAAGTACGCTGGTTTACATGGATTGTGCGGAAGGTGAAGAGTTAAAAGGGACATGTGTGAACATGAAACCAACTCTTCTGAAACAACAAGAAACATTAAAAGGAAAGGAAAGGAAAGTCTAAGGCAGGCTTCCTCAACTTCGGCCCTCCAGATGTTTTTGGCCTACAACTCCCATGATCCCCAGCTAGCAGGACTAGTGGTCAGGGATGATGGGAACTGTAGTCTCAAAACATCTGGAGGACCGAGTTTGGGGGTGCCTGGTCTAAGGCAGTCCATATCTTTTTCAAATGAGAAAAAAATTGAAAAAATAATGTATCAATATTGAAATATATATTATATAGGATGTATATTTATATAACATATATATTAAAATATGTGTACCTCCTTCAATCATGGTGAGCTTCACAGGCAATAGACACATTGCACAAACTAAGGTGACTATCTCTGCAGTTGCGAAATCATGATGACTGTCAAAAACATACACCAAAACACAACTCTAGCTACTGAACCATCCTGTAAATAAACAGCCCTCAGAATTAGTGCTCTAGCAACCATAACAACAGCCACAATAGACCTCTTCAGGCCAGAGAGATTAATTTTGCGATTTCTCTGGCAATTCTCTTATACCCTGTGGGTTTCACTCAAAGTCATGTCTCATGCTCCTGAGATATTAGGGCATCATCTAGCCAAACACATTCACTTTCGAGTGTCGTTTATATTGTTTGAGAATATTTGAGCATTTGCTGAGCTTCCTCACTGTAACTAATGGTGCTTAATTTGGGCTAGAATGTGTTGATTTTGATGCAAACATAATGTTCATCCAACTTTGACTTAACACTGAAAAGAACAGAATCAGGCCACACCAGTAGTTTAATTAAAACTCTTGAATTCTGGGTGCCTCCTCATTCTTCGCCTGGTTTCTAAAACCAGGAGATTTCTTCAAATCATGTTCAGCATATTTGACTTGATTTATTTTTTATTTTATTTAATGACATAACATCTGTGTTGATTCAATATTATTTTTAGAGTCATGGTCTGGACACAGGCCTGGCCTTTGCCACAGAGGTGAGCTCTTTGACTCTCATATTCTGAATAAAATCCAGATCTTCTCACTGCTCCACTTTGGGGGAAATTTCCCTTTGTGAGAAAAAAATTTCAAGGCTCCCTAGTGCTAACATTGAGAGCAGAAGAGGGAAATTTCCAACCAACAAACTTTCCTCTTGCTAACACTGAGGGAAAACATTTCCAACCAGAGGTCTTCACCCTCCCACAACCCATTTTTATACACATATTTCCCCCTGCGAGCCTTTTATTTTATTTTATTTATCTCTTTAATGGGCTTTTAGACTGCTTTGTAGGCAAAAAAGACTATCACGAGCAAATGCCTAGGCAACCTTTCACTGCATCTTGAATGATAACAAACTAGCACCCTGTCAGATAAACTAGGAAAGTGATTTATGGGGAAAGCAAAGGCGGAAGGCAAGGGTCTTTTGCAGCAAATACCATGGCAGCAACCCCTAGACAGTTAAATCTAGGGAGAGCTATCTCAGACATTTCACTGATAGCAGAGCTGCCATTCTAGGAGGACTAGGAAAGAAAGTGATAAAGGCACAGGCAACCGCAAGTCTGAAAGGGAGCACTCTAGAGAGGTAATGGGTAACTTGCCTAATAGGTTTGCCTTTCTTCTTTATTCCAAGGAAGCATTATTTGTTCAGTATTACTGAATTTCAGTATTAAAGGAGGTTTGCTTCCTTGTATAGCAGTACCTTGGTTCTCAAACTTAATCCGTTCCGGAAGTCTGTTCCAAAACCAAAGTGTTCCAAAACCAAGGCACGCTTTCCCATAGAAAGTAATGCAAAATGGCTTAATCCATTCCAGACTTTTTCAAACAACCCCTAAAACAGCAATTTAACATGATTTTTGCTATCTAACAAGCCCAATGATCAATAAAATGAAAGCAATAAACAGTGTACTGCAGTCACACAGTCAATCAGTAGCTGAACTGGGTTCCACACAGTCACAAAAACAACAGAAAAGAGCCACAAAAACACAAGCACAAAATAAATAGCAAAAACAGATAGACCTCAGTGTAACACTCAAAACAGAAGTGTGGCACTCAAATTGGAAGCGTAACACACAAAATGGGGCACGTTTGCCTTCTGAGAAAAGTTTGCAAACCAGAACACTTACTTCCGGCTTGGAAGTATTTGAGTTCCAAACAGGGCCAGATTTAGGTTTGATGTCGCCCTAAGCTATTATATGTCCAGCTGTCCTTTGTCAACAACAAATTGTCACTTTTTTGTGTTGAATATACGCTATATGGTAATTTTTGGACCTAATAAGTATCTAAAGCGACTGTTGCTGTATGTAGGTTTTATTTTATTTGTTTTTTATCTTATCTTTGGGAAATGTACATCCAGATTTTTTTTTCTTTTTTGGGGGGGCAAGAGAGTGGGGCCCTAAGCTATAGCTTGTTTAGCTTATATGTAAATCCGGCACTAGTTCCAAGTTGTTTGTGTACCAAGGCATTTGAGAACCAAGGTACCACTGTAATAGGAAACAGGTGGGATATCCCCTGCCTAGCCATCTGTCCCGCCAACCACCCATCTCTAGTTCAAACTGGATCTCAGGTTGCACCAGGACTGACAGGCATCAGTGAAAGGTGGGGGGGGCAGTGGGGGCTTACCTGACCTCCAGACAGCTGGGTCTTTGCAGCTTATCAGGAGGGAGAGGGGCAGGGAGGTGAGCAAGTGTAAATATTATACTGTAATATTTTAATGTTAGTGTTTATTTATTTAAATGTAAATATTATATTGCAAACCACCTTGTGATTTTCGGGTGAAGGGAAGCATAGAAATTTGCTTTTAAGAAAATGCACAGGCAGGAACACAAGATTGGTTCTGCACGTGCGTTTCCACCATGCTGACCTCCTTTCCGCCTCACCTCTTCTGGAAAGCAGCAATGACTCAGCTGCTGAGGGGTCAAGTAAGCGCCGTCACCCCACCCTATCATTAGCTATTGCTTGCTGGACCCCATTTTGCTACACAGCTTAGTTTACAAACCAAACAAGTCAAGGAGGATGAGAAGTGATAACAAAAAGGCCGGTTGCGGATGGTAGTGAGGTCAAGCCTTTGCCTAGGCCAGCACTACTGCCAGTCTCACTATGCTGAAACATTTCACTCTGAGATACTAGCAGTCACCTGGGAGAAGTCTTGGGTCTAATGCCCCACCTTTTCCAGTGTGAGGGGGCTAATGGAGAGTGATTTCTCTGGCAGGCCCCCAAATCGTGGAGCCAGATCTGTTGAAAGTGTTGGTGTTGTTTAGTCGTTTAGTCGTGCCCGACTCTTCGTGACCTCATGGACCAGAGCACGCCAGGCACTCCTGTCTTCCACTGCCTCACGCAGTTTGGTCAAACTCATGCTGATAGCTTCGAGAACACTCCTCATCACGGAATAACCACAGACATTGTCCCCTGATACATTTGGATTTAGAGAGCAGGGCTTTCACTGCAGAGGACTAAGAGTTGTGTCCCAGAATCTCTGCAAAATTAACCACTGGACATAACCTAAAAAGACTACTGTATATGCTTCCTCAGCCTCCCACTGAGAAGAAAGATGCTGACACCACAACTTACATTGTTTGGAGACATTTTTCATAGACCTCAGAATGTGCACATACTCTTGTACTCCTAAGTCGCACCAAAGTACGGCTCTAGCGTTCGTCACCCACCTTCAACTTCCCCCACCCTCCACCGCTAAACGAGGGATTTATATTACTTCATAGCTTAACAATTGCACTGTGAAATGCACTTTTTATAGCGGAAAAATGCATGAAATTATACTCTTAATGGAACCGATTCCTCAGTTTTACAGCGTTCAAGAGATTTTGTCAACATACATTCATGTTGAAACAAAAGTGTGGGGGGGGGGGAGAAAGATTTAATGGGAAAGATGTAAATTTCCTTCCTGCAACTTCAGGCATCTATGTTACAGAAACCTGGTCTGTCTCCCACCTTATTTTGCATTTATAAATGTCCAGTTAGTCCTTAATGGCACAACCCAACCCCACGGAAATGAATGGGAGCTGCAAAACATGTTCTGTTACTGTGCAGGGAAACTTGAAGGTTGGCGGTACCCCAAGTTGAGAGGAATACCTAGGCTCTCTTGCACCCTTGGCAAGGAGATGAATCAGTGTGGAGAGATACAATTCTCCTCCACCCAGGCCTGCACCGTTGGTACGGGCCAGCCTACCTAACCCCTAGGGACGTCCCTGCCCAAGTTAAAGGGAATGCTGTTTCTCCTGCCCACCCTTTTTATTTTCCTAAAAGCTCTTGATCATCATTTTAACAGGCTTGTTATATATCTCATAGTAATGCAGTTTGATGCCTAGTTTTTGTAGGCTTGGTCTCTACACAATCTTTAGCATGTTATAGCACCTCAGATAAGGCTATTACCATGTAAATTAGACCGATAATGAACTCTGCAGAAATGTTCATTTAGAGCAATATTATATATTAAACAGAATGTGCTGAATTCCCTGCTCTAAATGAGATCATAGAAAGGTCAATGACTGTAAAATAAAAGCACATATCCAAGTAGGATCTAAGTAAAAATCAATACCAATCTATTTTATTTTCACATCACTGAGTGTATATAAATGTGTCAGTCACATGAAATATTATACGTCTCTTTCTGCTGGTGAGTGAAACATCACTTGTTTCCCTACTTCTCATGCCTTTTGGCACGAGATAACCATTAAGCAAAAGAAAAATATAGTATTGTTTCATATTTTCAGGTTGTATAACTTTAGACTTCCAAAAATTGAACTGAGCTTATTCTTAGCAGCTTAGTTGACATAAACAGGCTAACCATTCAGTCCATAGAGACTTTAATTCAGGCTGGGTGTGGAGTCAGAATTAGTAACAGGATTTCTGGATGAGAATAGAATAGAATAGAATAGAATCTTTCTTTAGGTGCAAGCTAGGATCCAAACAACTGTACAGCCTGAGGGAGTTTTGCGGTTATATTCCTTAGCAGAAACTTTCTATATTGCTTGGCAAAGTAGTTTTGAAACAGGAAGGGGGAAGGATGTAGCTCAGCGACAGAGTATCTGCTTTGTGTGCCGAGCATCCTAGTTTCAATCCATAGCACCTTCAAATAGGACAGGGAATGTCTCCTTGTCTGAAACACTGGAGAGCTGTTGCCAGTCAATGAACTGAACTAGATGGCCCAATGTTCTGACTCAGTATAAGGTATCTTCCCCTTAGGGGCAAACGAAGGCGTCGTGACACCCAGGGCGGCAAACCACTATGTACGGCACATGTGTGGTGTCGCCACGTACAGTGGCGTAGCATGGGTTGTCAGCACCCGGGGCAAGGCAAGTAATTTGCGCCCCCTAACCCGAGTGAGCCAGGTAGGGGCAGAGAGCTGCGAGTGCGAGCGCCCCCCCCAGATGTTGTGCCCGGTGCGGCCGGCCCCCCCTGCACCCCCCACGCTACGCCACTGGCCACGTACAGTGCATGTGCTGTAAGTAGCGACGCTGCACATGCGCTGTACATAGCGGTTTACTGGCACCGCCACGCCAGTGCCATATGGACGGTGCCAGGATCCTGTGCTTGCGGCTGCAGCAACGAACAGAGGATCCTCCACTTGTGGCTGCGGCGGCGCGATGGCTGCCCAGTCTGCTGCGAGTCCCTGTAGGGAGCCTTCTTGTCACCCCCCCCCCAGACATGGCACCTGGGACGTACTGCCCACTGCCCACCATTGCGATGCCACTGCTTCCCCTGTCCCTAGGGGTTCAAACAAACAGCATTTTTCAAATATGACATGAGAAACCTGCTGCTTAAATATAAAACCCTTTGGGCTTTTTGGATCCCATCCTCTGTCTCTCTCCTTTGTGAAATCAGTAGGCCCCTATTTTTACAATAAATAAACAAATATGTTTAGGTACAAGTCCAAACTGTTTGCATCACTCTAGATATGACAGGGATCACTGTTCCCATTGTCAAAACACTTTGGCCTGGTTTGCACATAATAATAATTTTATTATTATTTATATGCCGCCCATCTGACTGGGTTGCCCAAGTCACTCTGGGCAGCTCCCTACAAAACATTCACACGCACACACAAATGCTAAACCCTTTGTTTAGTGTTTTATGTCTGATTCAGTCATAACAGCAAACCATAGTTAATTGAAGACAGAAGCAAAATCTCTGATCGCCCTCTTTCAGTCATGAGGGAATAGGAGAGAAAGGAGGGTTGTGGTTTAGTGTAATGGAGGAAGACAACAATTGAAATGAATAACAAAGTATTTGTTGATTAAAACAACTGTGAAGATACGTATTAACCCTTTATTGTGAGTCAGCCATTAGTACAAACCTCCAGATGGTTAACCTTGATAGAATGCCTCTATTTCCCCCACACAGGTACAATTTTCACAGTGGTTTCTGTTCATAGGGAACTCTGGGAATTGTAGCTCTGTGAGGGAAATAGGAACCTCCTAACAACTCTCAACATCTACAACAACCCATAGTTCTCAGCAGTGCTTTTTCTGGAGGGGGGGGACACAGGGGTACACATACCCCTAAACATTTTGTGAATCTTTGTACTTTTGTCCATTTACTGTATTTCTTTTCCCTGATTTGAACTATAAAACGGAGAGTAACACTAAACATTTTTTATAGAAAAAAAGCACTTGCTCTCAGAATTCTTTGGGGAAAGCCATGGGTGTTTAAAGTGGCTTTAAATGTATGAGGTGAATGTGGCTCTAATAATCTAATCTAATCAATCTAATCTGTCCTTTTGTAGATGGCAGTTTTGTTAGACAGCCTTTTCAAAGTTACCAAGGAAGGCAAGAGATTAAAACATCTCTGGCATTTTTATTATATGAAGTATAGAGACACTGCTGTTCAAAGTTTTAAAGACATATTCATTCTTCATTGGACTAGGAATATGCTATTGGAATGGAGTGTGGATGTTACTTTTTTCATAATTTTAAAAACACTCTTCAGTTTTTCTGTAGATTGCAGACATTACCATCTGAAGTCTTTGAGGTGAATTTGTTAATATCATGCATTGGCTTGAAGTGATATGTTGTATATTCAGTCATGAATGCTTTTTTGATAGCTGCTTTAGGTTAGGTGTCATTTGTGCTGCTTGTAAAAAATGAATTTAACTTAGCAGATATGCACAGAAATGCAGCTCGTGCACATTTACACACGGGAGTCTATAACGACTCCTTTGTAAAGAATATTTCTGGCATTTGCAGTGACAAAACGCAGAGTCTCCAAGCTGAGCCCATGAGGGATGTAACATTGAAGCTAATGGGGTGTAGCAAAATAAAATATTGGCTATTAAAGAAGGCTGGGCAAAGAAGGAAGAGCTGCAGATGATAAACCGAATGGGATCGTGACACCAAAGCAGAAGGGCAAGGAAGAAATTAGTGAGGAAAATGTTGAGCTCGAAGGTCAGCGTGGTGCAGGACTTAGGGCTGAAGTCTAGCGCTCCCTTCAGCAGAATGAGCAGGAAGACCCCCAGGCTAGCTCAGTCAGTAGAGAACAAGACTCTTAATCTCAGGGTAGTAGATTTGAGCCCCATTTTGGGGGAAATGTTCCTGCACTGCAGGGGGTTGGATTAGATGACCCTCATGGTCCCTTCAAACTCTACAGTTCTATGATTCTGTGATACACATTGCCATCTAAAGAGCTCCACCTTTCTTGTCAAAGAAATGGGAAAGAAAAGCACACTCACCCCCCCAAAAATGTAAGGAAGTAATAAAATTTCATTTTATATTTGTGCATTAAGAAGCAAAATACTGTAATATGGTTGGGGGTTGGCCTGGATGAAACCCGTGGGCCGCAAGCAAGCCTGTGATCATAGTAGGGGAAACCTGCCAAACTGGTCAAGCCAGTTCCTTCGTTAAGATAATGGCCTTAGCCAGGCCTGTAAGTGCCTTATGCAGTGTGATTTAAAGAGCGGGCCGTGTTACCATAGAGACAATGGGGGAGCCTCCCCTGCTCCCCCCTCCCCGTGTCACCTGGCTGGAAGTGACATCATCTTGTAAGCAAGAGAACAGGAGACAGGGTTGGTCTGTGTGCTTAGTGAAGACTGGAAGCTGGAAAGGCAGAGAAATTTCTTGCACACTGGGTTGAATTCCAATGGCTACAGGGGACCCTGCTTCCTCTAGTAACCTAATGGGGGGAAGCAAGATCTGTCAAAGTGTTCATTCTGTGAGTCCTTCCATTTTATGCTTGGGTTGTATACACTGTGGTACCTTGGTACTCGAACGGCTTGGCTCCAGAACAAATCGGCTCCCAAACACTGCAAACCCAGAAGTAAGTGTTCCAGTTTGCAAACGTTTTTCGGAAGCCGAACATCTGACGTGGCTTCAGCGGCTTCCGATTGAGTGCAGGAAGCTTTCCTGCAGCCAATTGGAAACCGCGCCTTGGTTTTTGAACCGCTTTAGGAGTCGAAGGGACTCCCGGAACATATTAAGTTCGAGAACCAAGGTACGACTATATGTGTACATTAAACCAGACATCCTAAGGACTCCACATTCTCCATTGACCTTCATTCCAAGGAAACGTAACTCTGGTTATGCTTAAAAAGATCTATCCATTCTTTCATAGATGTTTCTAGTTTCATGTCTTTTGCTACTATGTTTCAGGCAGGGGTTCCAACTTGAATAAAATATTGGGGGGCAGGTAAGCCCTGTCCCACATAATCAATCACATGACACAGCACACAGACACCATTTGAGTGGCAATGTCCATTAACTTGGGGGGCGGGTCCCAGCCCTCTCAAATATTTTATTGGTGGTGGTGGTGTGTGTGAAAAGATATCGGGCCCTAGGTTTCAGGTCTGAAATGGTGCCCATATTTGGGCCAATATAGGACTTTCAAAACAAAGGGCTTTTTCCACAATGTCTGTGTGGTTTGACTGCAGAAAACATGATATTTCTCAAACCTCTTTCTCCCGCCCTCCCCCACTTTATCCATCATGTATTTTGATTCACACATTATTCTGGTGCTTTGCTAATACCCAGAGGAAACATGCTGGAGAAAACGTCTCAATAACCCAAGAAAAATTTAATAACAATAGTGTCGGTGGTTTATTAATGTTTCATGCTTACTCCAAACTATTCTGGTATAAAGTCAGTTTATATAAATCCATATTTCTTCATTTTTTATTGTGATCAAGTTTCTTTCTTTTCTTTTTTTTTACTATCACAGAATACACAGTATATTGTAATCTGTGGGCTCCCAGAAAAATCCCCCAGTCTTATATTTTTAACTGAGATTAGGGCCTTACTGATACGTGTTGGGACTAGAAGCTCATATCTGCTTTTTAACAGTGGCAGAGAAAGTGACTCCTTATCTGACTTCATGGGAGGTATTTTCTCAGCTTTCAACTCAAACAAAGAGGTTCAGGAAAAACAAGGCTTCCCTGTCTCCTGGCAGCAGTTGCAGAGAACAGCATGGAGCATTATGGAGAGTTTACAGTGTATATGGTTTTTTGTTCAGGTGTGTGGATGTGTATATTGAGAGGTGGGCAAATAAAACCAAGGGGAATCAAGGCAGTTGTAGTGAAACAGATGCATCGATTCTGAGCAATGTAAGCTCAAGAAGCGTTTCTATCTATGAATCTGCAAGGTTAAAGTCAGCTCTGGATTTCACAGCACAATCCTATACTTGTCTAGTCAGATGCAAGCTCCCTTGAGTTTTCAGTCGGGCTCACCCTCGGGGAAACTGGGTACAGGATTGCAACCTTAGAGCACTTTACATGCAAAAGGTCCCAGGTTCCCAGGATGTCCTGTCAAAAGCATCAGGGAATGGGGAAGACTTGACACATTGGAGAGACAAAGCTGGCCTGGATGGACCAATAATCTGACCTGGTATAAGGTAGCTTCCCTACGTTCCTGTGTACATAGATGAAAGCATGGAACATGTTGGTTTGCTGAAATGTTGCAGTTTTGCCAATTTACTCCCTGGAATAACATACTGTCGACATGCATGGGCCCCTTTCAGAGATTGCTCATGTGAAGGGCTTCCTATGATTATAAAGCAAAGCCGGGCACCAATGCTATGCCCACCTTCCTTGCAGTATTTGGGGATGTCTCTGGCATCATTGCTCCTATCGAGTGTAGGAAGGGAAGGCAGGCAGGCAGGATTCACAGGTTCTCAGGGTGTTCCTGGCAGTACTTCGACTCTGTCATGCTCCCAATGGCCCCAGATGGGATCCAGTTTCAGAAATGGGCTTGGGAGAGGGATTTTATTTTCTGATTTTTTTGGGGGGGGGGACTATCTCAGCCCTGAACTGAATCTATAGGAGATTGCTGACAACCATCACATCGCCTATAGCTGGGCCATGCTTCTAATCCCCATTTCAACAGCTGTCATTATTGCTGTCGCACAGGTGACATTCCCAAACATGGATGGCATAGCTGTGCTGTGAGAGGAGATTTAACAGTTCCATCAGGGTATACCATTAGGCAGTCTCCAGTAAGAAGAAGAAGAAGAAGAAGAAGAAGAAGAAGAAGAAGAAGAAGAAGAGGAGGAGGAGGAGTTTAGATTTGATATCCCGCTTTATCACTACCTGAAGGAGTCTCAAAGCGGCTAACATTCTCCTTTCCATTCCTCCCCCACAACAAACACTCTGTGAGGTGAGTGGGGCTGAGAGACTTCAAAGAAGTGTGACTAGCCCAAAGTCAGCCAGCAGCTGCCTGTGGAGGAGCGGAGACGCGAACCTGGTTCCCCAGATTACTAGTCTATCGCTCTTAACCACTACACCACACTGGCTCTCCCTATGTGCTGTTGTTTGGCTCATGGACTGTGAACAGCAAGATATCCCTTCACTGTCGTTTGCTAGTACTTGGAAGAGGCTGCAGTGGCAAAGCAGGTGGAAAGGGACATCTCTAATGTCCCCTTCCTAGTCCATTGATGTGATTTTTCTGGTGGTACCAGAGACAGTACTGAACATATATAGTATAGGACCAGCTGTTAGATAACCCCCCCCCCAAGTTATTGATACTGTGGAAATGTGATAAATATCTAGAAATTATTTTACACCAACCCTGTGGTCTTCTTTCTTCTTTCTCTCCCACAAGTGGTCTGCTTTAATCACAAATTCATCAAGGAACAATTCTACAGAATGAAATAGTAATGAGTTTTAAAGCACACGAGGAAATTGCACAATATTCCAAAGTATTTATTGGAAAATACCTTTGAGATTTTCTCCTGCTCTGACGTCTGGTAACATTTAATCTCATCTCCATCTCTGCTAAAATATTCCCTCCTCATATTGTCTTCACTCACACAGGCTCTTTCCTAATTTCCTTTGTATTTTATTCTCACTGCAAGACTATTGTCTCCAATAGCAAGAAGAAAAAGAAAAATGGGTCATAAGAGGAAAGTTCTAATATCAAGAACAGACCTGCTAAATGACATCTAACTTAGTTTAACAGAAATAAGGGTCTACAGAACACCGTTGACTGTCTAGGGTAGATTTATTTTTATGTCTGCTTTCTCTCCCTAAAAGACAACATCTTCCTTCTCTGTTACCACTGTATCAGTTGAACCACATCTAGCAGAGATCTTCCGGATTGTTGTAAGGTGTCTGATGAAGCCCAAGATGGAATCTGCAGAAGGCAAACCATCTGTTGCTCTCTGTGATGCCTTAGCTAGAATCTTTGTTGATGTGCAACACAATCCTATGCATGTCTACTCTGAAGCAAATCTTATCAAGTTCAGTGGGAGTCATTTCCAGGTAGGTGCAGACAAATCCACTCCCCTTCAGTCAACTTGGACATGGCAGATGGTGAAGGATCTACAGCAGCAATGTCAGAATCAACTGCTCACCACAACTTCTTGAATAATTTAGATCAGAGATGGGAGCAGATAGATCTGGATCTCAGGGGTGCTAACTTGAATAAAATATCGGGCAGGTAAGCCATGCCCCACATAAGCACAAGATGCGGTACACACATACCATTTGAATGGCAATGCCCATCAACTTTTTTGGGGGGCAGCCCCCTCAAATAGTTTATTGGTGGGGCCAAAGCCCCCTCAGCCCCTAGGAGTTGGCTCCTATGCAGGATCTACTGGTAAATGTCTGAGTTATTTGCATTAAATCAGCAATGATATTGTCTCACAATGTTTAACAGCAGCAACCACAAAATGACTCTTCCATTTAAGCCAGGCTGCTTGGGGTAGTGAGTAAATGAGTTTTTGTGTGGAACAATTGCGAATTCAGCCCACTTCTGGAATTCAAAACAAAACCCTGAGTTCAACAGCTTAATTCTAATTCCCTTTATTTCTTGGGTTTCTAATAAGGTACAAATTAGATCCCACAAGCCTGAAGTGCGCTGTCTCTCAATTTAGATCTGCTTTTCTTCCAAAGCTGTGGAAAGGGTGCTTGGAGGTTACTACATGTCAATTGGATACTTATCTGTTGCGGGGGGGGGGGTGTTAAGGCCAGCTGAGTACACCTGAATGTACTTTTGGCTAAGATTGTGAATGCTCCTCTAAGGTAGGATTGGCTGTTGTAGCTTTTGAATGAAGCAGTAGTTCATTCATACATAGTTTTCAGAAGTGGGCTGAGAAATATGAAGCTGTGGCAAGAGAGGAGATGAATAACCAAAACTGATTTCATACTTCTGAAATGGCTGACTCCATTCACACGATCTCGTTGTGGGTTTCTGTTCCATGGTAAGAAGCAGGGCCAGACATTTTGATGCCTGAGGTGAACCACAAAATGGTGCCTGCCTCCACCTTCCCACCAGGAAACAGGGGTGAGTGAAAATCTACATCAAGAGCAAGTGGTGAATAAAAATCTACATTGGGAACAAGGTCTACACTGAGAACAATGGAGGATTAAAGCTCCACATGAGGAAGAAGGGAGTGAATAAAGATCTACATCTGGGACTTGTGGTGGGGGATCAAATTAGCCTTACCTGACATTTGAAGTGGGAACCAAAGGTAGTTAAAGGGGGAACAGACCCGCTCTGAATCACTTTGTGTGGGTGCAGAGCCCAGGAGACCCCAGAGAGCACCCCTTGCCATTTCTTCCATAGGGGTGGTAGGAAGCTGCTGTAGAGGCAGCATTGGGAAGAGGAGCTTCTGAGGAGGTGGAGCACGTCACAGCTGCTGGTGCTACTGTGGCAGCAGCAGTGGGCAATTCATTCCTTGGAAACCAGACCTACCACCCGAGGCAGTTGCCTCACCTTGCCTCTTGGATGGGTCAACTGGCTAAGACGTTTTGCTGTCCTGTCAAGGTGCATAGTACTAAACAGTTCAAGTTATTTTGGCACTTAAGGCACAAAATCCCACAAGTACCTCTCTCCCTGCCCCTGACTGGAAGTGAAAATACAACAATAATAACTCAAAGAGCTAACAATTTTCTGTGCTTTGATGGCTCCAAGGTGGCCATCTAATGGAAGGGCAAGTCCTTTGGGGTGAAAGGAGGTATTATAAAATGTATATTCTCTTGTTTTTCAAATTGGGGGTTGAGGAGTCTCTGCACTGGTCCTTCCCCTGAAATGGTTCCCTGTCCTTTGGTAGAATCACAGAATCACCGTCTTTGACATGTTCTCAGCGTGACAGCTCATAGTGTGACAATGTTGGGAACTAGCATATATATCTCGTAACACAATTATTTGCAGTACTAACATGCTTAGCTAGCAGGTGTTGGCAACTTGAAAGCATATCAAATAACACAGCAGTCAGCTGCACTTTGACCAGGTGAGGCCAGCTGTTAAGAGTTGACAGCTATTGCTGGTGCATTGCAGTAATCTGCATAGCTAGCACTTAATAGTTAGCTCGCATATTGGTAGCAACAACAGCAACCATAACTATTATTTTAAGGTTGTTTCCAGACCGGTTGCTCTTTCAGAATAGCTTACATGTGAGGCTCCTTTACTGAGCATCCATTCTAGCTGGCTTGCACAAAGCTTATGCAGAGGGCAGACACTGTTGGGAGAAAGATTGGGGAAGTGTGACTTTGTTGATTCCTTTGTGGCTTTCAGTACCATCGACCATGATACCCTTCAGGGGTGACTATCTGAGCTGGATATTGGAGACACCACATTGCAGTGAATCCTCTCCTATTTGGATGCCCAACTCCAGAGGATGGTTCTTGGGGAGTATTACTTGGCTCCATGGATTTTCCATGATTTGCCGGAGTTTGTTCTGAAAGCGTTGAGTGGGGACATGTGGAGTTTTGGAGTGTTTTGTCATCGGTATGTTGTTGTCACACAGCTCTGTTTCTCCTTTTCACCTTCTGCAGGCGAAGCAGTAGGTGTGAATTAGTGCTTGGACTGTATGAGGGCCAAAAAACATGAAGCTTAATAATAATAATAATAATAATAATAATAATAATAATAATTAATAATTTATTTGATTGTTTGTTTATACCTCGCCCATCTGGCTGGGCCTCCTCAGCCACTCTGGGTGGTTCCCAGCAGAATATTAAAAACACGATAAAACATCAAACATTAAAAACTTCCCTAAATAGGGCTGCCTTCAGATGTCTTCTATAAGTCAGGTAGTTGTTTATTTCCTTGACATCTGATGTTAGGGGGTTCCACAGGGTGGGCACCACCACTGAGAAGGCCCTCTGCCTGGTATCCTGTAACCTCACTTTTCACAGTGAGGGAACCGCCAGAAGGCCCTCTGAGCTGGACCTTAGTGTCCAGGCTGTGTGCTCTGGCTTCTGTCACAGTGTCCTGTTGTGCCAGAAGCGGTTTAGCCATGCTGGCCATATGACCCGGAAAGCTGTTTGTGGGCAAACGCCGGCTCCCTCACCCTGAAAGTGAGATGAGCACCACACCCCATAGTTACCTTTGACTGGACTTAACCATCCAGGGAGTCCTTTAACTTTACCTATTAGCTTCCTGTGGTTGCTATGGAGATTGTTTTGTTCTGTGTTTTTGTATAATATATTCATATTTGTGTTTCAAATGTACTGTATTGTAAGCCACTTAAAGACCTTTGGATAGAAAAAGCAAATAACTAGTCTTATATACAGTGGTACTTCAAGTTAAGAACTTAATTCGTTCCGGAGGTCCGTTCTTAACCTGAAACTGTTCTTAACCTGAAGCACCACTTTCGCTAATGGGGCCTCCCGCTTCCGCCGCGCCGCCGGAGCACGATTTCTGTTCTCATCCTGAAGCAAATTTCTTAACCCAAGGTACTATTTCTGGGTTAGCGGAGTTTGTAACCTGAAGCGTCTGTAACCTGAATCATCTGTAACCTGAGGTACCGCTGTATAACAATAACAACAATTTCCCCATCACCTTTCTATTTACAAAAGGTCAATGCTTAAAAAGTGGGTTTGTTGTGCTGGAACTTTAATCCATTTTAATTGCACACACCTACATTTCTGGTATCTGACAGTCTGGAGGTGACCGTGAAATTGCAATTGCTTCCCCCCATCTCAGCGACTATAGTAGAATCACAGAATCACAGAATTGTAGAGTTGGAAAGGACCCTGTGGATCATCTAGCCCACGATGCAGGAATCCTGCCCACAGCCATCCCTGGTTGGGCTCGAACAACCAACCTTCTGGTTAACAGCTCAATGCACGGACTCACTGCGTCACTTGGAGGGAATTGTTTTGTTAGTATTGTTTTATGTGTGCATACATCCCACTACGTTCCACCTGTACCACTTTGTGGGAGATGAAGGGACAATTTTGAGCAGCCTACTTCATAACGCCTTTTTTCTTTAAAACAAACAGGTTTTTTTTAAAAAATGTGCACTAACATGCTTTTAAAAACTTAGATGTGCAATGGCTTTAGATCATTTTTAAAGGTAGGCTAAAATGTTTCAGTGCTAATTAAAAGACTGGCAAAAAAAAAATACAGTGCTAAAATGACAGCAATTGGAAAGTCAGCATGATTTTTTAATGTCAGTGTTAAAAACAAAATGCTTTTTCATGTAAGCACCACCGCATGAATATTTCAATAAGTTAAAAATATAAAGATGAAAATGCTAGTCTGAACACAAAACAAGATGGCTGATTAAAAGTAATAATTCATTTGCTAATAAAATGTCACGGGGGGGGGGGGGAGAGATGTGCCAAAGTAGATGAAGGGCAATTGGTTCGTCTGCTTGATATGTCACTGTCTATGTCAAAACCATGTCTCTTATCAAAGACTAAAGAGCAGGACTAACAACATCTGCACTTATGAAAATCACACTAGTATTCTTTCAACAATAACAACAAACATCAGGAGTTCTGTGGTCTGAAAAGAGGCTGTAAAACCACAGGATAACAATGATTTGATGGTAACACCATGTAGCTACCCTATAAAAGGTGGTGGAAGCAATAGTGGTTAAGTGTCTACCCAGCCTGGCAAATGTAGGATTGCTCTGCCGCTATGAAGACACTGGTGATGACTTAAACTGGTGGTGCAGAGTTTCTTTCGGTGAAACACAACTTAAATCCGAGTGCTTCGACTTGTTTGG
Source organism: Podarcis raffonei (assembly GCF_027172205.1). Classification (NCBI taxonomy): domain Eukaryota; kingdom Metazoa; phylum Chordata; class Lepidosauria; order Squamata; family Lacertidae; genus Podarcis; species Podarcis raffonei. The sequence goes on along the minus strand of NC_070610.1, from coordinate 28,897,600 downwards.
GCATTATGATACTGAACTGAAAACAAATAAAGAGGTATTTTAAAAAAGAAAGAAATGGGTTCTCCAGATTAGAAACTTCATATGAAGGCAATCCATGTTGCATGAGAGAAGTGCATTCTGGGGAAACATGGAAGTCACATTCAAGGTGCCCTTTCCTCCTTTTGAAGGTTGGATTTTATTTTATTTTTAATGGACACCTTTGAGTAATTCTTCCAAGGCTTAGGCAACAACCAGACAGAAACATAATTAGCAAGTCATTGTTCTTTTCCACTGTTCTCCCTTAGGTTAAAATCCTGAAATATTTTTAGTAACAAGTGCATATAACTTATCTGACACTAAGCAAAACTGTCATGGTATAATTATACTGTATGCCAGTGCACTCTGCTATTAAAGAAGCACTATGTTTTACCACAGTAACCCTGCAATTAGTGAGTTGATATCCTGCCGCATGGGTTCAAAGAGATGCATTAGCATGTAAACCATGTCTTGCTAGGCACTTGGCTCATCCGCCCCTCCCAAACTTTCCACAAACTCTAAGCCAAAGGAAAGGAAGATTCTGCTGACAGATTAATATACAAAAATGTGTGCACTGTTATTCAATTATCATTGTTTATTTCATGGTGGCTCTTATTTGCTCTTCTTACCATACTTCTTTGGGAGGAGGGAAAGCTTCAATGCTTCTTTTCTTCTTCAGTGCTGCTCAATGATATGTTCACAAGTCAAGGACTCGCTCAAGGCAACAGAGTATGATGCAGGGGGAGCCAAAAGGTGCCATCCAGATCTTGTGGACTCCAATTCCTATCAGTCCTAGCCAACATGAACAGGAATGATGGGAGATGTAGTCCAAAACACCTAAAGGGGAACATATTTGTGACCCCTGCCTTAATGGAATCTCTAGGTTTGGAGGCAGCACACCACGGATGGAAAATCAGTGGCAGACCTTGGGATCTCAAATTTCAGTGGCACCCTGGGCAATGCCAAAATTTGGAGCCCCTGCCTCTCACTTTCCACTCTACATCATAGTTGTGTTGCCCCCAAGGCTCTGTGCCCAGTGCGACCAAACCAGGGGTGGGGTGGGGGGGGCGGGGAGAGGTGATTTATGAACTTAAGTTCCCTTTGATTTCAATGAGTTTTAGGCATGTGAGGGTATGATCCTGAGGCTACCTATTCCTGCGTAGTGCATGAACACATGCTAACATTCCCTCTGAGTGGTTAGGGAAGGGTGTAAGCCTAAGAGTGAGTGAGTATTGGAGAGAAATCAGCTCTCACTGTCTCTGTTTGGGATCCAGCCTTTTCTTGCCATAGGCGCCAGGCAAATGACTATGTAAAAGACTTCATAAAGTATTATGGTAGTAATAATAATAATAATAATAATAATAATAATAATAATAATATCCTGCCCATCTGGCTGGGTTTCCCCAGCCACTCTGGGCGGCTTCCAACCGAATGTTAAAAACACAATACAGCATTAAACATTAAAAACTTCCCTAAACAGGGCTGCCTTCAGATGTCTTTTAAAAGTAAGAGAGTTGCTTATTTCCTTGACATCTGATGGGATGGCGTTCCACAGGGCAGGCGCTACTACTGAGAAGGCTCTCTGCCTGGCTCCCTGTAATTTCACTTCTCACAGTGAGGGAACCGCCAGAAGGCCCTCGGTTCTGGACCTCAGTGCCTAGGCTGAATGATGGGGGTGGAGACGCTCCTTCAGGTATACAGGACCAAGGTCGATTGTGAAGACGATCAGACATAAGAATTCAGTGTTTGCACTGAAGGTCTTAATTCTACTACCATTAGCATCTAAGCATCTCATATGCAGTAGCAGCCAGTGGGACTATGCAGGTGGGTTTGTGTTGCTCTCCTTTCTTCCTGGTTACTGTTACTCTGCACAGTGTAGCTGAGGCAGCAGAGTGAATCGGATGTTCCCGCTGTAGCACCTGCACCATGCTGAGCTCCCTGCTGCCTTGTCATTCCCTGTCTCAGCAACTGGCAGTGATGAAGACTGTTGGGAAGAGAGGAGAGCAATGCAGACCCAGCTGTGAGGCCTCGCCAGACATTCCTGCTTACATGACCTTGGAAACCTTAGCTCAAAAGGCTTAAATCACTACATATGTGTACTGCTTTCCTTATTTATTGCGTTAAGACTCCACCTTTCCTCCAAGGAGCTCAAGGCTCTCCCCTTCCCATTTTATCCTTACAACAACCCTGTGAGCCAGTGTGGTGTAGTGGTTAAGAGCAGTAGATTCATAATCTGGGGAACTGGGTTTGCATCTCTGCTCCTCCACATGCAGCTGCTGGGTGACCTTGGGCTAGTCACACTTTTCTGAAGTCTCTCAGCCCCACTCACCTCACAGAGTGTTTGTTGTGGGGGAGGAAGGGAAAGGAGAATGTTAGCCACTTTGAGACTCCTTCGGGTAGTGATAAAGCAGGATATCAAATCCAAACTCTTCTGTGAGGAAGGCTAGAAGGAAATGTAGAGTAGCTTGAAGTCAGCTTCATGACTAAGTGGGGATATGAACCTTGGTCTTCCAAGTCCTAGGCTTGGACTGCAGTTCACACAGCTACAGTTCCCAATAGCCTTAACAAAGAACATTTCTAGCCTGACACTCTATCCACTCTACCACACCACACTTTACAGTGGTACCTCGGGTTAAGTACTTAATTCATTCCGGAGGTCCGTTCTTAACCTGAAACTGTTCTTAACCTGAAGCACCACTTTAGCTAATGGGGCCTCCTGCTGCCGCTGCGCCGCTGGAGCACAATTTCTGTTCTCATCCTGAAGCAAAGTTCTTAACCTGAAGCACTATTTCTGGGTTAGTGGAGTCTGTAACCTGAAGCATATGTAACCTGAAGCGTATGTAACCCGAGGTACCACTGTAGTCCTGATTTTAGTGAAGCACCATGGGTTCTGCATGAGACAGAGTAGTAAACCCATAGCAAAGTTGGCTCTTTGGTCTGAACACTTGGAAAGCCTAATAGCAAATCCCGATAGAATCTATGGTAAATATGCAGGGCAACGTGCCACGTTTTGCTTCGCCACTGATGCAAAAGGGATGTGCACTTAAAATATATTTTAAATATAATACATCAAAAGAACTAACAGCTTTGATCTTGGCTATAATTGATGCCACATGAGGAAAATGTAATTCATACACATGTTTGGTACTTAGTTTTGCTGTAAACAAATGATTAATTACAACACGTAAGTAGCTCTCGGTTCCTTGAGAGCAGAAAAACACAGGCACCTATAGTTAAGTTGCTAGGGAGTAAGGCTTTAATATATAGTATAAGACATGATGCTACAGTGCTTATGTATTGATCCTCATTATTTGATCGCCCTCTTGGGGAACTGTAACAATCTAGCTAGGTAGTCATGGGCAACTAGCCACACATAACAAATAGTGGCCCTAGAGGGAGTTGTTCTCCTACTCCAAGAGGGAGAGGGATGGGTGGATGGATAGATAGATAGATGATAGATAGATAGATAGATAGATAGATAGAGAACAATTGGGGATAATTTCAGTATTTGCAGTTTAATGAACTACCTAATAAATACATCTATTTTATAAAAATAAAAAACTTATTATTTAAGCAAGGACACATACTTTGATGGTGTATAATAACAAAGAAAGAAAGAAAGAAAATGCCACTGAATGAAAATTAATAATAATAATAATAATAATAATAATAATAATAATAATAATTTATTTATACACCGCCCATCAGGCTGGGTTTCCCCAGCCACTCTGGGCGGCTTCCAACAGAATATTAAAATACAGTAGTCTATTAAACATTAAACATACACAAAAAATTCAAATTTGGGTCAATTTATTCAAAAACCCTGGACAATTTTATTAGTAATAATATTATTGGTGTTGGGAGCAGGGTATTTTATATATAAATATCAGGATGTTGTCCTTGAGGTCTTCTGATATTCTCACTTAAGGCTGAAAACTTATTAAGAATTGTAAACAGTAGTACATTTTGCAGGAGGCACCTAATTTGTTGTTCTCAAACCAACATGCAAACTGAAAGTCTTTGAAATTTGCACTTCTCCAAATTTTGCAGTGTAGTTCTTCAACCATGCAACATGCACAAGAATGCATGCATTAGGGATATGAAAATGCATATGTTAGTGAAGATAACATGCAAAAATGCATCATATAGGGGAAATAATATGTATATTCATCAAAATTGCAAACTAAGATGTGTTTATTATGAGAAATTTGCACTAAAATGCTGACTAAATCCCATGAGGATTTGGGGGGGGGGGCTAATGTGCTGCAGCAATGTGGAGAACTGAATTTAAGATCTGAAAAATGAGAAACCAAGAAAAACTAAAACTGACAGATTCATCCATCCTTAAGTACTATCTCTGTACTTTGCAAAGAACAAGAGGACAGGTCCCTGCCCCATATGGCTTCCAATAACTAAAAATAGATATGAAGGATACAACAGAGGATGGGAAAGGGCTTGAAAGTAAGGATAACCAAAGGAATACTATGTGATTATTGCAGTTACACATAGTTTTACAGTAGTGTATCATTCAGCCTGGACACTGAGGTCCAGCTCTGAGGGCCTTCTCACTGTGAGAAGTGAAGTTACAGGGAACCCGGCAGAGGGCCTTCTCAGCAGTGGTGCCCTCCCTGTGGAACACCTTCCCATTAGGTGCCAAGGAAATAAAGAACTATACAACTTTTAGAAGACATCTGAAGGCAGCCCTGTATTGGGAAGATTTGACAATTTACTATGTTTTTATATGTGCTGTAAGCCTCCCACAGCAGCTGGCAAAACCCAGCCAGATGGGCGGAGTATAAACAATAAAATTCTTCTTCTTCTTCTTCTTCTTCTTCTTCTTCTTCTTCTTCTTCTTCTTCTTCTTCTTCTTCTGAACAAGGGGTTATTCCAAAGGTTTCATAGAAAATGTGGGGTTGTGAAGGAACCAACAATGCTGGTCTCACAAACGCATTCTGGCAGGCAGTTCCAGGAATCAGGGGTAACAACGGAGAAAGGGCACTGCTTTGAAGGGCATGAGACCTTCAGAGAAACAAGGTTGAAGGATTGGAGGAGCAATGGATGCAAGAGCTGAGTGATAAATGGTGGTGAGGAAGACCAAGGAAGGGTTTTGAAGGATGTTAAGTTTGGACATGATCCAGGAGCAGACAAGAAGGTAGTATAAGGATCTAAGAAGGGATATTGTATGGTCACTGTGAAAGCAGAAGACCGGAGAAGAGAAGGCTGCGATAATCCAGATGAGAAATGAGTTGGACATGAACAATAAGTTTTTGCTGAGGGATCAGAGGGTATATTTTTGTAAGAGTGTAAAGGGAGAAGCAGCAATATGTATGTAGCCAGTTCACGAATGGAACACAGGTGAGCATTGTACTTTCACATTTGCATTGCAGTTGGATGCACCAATTGCATATGCAAATGACTGCTTCCACACATGGATCTCCTAGGTGGATCAAGGCACGTATCAGCTACTTCCCCTGGGAAAAGCTTATGTCCAGATCAAGGGAAGTAATAGTACCACTCTATTCTGCCTTGTTCAGATTACACCTGGAGTACTGTGTCCAGTTATGGGTGCCACAATTTAAGAAGGATATTGACAAGCTGGAATGTATGCAGAGAAGGGTGACTAATATGATCCATGGTCTGGAAACCAGTTGAGGAATGGTTGAGGAAGCTGGCTTTGCTCAGCCTGGAAAGGGGGAGACAAGCTTGTTTTCTCCTGCTCTGGAGGCTAGGACCCAAAACCAAATGACTTCAAGGTACTAGTGTGCAGCAACCAAGCTAATTTTTTTCAGAGGAATAATAGGGACAAGATCCCATCTAGACCCCTTGTGCAGCATCCCCAGAGGAGCTACTGAGGCAGGTTCCAGTGCATAGAGGACAGGGGTCAGCAAACTTTTTCAGCAGGGGGCCGGTCCACTGTCCCTCAGACCTTGTGGGGGTGGGGGTGGACTATATTTTTTTGGGGGGGTGAACAAATTCCTATGCCCCACAAATAACCCAGAGATGCATTTTAAATAAAAACACACATTCTACTCATGTAAAAGCACACTGATTCCTGACTGTCTGCGGGTCGGATTTAGAAGGCGATTGGGCCAGATCCAGCCCCCAGGCCTTTGTTTGCTTACCCATGATATACACTATACATTTAAAGCACAGTCAGCACACATCTAAAGCCAATGACTTTCCCCATAGAATCCTGGTAACTGTTTTCCCTCCCCAGCACCCTTAACAAACTACCTTTCCCAGGATTCGCTGATGGGAATTCATGTGCTTTAAATGTGTGTTGACTGTATATGGTGTGGATTAGCCCCAAGGCTTTAGCTTAAATCACTGCTGCCATCCATATGATTGGGCTGTTTGAAGTCTGCTAATTTAGTCACCAGAAAAGAAGTGTTCATGCACAACAACATTTGCTTTGCCTGTTTGTTTTTCACTGCTCTGTTTCAACCAAATGATAAATAGCAATCAATAGTGGGACTAGAAACATGTGTTGTAGAAGGCAACAATGAGTAAAAACTTAAAGCTGTCAGAAGTATTACTGGAAGAGCGGGTGTAGGCTGAACATTGCTTAGATAATCTATTTGGCAAATAAAAGCACCAATCCAGTCCTTGTGAAGACAGAATACATTTATCCAAAATGGGACTGATTCCCAAAGAACTTGGAAAGGGAAAACAAGATGGAAATTTAATGGATAATTAATTTGCAATGGACCATTTTGCCAGCATTTAAATTATTAAAAGCTTACACGGTGCTTTGAAGATATACCGCACTATATAATTGCCATGTATTACCTTTATTTTTTATTAGGCTTGCCTTCGTTCTCTCTTTTCCCTGAAGGAATTGTGCAAGGATTTTTTACCTTCCAAACAGGAAGTATATATGGGTCCTTTAAGTAGTGAAATACTGTAATTGCTTTATAATTCTGGAAGTGGAGCTACGCAATTATAAAACAATCCTGAGCTGGGCAGGAAAGGGAAAAAAGGCTCAGTCAAATTAACACATGGCATGCCATTACAATGTACAGTGAAATAAAAATAGATCAAACGTGTTTTGGAGGAGTAGATACATTCAAATACATTTGGTAGATGGGGGGGAAGAGAGGGGGGAGTTCTTAGTATTTATTTTATCTGGAATGGCTGGCAGAGCGAGACGGCACCTTGGCGCCATACTCCCAACAGCCATGTCACTGCCACTTGCCGTGAGGGTAGAGAGGTGGAGCAGGGCAGCGATGAGGTCAGCGTGGCACTGCTGCAGAGGCAGGAGTGCATCTGAACCACCTTGTTCATGCGACTACTCTGCCCCACCCTGTACCATCACAGTATTTGTTATCTAAACGAAATACAGGAAATAAGAAGTGCAGAAATATGCATGGGCACAGCACAGATTCAGCTCCAGCCTAGAATTTTGTGGCTTTTTGACAACCCCCAAATCTCGTTTCATCAATGCATTCCTAAAACAGCCTTACTAGAAAAATTAACCAATAAACTGAAACTGACACGGGGACAAACAGAAGAAGACGCCTTGATTTGTATGCTGTTGGTGGATTGTTGTCATTGTCTTGTTAGGCTGTGTATGTATGGCTCCCCTTTATCACATACACAGCCCAACAAGACAATGACAACAATCCACCAACAGCATACAAATCAATATGGCTAACCTGATCCAAAACACCCACCCACCCCACTCACACACGAAAACCACCACAGCCAAACACAAACAAACAAAGCCAACCCCAAACTCTCTCACCACCAAAGGAACATCGCCACCCAACCCCACCCCACCCATCTCCCCCCCCCCACTACCCCTCTCCCCCTTTTCTTCCTAATGTCTCAACAAATGAAACTGATTTGTAAAAATGTTACATGGAAAAAATACAAGAGAGAGACATTAAAATAATAATAATAATCAATGCATTTCTACAGTAAGCTCGGCGTATTTATGTCTTGCCAAGTGTGGTTTATCACCCACCAAGACCTTTATCAGAGAGGGCTAGATACGAAACATCAGTATAGTACTGTGGATTGGAATGTGGAAAGCCCCGATTAGTGAGTGATGAAGGTCATGGGATAGCCTTGGCAATAGCATTGTTTCCCAGCCTCTCCCTGCCTCACAGCTTTGTTCTGAGGCTAAAATATTTGTTAATCTTGGAGTCAGTTAATCTTTCCGTTAATCAATTTCCTATTTTTCTGCCTGAAATGCAATATGAAATGAAACACGATTGCCCCAATTTATTGTTTTGTAATCTCATCCGTTACCTCTAGGAATCAGCAAAATGTTTTCAACCCTAGAAGACCAGTACAAGACGCAACTCATAATTTCGTTACATGAAAATATGAATATCTTTCTTGGAGGTTAATTTCTCAGATATAATGATAATTAGTTGATGTCAAAGGCCCCTAAGCAAGGGACCCTCTGAACTAAACTGAAAAGCTATAATGTACTCTTCATAATAAAGCTACTTAATTTTATGTACAGCTTCACCTTCCTTTAAACTGAGCCCACATTTATTCTCCCCAATCCCTCAATAGCCCCAGATGTCTCTTTCCCCTCCTCTGTCATAAGCTGAAGACTCTGAAGATGGGTCTTCTTATGCCATGATAATGTTAAGTTCACCCCACGTTTCTGAGCAGTGAGAGCATAGCTGTCAACTTACAGATTTGAAAATAAGGGACCAGCAGCCTTGAAAATAAGGGACCTGCAGCCTCACCTGTTCCAGGCACTCCAGTCTTCCTGTCCTCCTGCAGTCTGGTCAAACTCATGCTGGTAGCTTCGAGAACACTGTCCAACCAACTTTGTAACCAGAGGTTCAACTGAATAGAATCTGAATCACTTGCACCACAAGGCTTATGCCGCCTCAACTTAAGATGGCTCCCCGGCCTGGCTTTGCACTGCAAAGTTTGCAGCAGCATGTGCAACAAAATGGCGTCCAGCATTCAAAACCCCCCTCAGCTTGCATTAACTAGCCACACACAAGGCATGCAAGCTCCACCCCCCAGTCGTTCTTAGACTTCTTATTGGGTGAACAACACAGCCAAGCAACACAGTTGGAGCCTCCCTTCTCCCTGGCCGGCAGGGAGGGAGGGAGAGGAGCTGCTTCTTTTGAAATTTAAGGGACATCATTTAAGGGACATTTAAGGGACATCCATCAATAAGGGACAGTAGTGGGACATGGCACTGGAATAAGGGACTGTCCCTTCAAATAAGGGGCACTTGACAGCTATGAGTGAGAGATCTCAGTGTTGCAGTGCTTGACGAGGCTCAATTTCCCTTTGGAAAGAAGCCACAGGAGGCATGTGACATTTTGTAACATATGAATTTATTGGTAAGTACAGAGATAGTGCATGGGTGAAAGAACATTCCAGATCTGCTGCCTTTTGTCAGATCCCTAGAGAGACAGAGCCAGCTGTTGGCAGAGCCCAAACTCAGCTTTCTGTGTCCTCCTTACTTTGCCTTAGTCCAATTCTTCGCAGGTGGGCACATCCCCTTTCAGATATTTTCCAGAAGACAAGGAAGATCCTCTAACAATTAGTTCCCATGGAAACACATCACCTGTAGTTTCCCTAACAAAAGGTATGTGTGACAGCTAGAGGGGGCCTACAGCAATATTACAATACTCTGTTAACTCTCTGCTAGACAGATTCCTCCCAGTCTTACAACAATGCTTTGCTGCAATGCACTAGCCTTGAACCAGGGCAGTGCTGGTGCATTTGGAGGAAGAGCAAGTTTGTTTCAGTGGCAGTGTTTCATATGCATGGAAAGGAGGGTTAGGGAGTGTATCCCTCACCCAACACCTTTAAGCCTGTCAATTTATCAGTGGATATCTCCAGGGCAATGGCAAAAGAAGGGATTCCCCTAGGATTTCGTGACCGCAGTGGCCCACAGAATTCAGTGTCACCTGTTATACCTTGGAGCACCTTTAAAATGCTCTTGAAGATGCAGCTGGGCCTAAACAGGACCCAATATTTCTGAATGGGACTGGGCATTTTGTTCACCAGTGCTTTATCAGCTGCACTGCTTCTCAGTCAGTTTCCAAGCTCAACGTCAACCTCGAAAGCCTCCAGTGGCTTGGAATCAGGATATCTGAAAGGCGCCTTCTTCCATATACAGTGGTTGTTGTTGTTTAGTCGTTTAGTCGTGTCCGACTCTTCGTGACCCCATGGACCAGAGCACGCCAGGCACTCCTGTCTTCCACTGCCTCCCGCAGTTTGGTCAGACTCATGTTTGTAGACATGCTTTTGAGGAGGCATAAACAACATGGTGCCCTCCAATATTGTGGGCTACAACTCCCACAATCCTTGACCATGGTGACCAGGGTTGGTGGGAGCTGGAATCCAACAACATTTGGAGGACACCAGATTGGCTCTCCCTGCTTTTGAGCATGCATCAATCTCTCCCTCCTCTTTCCCACCCATTGATTCCATGAGATGGGGAATGGGGGCAGGGCAGGAGAGAGCTCAGATGGCTTTAAAAGAGAATTAGACAAATCCATGGATTATAAAGAAATCAGTGAGGACCAACTCTAATGTACTGCCTCCACTGTTGAAGGCAATTGTTGGCATCTGCCTGTCCTGAGAGACAATGGAGTGCGCCTTCGAGGGTGAAGCCAAACTGCTGCGTTAGCAGCACCAAAATCACCTTCCTTGGGCAAAGCCTGGGCTGTATGTATGGAGGTCCTGGGCTGCTTAGACAACAAGACCCCTCTCTCAGCCTCACTAATGTAATCCAAAGGAAAGCAGAGCAATATGTTTGGCACCACCTGGGCTGCAGGAGTTGCTGGAAGAAGGCCATCCAACCGTCTTAGGGACTCCACTCCTGATTTGTGTAGGGTCTACTTCTTAGCCTTCTCTTCTCCTGAAGGTATCCTGCAAAGCAGCAGAGGTTTAGAACCAGAGTTTTCCTTCTTCTAGATTGGCTGCCTTCCCAGGTTGACAAGCCTCAGAAGGAGCATGGCGTGTCCCCCACCAGAGGTACTACCCCTCCCCTAATACTCCCCTAGCACTCAGATGTAATATGCATCTGAATATCAGTTGCTAGCATTCCCCAGTGGGGAGAGGGCTATTGCTTGTGGGCTTCCTGTGAGCATCTGGTTGACCACTGTGAGATGCTGGAACAGATAGCCGTCAGCCTGATCCAGAAGGCTGCTCTTATATTCTAAGGAAATGGAAGTTTCTACAGCTGGACGTGAGTGTAAGAATGCAGAGCATAACATAAACAGTTTTCCTGGAGCCTGGTGGAATACTGGATAAGGTGGTAGAGCCACCTCTGTGCGCACGCGCGCGCACACACACACACACACACACACACAGAGAGATTGCACCTTTAGTGATGTATTTTATTCTTTCCTTTGCCAACCTTTTCCCTTCCTCTTCAGGATATATTGGCACATCAAACCAAAGCAGCACATTACAAATAAGTTGTGCCCATATTGTTTACCATCATTATTCTTTATACCACTGACACCATTATTATAATTTATGGTCTTCTTGACCAGCTTCAGCCCAGCCTTTCATTTATCCTCGCCCCTAAAATCACCCTAAGCATGTAATGTCACCGCTGAAAGAATGACTTGACAAATGCTTCCAGGCACAGCTCTGGATCATTGTTTCATAAGTCACATTTTAATATAGTTATAAAGTGGGTTTCTTTCATTAGAAAGAACAGGTGACAGTTCCCTAGCGGCAGTAATAATGTTAGAGGTTTTGGAAGCCAGAACAAACACATACATGCTAACCTGGTAGTAACTGCGTCAATATCTAAAAGACATTGAAACAGAAACGAGCATTTTAATTTTGTTTTTTTGTAGCTCAGATTTCAGTTTATATCTTTATTTCTGAAAACAGGTGTGGTTATTTTTTTTTTAACTGCCAATATAACAGAAGGGGGTGGGAAGAAAGAAACAATATCAGCTTGCATTAACAATAAGAATGATATTCAGAAAATAAGAAAGTCCTTCAGAAAAGATAAGAATAAGCTATGAATTCTAATTTGAAAATATGCATTACTATAAGCCATCCATATGTCCAAAGAGGTATTCAAGTGAGATTGATTATTATAATTGTAGTGGTTAGAGGGTGGGACAAGGACATGAGAGACCAGAGTTCAAATCCCCACTAAGCCATAAAACTCAGTGTGATCTTGGACTAGTCTCAGTCTCTCAGCCTAACCTACCTAACAGGGTTTTGTGGGAATAAAAGGGAGAGGGGGAAAAACCTTGTACACCACCTTGAGATCCTTGGAGGGTCGGTGAGATATAAATGAAGTAATGTCATAAATTAAAAATATTCATTCAATTGTGGAAAGGTCAGTAAGAGCTTCAAACCATTGAATAATGCAAGGTGGATGTTTCCCTCTATTGTTGTCCATCTGCCAGTCATTCTGCATGTCATAGGAATTTAGTGTAGAAGTTTATGAACATCCGCAAATATCAAGGATTTCTCCCCAAACAATTTCTGACCAAAAAAGGAGACACCAGAGGACATGCCATGGCCTGATTTGCTGCTTGATTCTATCTACAGAGGGGTCACTGGAGCGATAAGCAAGTTCTGCTCAAGTACTTTTGCTTTGAAAGACACAGGAAAAAGCCTCACGGACCTGTACTTCACTAATGAAACTCCTAATTATTCCAACATGATTTATGTCTCCTCCCATTTGCTTTGCCATCTTGATTGGGGATAGATTTCATGCCACTGAGAAGCTAGAATGGCTTCGATCTTGGCAAGTGCTCTGTATAGAACAAAAGCAATTGTTTTTGTAAAAGAAAAGAAAGACTCGGAACTTAATTTGTTCATAAGTCTATCGTTCTAGCCAAAGGCCATGACAAATCTGCAGCAAGAGTATTAATATAACAATACAGAACATACACCTGTAAAATTAGCCAACAGTCATGATGTAAGAGAGAAAAGATGCCAACAAGCTCAAATCTAGATTGATTTCGAATCACACAAAAAAAACTTACAGCAATTTTATCTAACTCCTTTTTCCTGACTTTTTTTCCTCTTGCATCTAATGTACAGAGGGCCACTCTTTGTGTTATGAAGCTATAATTGTCTGTCAAAAGAAACTGAACTATTTCTGCTGGAGTGTACCTGCTTGCTTGTACGAACAAAGGTTTCAGAAAGTAATCTCCTGGGTCTCTATATAAGGGGCAGGCTAACAGATAATGAGTGATGTCTTCCAGTTGAGGTTGACCACAACTACAAAGTCTGTCTGTGTACAGTACCTTGTTATAGAGTAAGGTTACCAGACATCCCTGTTTCCTGGAGACAGTCCCTGGATTTAAAAATCAGTCCCCATACAAAATCCATTGAAGTTGAAAAGTGTCCCTGGATTCATTGAAAAACAAATCTGGTAACCGTATTATAGAGACCATCCAAGACTGCGGTGGGCATCACAGCCCCCCCCCCTGAAACTGATGAAAGTTGGGGTGGGTAACCAGATCTAGAATGCTCTGCAGAACTTAATTTGTGCTGGGGCCATTAGGATCCAGGGCTTGGGTCAGCACCTGGCAACTTGGGGCTGCTGCCAGGGCCCCAGACACCAATGTAGTTTCATGGGCCCAAGTGAAAGATGGGTGAAGAGGCAGGTTGCAATAGGAAAGGGGAGGTACTGTCAGGAATGAGCCAGCCCCAAGCGAAGGTTTGCAGCCAACTGTAGAAAGCAGCCAGGAACAGGGAAACTTTGATGTTAGTCAGACAGGGGAGAGCCAGCAGCTGCAGACTTTGGCTCTTCCTGACCTTGATGGGCAGGCTGATAAGGCAGGAGCTGAGAGCAGGCTAGAAGACAGTCAAAGTTTGCTGGAAGCACAATCAGGTGAGAACAAACTCAGAGACAGATTATCAGACCCGGAAGAGGTTGGAACTGATCCAATAAGTCCTAGGAATCGGTGAATGGGAGGGCTGCTAGATAAGAAGCAAAACAAGTGATGAAAGGGTCGTATGTTCAATATCTGCTGGAGGAAGGAATCTTCAGAAGAGTCATCTTGAGTAATGATGCCGGAGGCTTTGTTAGAGCTGTCCGGAGCTATCTGTTTGTTTTTGCAATAAATTCTCTTTTTTAATTAAGTGCACTTACTGTGTTATCAAGCTGAGAACCTGGACTCCTGACAGGTACAGTGGGATCCCTGCCAACTGGCTTACTGACCCTTTGACAAATGCTCAACCATGCTAATCTTAGCTGCCAGCCATGGGCAGCCCTTAGACACTTTGTTTCTAATTTTTGGGGGGGCTTTCATGGTAGGTCAGCACTTTGAATTGGCTTCCAGAAACAAAGCTGTTGCACAAAGAGAGATACACACTCCTGGAAATCTGTTAAGTGCAAAGCTTCAGCTTCAGCCTTCTCAAGCCAGCTGAAGTTTCCATTTCAAAGGCAGACCTATGTAAGGTAAAAGGTAAAGGACCCCTGGACGGTTAGGTCCAGTCAAAGGCGACTATGAGGTGTAGCACTCATCTTGCTTCGGGCCCGAGGAAGCCGGCGTTTGTCCGCACACAGCTTTCTAGGTCATGTCACCAGTATGACTAAACTGCTTCTGGTCCAATGGGACATTTCCCTTGCCTAGACCCATGTAGAACACATTGCAGCAATCTAATCCCCACCTAGGTAGGTAGATAGGTAGGTATTACCATGGCCAGATATGTTCTCTCTAGGAATGGGTGCAGTTTTTTTGTGATGCAGTGCTCAGTCTGTTGAACATTGTTATGTACTTCACATTATGTACTTCAGGGCTTACCAACAATTTTATCTGAGGTCAGATGACTTCTGAGATCTCCTCCTCCTCCTCCTTTCTCCCCCTCTCTTATTAACCAATAAACACCTTGCCAGTGCCAGCCATGAAAAGAGATTCTATTCTATTCACTCCACACCCTAAACTGCTTAATTAAGAGGGGAAAGAAAGTAACATGTGTTTAGTAGTCATGCTCCAGTGTGCCTGGATTGAATCAGGTTTCTGTCTCCTTAAGGATCAAACCAAATCTCAGCTTAAACCTCCAGACAGACTTCTTTCTCTTTCCCTTTCAGCTTTCGAAATAAGTTTCTTTAGCAGTGAATGTATATACTATTTCACTCGTGAATGATGCTTTCATGTTCAAGTGTTTCCAGGCTGACTAACTAGGACCAGTTTAAAAAACCTAACCTTTGAAGAATATGTGTACTGCTCATGTTCATGAACCATTTTGACTCAAACTCTGCATGTACTTGGATTCAGAGTGAAGCTATTTATGGCAGGAATCCATATCATGAATTTATTTGGTAGCTTCGCTTGTTTTGCAAACCATCTCATACTTTCTATTGCAAATCCCATAGAGCTGAATAGATCTTATCACTGTTTCACTGTGATGGTAGCTTCATACCCCGTATCAATTCCGTTCGCACATTCTGAATGATATCAATTGGAATGGGGATTTCTCTTCCACCCATCTGCTTCCTCTCTTTGCCTTCATCATTAACCCTTTCTGCTGCAGAAGGGAGACTTTATCCTAGACTACAGAACTTTGAGATGCCAGAATGCAGGCATGCTACTACGCAGGTCAGGCCAGGAAGCCGAGGGAGAGATTTAATTAATGAAGTTGTTAGTCTTACACAAACGTGAAAAAAACTTAAAAAAACTTCAGGAAGCACAATGTAAACCAGGGGTAGGCAACCTAAGGCCCGGGGGCCAGATCTGGCCCAATCACCTTCTCAATCCAGCCCACGGGTGGTCTGGGAATCAGCTTGTTTTTACATGAGTAGAATGTGTCCTTTTATTTAAAATGCATCTCTGGGTAATTTGTGGGGCCTGCCTGGTGTTTTTACATGAGTAGAATGTGTCCTTTTATTTAAAATGCATCTCTGGGTTATTTGTGGGGCATAGGACCACAAATAACCCAGCTGTGGGCTGGTCCACTGTCCCTCAGACCACATGGTCTGAGGGACGGTGGACCAGCCCACAGCTGAAAATGGTTGCTGACCCCGGATGTAAACTCTCATTCATTAAAGGGGGGGGGGGGAGAGAGAAACGATGAAGGCTTCATCAAACCCATTTATAGTAAAAAATAATAATAGTATTGTCCTGCAAATCCAACCAACAACATGACTGCAGTGACCCATTTCCCAGGGAAGATGGAGACTATGGAACACAGTGCAGCAGAGACGCAGCAAACTTTCCCCATGCATATACTGTGAATTCAGAGAAATCCCAGGCGAAACCACTTGTTTTTTTGGGTTGGTAACCTCTTCAGACACCTCCTTCCCTTTGGCTTCATATGGCTCTGCACTCTTTCTAGATTTCGTGGCACCGCCATCTCTCATTCTGTAGTACTGAGTAGAACTCTCATTCATTTATGCCACCTGCAAGTGAAATTCTTTTGGCTTAAGCACCTAAGACAAATCACCCATGCTATATCTGAATAGCTGTAATTCATTCTCCTGCTTGCCTTTGGAAGTTTGTCTCTTTAGAGTTTATTTCTAGAGACTGGTCCCCAGGGAGTGAATTTCCCAGATGCTCAGGGAGACAGGAGAAGAAGACAGGAACTTTTTAAAAAAGTTAAATGGCAGGTTTCAATAGTAGTAGTAGTAAGTAATGATGCAGTTGTAGTAATATTTTCCAAGGAGCCACAAGTTTTTATATTGGTTTTCGCCTCTATTGAAAACAGTTTGGGAAAAAGAAAGAAGGATTTATTTACTATTCTCAAGATCATACTAGCTGGATAAAGGCATTGTTAAAACCCTTGTATTAACGAGAACATCTTTTTCACGTGTGCAATACACATTCTTTTAAAAGGATGGAATTTCAATTTCCCCCAGAAATCACTTTTTAATGGTGTTCTTGCCACTCACATCTATCCAGGCTCTCATTTTGATGCAGTGCTAGGGGAATAAAATCTGCCTGTCTTTTAAATGCACAATTTTGGAGCTCCCAGGAACGGCTGTGACAAAATTCATACTGACTTCAATGAGATCAAGATCAGAATATCAGTTTCCTTTCCTTTCCCCCCTCCTCCTTTCTTCTTGAGTCTACATCTTATGCTTTTAAAACAAACGTTTCCTGGGGATTGTGATAATATAATCTTGTCTTTACTGCCAGAAACTTTAATGTTCATATTTACATGCGTTTCCCAGCATGCCTTTCCCAAGTGTATCTCATCGGCAAAGAATGCACACATAAACATTCCATTCTTTCCTGGAGCCTCCATGTAAAATGGAATACCCTCAACCTAAAACAACAGCTGTCCAACTGCCACCATCTCAATGGAATTCATTAATTTGTTTTTCCCATTTACTTGCTTTCAGCATTATGCAGATTGACGGAATCGAGAATAGCTGAAAGGCTGTTGTTCAACGAAAGCTCGGGAATGTCAGATGCAATTTTGCCTGTTGGGTTTATGGGTGGAGAAAGTCAAGGTGGAACATTCATTCTTCCCTAACTGATCTTCGTTTACTTAACCTGTTAGGAATGTGAAAGAGAAAAAAACAAGAACACATTTAATAGTTTACTTTTTTCATCTCCCTGGCAGCTGCCTTCATCAAAAGGGGAAAAATCCATCACCTGGTTTGATGTGCTTATTGACCAAGAATCCATCTGTGTAGTATTACCTTAATGAAGGCAGGTAACATTTAGATGCTTATTTATTTTCCCATATGAAGGGAATAATCAAATAAGCCAGGAAATATTTTAATATCTGCTTTTTAAAAAAAAGAAACAATCTAGGTTCTTTTAAAGAAGTAAAAAGAATGGCTGTCTTTTTAAATAATACCATTTTTCAGATGTGATTAAGCTGTTATTTAAATAGGATCTATGCAATTTACTTGGGAAAAGGTAATATTTCTCCCCCACCAGCACCCCCCTATCTGTGTTTAAATGAAATACAAGTCATGAAGGAGTAATTCACCCAGAAGCATGAATATGCCACATCAAGTATAACTACAAGTGACTTATTCAGGAATCACAGACAACTTGGCTTGTGGGTTATTACATATGAATGCGACATAAAATCAACAACATTTAAATTATGCAGAAAGCTACAAAAATAGAGTCATCCCTGCAATTATTTCATATGTGAAATATGCTTCCTACCCTCGCTCATAACCATCCATAACAAAGCTTGTCAAAAATCTCATTTTAATAAGAAAATGTATATCAGTAGGTTTGCATAACCCCTATTAAGCAACATAGTAAAACAAATCTCCCCCCCATCTCTGCTTCCTAAAGCCTTTATATATCTGTTGCTGACATTTCAAAATGTAGTGCTAGATTGTTCTCTGAAATGTTTACAGCCTAAAATTGATTCCAAGTAATACATTTTTATTTTTTATTTTTCTTTCTTTCTTAGGCTTGTCTTTTGTTTGGGTAGAAGGCAAACAGAAAATGCAAAAATACTGACTATAGACTGGCTTACAGAGTTGCACACGGCTCATCTTCAGGGCTCCTGCACACCTGCCAATCCTGAAGAGCCACAGTGTCCTTTAGCCTTATGTGTTATGACGGGACCTGTTCAGAGGTATACTATCCTTTAAAGTGGGATTGCAGTTGTGGAAATATGCCACTTTCAACTCCCGCACCGCCCTGCCACCTTCTTTCAGAATGTATCAGACAACTTCTATTAGACTCGCAGACAAAGATTAATTCAAACACACTTTCATTTCCACTGCTTTTCACACAGAGAAATTGGATTTTGAGCTAGCCTGTATTTGTGAAGAGTCTCCAGTAACAACTTAGGGAAGATGCCATCCTCGAAGCGGGATTCCTCATACAGTGGTACCTCAGGTTACAAACGCTTTGGGTTAAAAACGTTTCAGGTTACAGACTCCGCTAACCCGGAAGTAGTACCTCGGGTTAAGAACTTTACCTCAGGATGAGAACAGAAATCGTGCGGCGGCAGTGGGAGGCCCCATTAGCTAAAGTGGTACCTCAGGTTAAGAACAGTTCCAGGTTAAGAACGGACCTCCGGAATGAATTAAGTTCTTAACCAGAGGTACCATTGTAAAATGCGAAGAAGAAAGGTTAAAGCATCAGGGTTGTAGCCCCAGGGTGGGTCTTGGAGCAGTGGACTTGGAGAAACCAGAGAAGGTTTCAGCTTATGTCCCACAGATGAAAGGAGAGAAATGCAGAGAGTCCAAACTTTGAGTCCAAACTGCCACAGACTCTGTCATGTGACAAAGGTATTTGAGACCAGAAGCAGTAAAAGAAGCAGTAAAGGAGTCTAGAAATGTTGTGAAATGCTGAAAAGCTGCAGAATCATTCAGCATGCTGAATCACTGTGACTCACCTTGAGGATGACTCATTATCTGTCTTGTACAGTCATACCTCATGTTATGTCCGCTTCATGTTACGTTCTTTCAGGTTACGTCCCGCGGCAACCCGGAAGTACCGGAATGGGTTACTTCAAGGTTTTGCTACTCGCACATGCACAGACACACAAAATGATGTCATGTGCATGTGCAGAAGTGGTGAATCGCGACCTGCGTGTGCGCAGACATGCCACTGCGGGTTCTGTTCTTTTCATGTTGCGAACGGGCCTCCAGAACGAATCCCGTTCGCAGCCAGAGGTACCACTGTATCTGCTTGCAGGTAGACCCAGTCAGTCTCTGTTTCACTCTCTCTCTCTATGTGTGGAGGCTGTGTGACTCAGTGACTCTGTGTATGCTCTGAAGCTAGTTTAATCTGTTCACTATGCTGTTATTTGCAAACAAGTTTATATTAACTCAGTAAAGCTTTTATTCTGTTACTGAAGAAGACTCTGCGTTATTAATTTACGCTGCACGTCAGACTCTTCCTGCTCATGAAACCCTGTTACCTCTTCTGCCTCTGACACCTCCTCCTCTCACTCTGCTTCCTTTTCTCCCTCTCACCACACATCACCATCTCACCACCAGTCTCCTGACTCTGAGCCTTCTTCCCTTGAGCGTTCCCTTGAGAGTTCCCCAGCTGTTGCCTCCCACCACTTATCTGCATCCATCCAGTCCATGACACCCACAAAAGCATAACAATATGTAAATAGTGATTAAAATGCTACTATCCACCCACGTGGGAGGAATCAGCAAGCTCTAGGGAACCCCAAAGTTTTGTAGAAGTACAACAAATCTTTAGGGATCCTCTCCCCCTGGGAAGAACCGCTCCATGTAAGATAGGGAGAACTGAGCATGTCTAGTGGCCAAGGAATGCTGATTGTTGGTGTTGGGGGGCAGAAAGCCAAGAAGCACTGCAGAGGAATATAATGGAATATGCTGGTGGAGGGCAGGTGGTTTTTTAAATAGCAAACTAGCCATGGAAAGGACCACTCCACATTGCACCACTTGGTTGCAAATTTCACTTGTTACTATTATGTTGGGGAACTCCTGTTAGGGAACTCTCAAATAAGCTTGGAAACATTCCTTGGAAAAGAGCCTGAGAATTGCATGAGCAACAGCCTCATAGCAACCATTTCCTGTGTTGTTGACATTTTCTGCTTTCACGACTGCTTCAAATAAGATAGTAAGAAGTAGTTTCTTTTTCTTAGGAAAAACGGATCCAGGAACAATCTGGTACTTTTCATTACCTTTCTTATAATGTGTAGATGCTGTTTCTAAGGTCTGTCACTGCTGTTTTGATTGTGAATTGCAACCAATGCCATTACCATCGCAACGTTTAATTCCAGAATTCAACATGTAGGCCAAACTCACTTCTCTTCATGTATGCCAGTAGCCCAAATAGCTTGATCACAGCTCTATGATTTACGGCCTCAAAAAAATATTTGGCTTTCAGTAAGCAGCGCAATTCAATATTGATGAAGCGTCATATTTTCTCTGCATCAGAAGTTTGATTATGACACTGTTTGGTAAAATATTAACGGATGCAATAATACAGATATACGGCTCCAGTTCCTAAACCATTTACTCAATCCAAAGCCTACTTTCCCTGAAGCTAAAATCCAATGCATGCTGACTGGGAAGGAGGAAGCAAGAAAGGAAAGGAAAGGAAAGGAAAGGAAAGGAAAGGAAAGGAAAGGAAAGAGGAGCATGCTGTCTCGAAGAAGATGTGGCTGGCTGACTGGCAAACAGGAGAGCGCCATTGTGGAACACTTTGTGGCAGGTTTCACTTATCATTGTTTAATTCAGAAATGAGGGCCAGGAGTCAAAGTGACCTGTTTATTAAGCATTCACCCTGATTTGTTTGTGGGGAGATTAGGCAACGTTGGCTATTTAATGAGCATTCGCTCTCATACGCTTGTGGGGAAGCTTAGAGGTTGTGGCCTCAATGCATGTGTCATAGGCGCCAACTCTATGGGGCTGAGGACACCTCAGCGATGGGCCCCCTCAAAGTTGGGTGGAACCTGGTGCCTATGGCAGGTGCTATCTCACATTTTCCAATGTGGCATCCCCTAATTGTAAAAAGTCTGATCTTTTAGGGAAGTGAGTTTGTAGTGCAAGACCTTCCAATCCACTATAAATGCACAACCTGAATCTGCTAGGATGTGATTGAATCCCACTGAAAACAGTGACAGTCTGGAAGCACCCAAAGAATGCATCTACAAGGCCTTGGTTACACCTGGTGGATTTCTCCCTCCTTTGAATGGCAAACCTCATATTCCATATCAGACATAGAAACACAGAAGAGTCCTTCTATTACTGTAACTAAGCCCAAGCACATGTAGTTATTATAATCACTTATTCATTCCCTGCTTATCCCTCCTTTCCCTCTTCTGCATCCTCTGCTGTCCCCCTTGCATATAGATTGTAAGTAATGGAACCTGTCCTCTGGCTGCTCGTAAGGTCTGTATTAAAATATGGCACATTTGAAGAAACTTATGGAAGGGAAAAGGTGGTTTGTCCTGATTTGGCTATATGGAAAATCGCTTCACCACTTATGAAAACTTTGAAGCAGGCTAATCCTGTCTCTTTCCATAAAATCAAATCCCTTACACTATAATGTAGATTAAATGCAGCTCTCTTATTACTGACACAAGTGGGGAATTCCAGGGGAGGGGGAAATACTCTATTCCATATTCTTAAAAATTCCGAAGGTATAGCTTTTCCTTTTCATTGTCTTAATTATTCCGTCTTGGTGATTTATACTACTCATAATGGGATCACATTTCTATGGAACTGCCAGATTCTAGTTTTGTCATGATGCAACCAAAGCATCAACCAAGAGCAGGAGAGTCACCTGCCCCACAACATCTCTCGCCTGAGGCATCCACCTGAACCTGCCCAATTGTAAGGCCAGGCCCTATGCACACTTTCCATTGAAATCAGCACTCAAAAATGTATAATATCAGTCTGTAGGTGTGGTTTCCTTGAGAGATGCTTAGACTCCATTTTGCCACAATAGGCCGAAGGGTATTGATAGGGGATAAAACAACAACAACTCGAAAGAAGAGCTGTGAGCCAAAAATTCCGTGAAGAGGCAGCTGGGGTCAGTTGCTTACCTGTGTCCACATTACACAACCCTGTAGCAGTTCGGCGTCCCAACCACTGATGGCACTAAGGTTAGCATCTCATCCCATCTCAAGGGATAATATTGGCACAAAAAGTGGAATATTTCTAAATGGGACTTGCACAGCTGTTACATGAATATTCAGGCATATAATATATGGATTCATTTATATCAGCCTTTGCCACCCTGCTGCCTTTCAGATGTTTTGGACTACAACTCCCGTTGGCCCCAGGTAGCATCGTCATTGTCCTGAACCCCTGGTCTACCTGGCTGTAAGTCAGTATGTCAAGTCCTCAGTCCAAGGTCAATCCATGTGTCCAAAGTTCAAATGAAGCACAGTCCCGCAGAGTTCCTGGAACTGAGCAGAGATACTGGAGCTGAGCTCCACCTGGCCAGCTAGGGAGCTGGGCTGTGGGACCTTGCCTGCCTCAGTCTCCTGAAGCACCCTGCCCACTGCTCCCTATGCCTCAGAGCCCACTGTGTTCATGGAGACAGTGTGGAAATGTTTTGGATAGTAGGAGAGGATATATTTATTAAATATTATCTTTCCTCACTCACGCTAGTGAGCTTGTAGCAGAGCACATTCCCTTGTATATAGCAGTAAGCTAGCTGATAGATTTGTTAGACCCATTTGAGTTAAGCAATCCAGTCTGGCTTGTCCAGATTGGATTGTTCCTGGTAAATCCCCTATAGTTCCCTCTTAAAAGCAATAATCACCCACTTGTTATCGTCCGCCTGTTCTGCCGTTGAGGACTTCTTGGATCATTCTTTGTCTAGCTCCTTCCCTTTGACCATACCACCTTAGGTGACCTTGCTGGGAGTACGAGATTCCTGACAGCTTCACTCACAAGGGTCATAGAAACATGCAAGCCCACTCACCACGACAAGGTGGTGATTCAGTGAGTGGGAATCACACAACCGTCTTCTTTAAAAAGTAATGATGAGGTTTACTTACATTCAGTTTACAGTATGATCCTGAAGACTTTAGCTTGTACAGTGGTACTTCGGGTTAAGAACTTAATTCATTCTAGAGGTCCGTTCTTAACCTGAAACTGTTCTTAACCTGAGGTACCACTTTAGCTAATGGGGCTTCCCGCTGCCGCACAATTTCTGTTCTCATCCTGAAGCAAAGTTCTTAACTCAAGGTACTACTTCTGGGTTAGTGGAGTCTGTAACCTGAAGTGTCTGTAATCTGAAGCATCTGTAACCCAAGGTACCACTGTAGTTACAGTTACAGAGAAAGTGTGGGTTCATCCTCTGTGAGTAGGTGACCCCATGTGTTGCTGGTTGAGAGCCAGCACACAGCAAAAGGCATCAAGAGAGTGAAGAGGAAGATGGCTGTGTGACTAGCCCCAGGGTCT
This sequence comes from Podarcis raffonei, assembly GCF_027172205.1. Lineage (NCBI taxonomy): Eukaryota > Metazoa > Chordata > Lepidosauria > Squamata > Lacertidae > Podarcis > Podarcis raffonei. The sequence continues at coordinate 28,873,842 of NC_070610.1, read as the reverse complement.
GCCAGGGTCATGTCTACCTACCTGGTCACACGCGGGGGGGGAATGCTCCAGATCAGGTGTGACAGGAAGTCCTCCTGGCTGGAGCAACATTCCCCTGTGTGTCCACTCTGGGCATACAGGAAATGTTGTATTTGACTGCTTATGTCACATCCCACAGACAGGGCCCCCTCTGGCTCTGGTGATGGGTCCTGCTGCTCTGGTTCCTGTGCACTGACATCCATCCCCTCGCTACTCCTTGAGTGCTCCCTATACCAACCTCTCCTTCTCCTTTGCCATCGCCAGCTTGCCCCAGTATGTCCCAGTCCCAGCTACACCCCTTGCTGGGATCCTCTTCCCCCTATTCCTCCTCCCTGTGGCAAGTTCTTGACAGTTATCCAATTGGCAAAGGTTGATTGAATAAAGTCTTTCTCTGAACTGTACCACTTCAGGGCACAGGAAAAGGCTCTGCTCTCTGTATCTCCCAGCCACACCTAATACTTTTACTCTTTCCCCTGATAATGTTTAGTAGAACAAAACAGTAAATATTATGGGGAGAGAAAGGGAGGGACATGGGACTTTTTGCAACAATTGCATGCCAGCTTTAATGTGTAGTTCTGGCCTTAGATAGCAAGCAAGCAATGGGATATCAACAGTGTTTGATAGCATGCTTTGGGGAAATGGGGAGGAGGTGGGGGCAAGATAAGTCATTCCATATGAACTCTTCTATATGCTAACATTTAAAAATGAAAAAACAAACAAACAAACCATAAAGCCCTTTGAAGCACGAGAGGAAAGGATGTGATTCTGACTTGCGTGCTTGTTCATTTGGAATCACTTCACAAAGAAAATCGTCTCGAAGCCAGTTCGGTATAAATCACATTCTACTTCAAAGAGCCAGCATCTAATGCAAACAAATGTATGCAACCCCCAGACCAACAAGTTCAGAATGCTAACTTAGCGATGCAGGCTTACATTCTCACCCCATTGCGCAAAGTGTGAAGTAAGTGAAAGCGATTTTGTAGACTGCAAACATTTTCGCTCCAGCTAAAGGGACTGAAATGGGAGAGGCAGGAAAAAAACAAAATTAAACAGACCACTTCAAAATGAGTGGGGAGGGACGGACTATGACACCCCCCTTGCCTTTGAATAAGATGTATTTGCAGACTTTAAAAAGCATGTGGCTGATGGACTTCCGGGGTGGCGCCTTCGACAATGGCTGCCTCCCTCTGAACTAGAGGGACCAGCTCTGCGTGAAACGGGTCGTATCCACTGCGGCGAAGCGGGGACCCTTTTAAAAATCACAGGCAGATGAAGCCTGTGACCATGGGACTCGGTGGGCACCTTTAGCGCCCCCCCCAACCCACTAAGGAACCCACCAACAGGCTCCGAAGTGAAGAGGGGGAAGTGACGCGGTGCTGAGAGTCATCGGCTATTTCCGTGGAGCGAAGCCGCATTGCTGTTGCTGGAGAGCGCTGCCTTTTCTTGGAACAATTGGGACTTTAAAACAACAACCCGTGAGTAGTACGGAAATTGGATCCTTTAAATATTTTTAAATTCGGCACTGATCGGGGAAGGTACAACCAGGAAGTCTGCCTCCCCTTTCTGTAAATATTTTAAAGCAAAGAACCTCCAACTAAGGTCGTGGAGAACTCTACTTTTTATAAAAGATTTTAATTCTACCGATTGAAACTACAAGAAAACTTACTTGGAAGCAGGGGAACCTGCGGGAGAAGAACTAAATTTAAAAACCGACGTGCCACCCCCCCTGGACCCGGGAGTGGTCCGTGAGAGCTAGTTGAGGAGTAATTGAACAATTTGACAGCTGTCAAGTTAGCTGTCAAGATACAAAAAGAGGATTTTGTCTCTGCTGATTATATTGGTTACAATGTAAGTACTGGTTACAATTTTATGTTTTAAAAGAAGGAAGGATTGCTACAATTTAACGTATGGAACTTTTGGTTTTGTGCTGAAAGGAGTAAAAAGAAACTCAAATTCCCCTAGAGGGTGTTTTGGGACATTGCATTAAGAACCAGCTGAGAAATTGTTTTCTGACCTTGATATGTTTAAGAATGGCAGTTGGTAAAGAAATACAGTCTGAACTGAACAAGACTTTCTTTCTCTTGGGAAAGCTGCAAGATCAAATAGGTGTTTTGACTACAAATGTTACAACCTTGGGCACAAGAGCCAGTTCTAGCAATGAACTTGATAAGAACTTGGTACAGGATTTCTACTCAACTGAACAAACAGAGGAAATTGAGAAGGAGAATAATGCTGCCATTGAAGAGAAAAAAGGGGGGGGACCTAACCCTGCAGATGCAAAAGGTGAGCTGTAACCTGAGGCCTGACACGATGGTAATAAGAAGAAACAAACCTTTGAAGATGGAAGCCTGGCCTGAATTGGAAAATGAAAAATGGAGAGATCTCCTTATCTGGAGATCACATGACACTTGGATTATAAATTTGATTCAGTTAGAAGTTGGAGCTATAGGGACAGTTGGAATCTTAAGGAGAATGAAACAAGATGTGGAATACCCTATAGGCCTTACTTTTAAGTACGTAGGCCTAGCTGGAAGAAACTTGGATGCTGCAGGGCGGGAGCCCCATCGAGATTTGGCCTTGAATATTAAAGACTATCAAAGAGACTGGCAGAGGGGTCAGGAGAGAGACTTAAGAGCCTCGGACATAAGGTCACCGGGTTGATGGTTTTATTTTGAGATCTGTTGGGACTGAAACTGGGAAGGGGGGGTGGGTGGAATGAAAAATGGGAAGGGTATATGATATAAGTTGCTTTTCTGTTCAATCTTTTTTTTGTCTTATTTCTAGGAGAACTGGAAATCTGTGGAAGGGAACCTTCTTTCGACCTTAGGGAAATATTTTAAGAATAAGCACCGTTATATAGATTTGGACGAGAATTAAGTTTGGATAAAGTTAAAAAGCAGGTTATATAAAGAAAAATATGGTAAAACTAAGGCTTTGGTGATAAGGACTTGATGAACTAACAATTTGAACTGGAACATAAGGATTTGTTGAATTAAAAAGAAGCAGGTTAAAATTTATTGACAAGGATTTGCTGAATTAACAATTTGAATTGGAATACAAAAAAGGGAGGTAGGAGGAGGTCTGGGAAATAAGTTAACGGAAAATAAGTTATGGAAACTTTATGTGTTTTTAATTATTTTTATTTTTGTATTTTTGTTGTTTTTTCTTTTTTTCTTTTTGATTTTTTCTTATTGTATTAATATTGAAAACTTTAATAAATATCTTATAAAAAAATAAAAAGCATGTGGCTGATGTCACAGATAATTCGTTTCAGTGACGATACCATGGACAGACTTTGGTAAATATGCTTAGAACATATGCTTGCTTTCTAAAATCTGTTAATGACCCTGCAAATGGAGCATAGATTTCTGAGTATATTTTACATGAAGCTTATATGAGTATCGGCTATTAGTGAACTGACTCTTAGGCTGTGTAAACAGTACTGGCTAAAAATGCAGCCAGAGCATTCTTTTCCTGAGTTTGGATTGAAGCTTGTTTGGGGGCAAAACGCATCAAAGCACAGTATTTCATAAGAAGCAACAGGACAGATAACAGAAAAGATATGGATTGTGGCTAATGTTGCATGCTTTCAAAACAGTAGTAGGAATGCACTGGATGCAGAGTAAATTTTTATTTTATATTTTATAGTTTTACCATTTTGTAAAGCACTTGGGGGTTGTTGTTTTAAATAAATAAATAAATAAATAGAAACACAACTTTAGGTTTGATACTGTTGCTACTTTTGAAGCTACTTCTGTTGCTACTTCTGTTTAAAGGGGGAAAGCACACAGCAGTGTTTAGATCTGAGATGCTTTCACCAGAAAACCGAGCTTTCGTATTGGAGCTAAGAACAGAAAGCTTGTGTGTTTACACATATTTAGAGGAAGTTGTTTAGGAAATAGCTTCATGCACTGCTTGTGCAACAATTGCACAAACCACCATGCTTCAATCTGGGCACTTAAGTATGCAGAAAGTCCGTAACCTTTTTAAATTAATGTGATCCAGAGCTGGATAGTTAGCAAATATTTTCCTCCCATCTAGCATGGGATGGGAGGTGAGATGCCAGTAAGCATTCTTCCACCTAATGTTCCTATAAGCTCTTTAATGGAAGACAGATTATGAAATGTATTTTACATCAAGCTTAGGCTTCTAATATTGGTGGAGCTGTGCATGGATCCTAGCAAAGTTTATGGGAAATATTTCCATTGGTTTAAATAGAAATAGGATCAGGTCAAGGCTAAATGATCTCCACTAGTCTGCATTAGACCAGATTTGCCTTCACAGTGGAATTCCCTCCCTGATCATCTGCTGGATTTATTTCCACATTTACTGACCTGTACCTTTGAGACATGTATGTGCAAATTACAGCCTGCACATAATTAAAGTTCAGTTCAGTTCAATAAACATTGTTTAAAACAGAATTGGGTAATGTGTGGCCCTCCAGATATTGCTGGACATTCTGCAGGGCGTCCTCTGATGAAATTCGTTAGGTGAATCCATCCCAATGCATCTATCTATAGTTAGAAAATAATAATGGTTAATTAGGACCAAGTCAAATTCTTACCCTCTAGAAAAGCAGCATGTCTGCTTGTTTGAATAATTTGTACCTACCTTTATTATTCAGGAGATCCCAATCAGGCTAAACGGTCATAAAAACAACCACAAAACATCAAATCTTAAACATGAATAAAGAGAATTAGCAGCAAGCAATAGGAGCAAAAAATGTCAATGGATAATAAAACCACCAGAATGCAAGCCAGATGTGATAAAACCAGCAACCACAATAAGGAGATAAACCCAACACGGTCAGGAGAGAATAAACATGTCCAGTTTCACACATTCATCCTTGCTTATAGTGAAAGGTATTATCTTGACATGAACATGTCAATAATGTTTGGCAGGCCATACTAGCAGAGCTCAACTGGCATTTTCTCACTATAATCTTTTGTGTCCCCTGGTATCAAACCAGTATATCAGTTATCCTCTGTCATATGTGACTTATGATTGAGTTTACTAGAATGTATAATTCTATAGGGAGTCTCTCTGTGTGGAAATACAGCTGTTCTCTATGCTGATATCAGTGACAACTCTTCAGGCAGGCATTTGTGGGAGGAGTGTAACAGCAGTGAAATGCTTTGATAAAGTGGTGCTGCTGATTTGCTATATTTGATGTTATTCCTTTGCTTATTGATTTTAATATATTTGTTATGTGTTTTGTTTGTTTGTTGGATGCCACCTTCTGATCTTATGGGATGAAGGGTGGGTTAAAAATGTAAGACTAGATTCAACTAACCTGATGGAAGCCAGCATAGTGCAATGGGTCTTTCTCCCCTCTTCTCTGCCCCACATACAGTGCCTCCATCAAATCTACTGTGGAGGTTGGGGAGAACCCCCAGAACAGCACATGAGGAGAAGAGAAGGGAGATTGTTCTATCTGGCAAGTGGAAATGCTTACATGGAACGATCATGTTAGCATGGTGCTGACATCCGTCCACAAGAAATAATGATAATGTTAATGTTAACAATAATAATATCAGTATACTGTTTTGATTATTCAATTCAAATTCTCCTTGCATCTTCTTGGATTGTAAAGCAAGGCGAACTTCAGAATAAGGTTCCATACTGTAGATTGAATGATCTTCCGGAATATGAAAGGGTTCTTTTAAATAGGGGGGTGCTACTGTAAAGAAGATTTGGTATCCTCTAAATTAGGTGACAAGGAAGCCTATGAGAAAAGTGGAGGTTAAATGAAGAAGGAGAAACCCAAACGGAACAGCAAACACATAAAACCCGTAGAGGGATATCAACATCTTTAAAAACAAAAACAGAAAAGGATGCCAAGGCACAATGTGCAAATATGGGGAAACTTTGTAAGCAACCAGAGCATCATTGTTGCTAAAATTTGTAAAGACTGGCTTCAGAATATTTACCTGTCCAGCTTGTTGTATTATGAATTCAGCCTCATTTCCCCTAGAAATTCTTCAGCTCCGAATGCTAAATGAGATTCTGTGCATGTGCTGTCAATCTTCAGCAAATCAGGCGCCCAAAGCTTTGTACACTTATGCACTGAAGTTCATTCCTGGTAATACCTTGCCCCTGATGAAAAACTCATTGATTGCAGTGAAACCATGCAGACTACAAAGCCAGTCAATGAAAAATATCATTGATTGGTGGTTGACTCTATGCCACTAGACTAGCTGCTCAAACAAGCTTTTGTTGGGTGAGCATCTTCTCTCTTTGAATCAATACGCTTGATTGTTGTTGTTGTTTAGTCATTTAGTCGTGTCCGACTCTTTGTGACCCCATGGACCAGAGCACGCCAGGCACTCCTGTCTTCCACTGCCTCCCGCAGTTTGGTCAAACTCATGCTGGTAGTTTTGAGAACACTATCCAACCATCTTGTCTTCTGTTGTCCCCTTCTCCTTGTGCCCCCCATCTTTCCCAACATCAGGGTCTTTTCCAGGGAGTCTTCTCTTCGCTTGATATTAGCTTGATAAAAAGTAAAGGTAAAGGTACCCCTGCCCGTACGGGCCAGTCTTAACAGACTCTGGGGTTGTGCGCCCATCTCACTCAAGAGGCCGGGGGCCAGCGCTGTCCAGAGACACTTCCGGGTCACGTGGCCAGCATGACATCGCTGCTCTGGCGAGCCAGAGCCGCACACGGAAACGCCGTTTACCTTCCCGCTAGTAAGCGGTCCCTATTTATCTACTTGCACCCGGGGGTGCTTTCGAACTGCTAGGTTGGCAGGTGCTGGGACCGAGCAACAGGAGCGCACCCCGCTGCGGGGATTCGAACCGCCGACCTTTCGATCAGCAAGCCCTAGGCACTGAGGCTTTTACCCATAGTGCCACCCGCGTCCCTATTAGCTTGATAGCTCCTTGCAAATGTTCTATGTAGCTGTTTCCCTCCAGTCACACCTCTCTTGTTCCTGTATTTGGGGGTGGGCAGTTCACCCCCAAAGTGGCTCTCCACAATGGTTTGGGTCCTGCATAATATGTACAGGGCAGAGGAAACCAAGTGGTCATTTCCAGGGCATGTACAAAGCACAGCTTCATCAGCAAGCATGCACCTATGTTAAAAGCACCATACATTTAAAGCACATAACTTCTCCTAAAGAATCATGGGAACTGTGAGCTAAAATGCCCAGCACCCTTAAGAAACTATGGTTTCCATGATTCTCAGTGGGAGTTCATGCACTTTAAATGTATGGTGAGTACTCAGCTTCTGAGCAGGGAATTTCTGAAAAACAGGCACACAGCCCTCCCATAAATGCTTGCTGAGAAAGATCGTGAATTCTACCCAGTTTCTGAATTGAGCTGAAGGCAGTTCACTATCCATTTCTTGTTTTCACTGTCAGGGCCTGATGTCAAAGACAAGTTGCTCTTAAGAGCTGAACAGTGGCTCATCTTGTTGACAGTGGAAGTTGCTGCAGAGAAAATAAGGAATCTCTGGCTGTATGTGTGGTTTCTCCTCCCACATGCATACCATGCTGCTCAGTTTTGACCACTGTGAAGACTGTGCTAGTTGTGTGCCTATAAGGGGAACTGGGAGGCACGAGGAGCAGAACAAACAAATGGCTTTGAGGCAGTAAGCACACAAAATGCAGCGCAGATGCAAGGAGACATTTCCACTTGGGGCTGGTGCAGAAACCTGCCCCTGGAGCAAGCAGAGCTGTAAGACTGCTCCTTGCTTGCCCCGGCCCTGCCCTGCCCAGCTAGACCAAACAGAAGGGAAGGAGAGAGAAAGCACTACAAGGGAAGGAGGCACGAAGATGCAGGAAAAGTTGATCAGTTGTGCACTACCCAAAGAGTTGCATGAACAATTTGGACCACTGGAATGTAAGAAACTGTCTTATACTGAGTCAGACCACTGGTCCATTTAGATTGGTATCATCTACACTGAGTGGTGGTGGGGATGCTGGGGGTTGAACCTGGAAACTTCTGCATGTTAATCAGATGCTCTGAGAGCCAACAAATTGAAGATCAATCTAGATTAGACTGAGGCGCTGTTACTGGACAGTTCCCTAGACCAGATGGCTTGGAGGTTGCCTGCTCTTGATGAGGTTACACTCCCTATGAAGGAGCAGGTACACAGCCTGAATCCTTTGCTATCACTGATGGCCTCAGTGGTGTGGAATGCCTTCTATCAGCTTTGGCTAGTGGCCCAGCTGCACCTCTATCTGGACAGGAATAGCTTAACTTCAGTTGTCTATGCTCTGGTAACCTCTAGGTTAGATTTCTGCAACGTGTTATATGTATGGCTGCCTCTGACGGGTTTGGAAACTTTAGCTAGTGCAGAATTCGGTGGCCACGTTGGTCACCGGGACAAGACAGTTTGAGCACAATACACCGATTCTAGCTAGACCACACTGGCTGCCAGTTAGTTTCTGGGCCCAATTCAAAGTGCTGCTTTTGACCTGTAAAGCCTTAAACTGCTCAAGGACTGCCTCTCTTCATATGAATCGACCCAGACTCTGAGATCATCAACTCAAGGCCCTTCTTCATGTGCCTTAATGATGATGATGATGATGATGATGATACCACCATTGGGCTATGGCCCTCTTCCTACTGCTCCTTACAGGGTTTAAATGTGCTTAACTGTGCTGGATTGTGGCCTTGTACTAAATCTGATAATAAGGGTGTTCATATGAAAAACCAATTTTTAAAGGAGGAGGGTTAGGTTTGGGAGATGCAGTCTAGTATTTTACCATTCATAATATAGAATCGTTATGACCATACCTATATAAAACCTTCATCAGTGTTACATTTTCACTAAAAATGGAAAATTTAAAAACACACTACTATGCTTTTAACATTTTCAGTTTCCTTTTAAAAAAGAAATACACATTTTCCCCACATCGGGCTCTGCTTTTTAAAGAAAAATTGATATGATCAGCCGTAGAGTTGAAAAGATGGAAGAAACAGAGGCATGCGAAACAAATGCAACACTGGTGTTGCAAAGTAAATGAAGTAACACAACGCTTCAACTGCTAATTGACAAGATCCACACTTCTAAGCCAAGTTCTGTAATATAATCCCCACTGAGGAGGAAAAAAAAATACTTGTGATTGAACAGGTGCAAAGAAAAATAATTACATGCCAAGCTGTATTCCTCCAGCTGAAGGATCATGACGACTTCTAGTCATGTACTGAAAACAAAATGCAAACAAAATGTCTGATGCAGAGAATTAGAAATGATAAATTTAAATAGCATATCTAAATTAGAATGGCACCAAATATCCTCACATCTTCTCCCTTTTATTGTGAGGTAGAAATTAGTGATTTTGGAGTGGCCAAAACTTCTCCTGAAAACCTTTCTGTGAATATTCATATTTGGCACCATTATTTATATGGACAGCTGCTGCTGCTGCCTCCTCCTTCCTGGGTTGCTCACATGGGTGATCTTGCCCAATCAGAGATTGCGCAGTGAAAAAAGATGACATCACAAGAACCCTATGCCTGTTTACTCAGAAGCGAGTCCTGCTTTGTTAAAAAGGGCTTACTCACTCCCAAGTAGTAAGTGTGAACGTATAATTGCAAATACAGGCAATCTGATTTGCTTGTGGGATGACATCACTGAGGGCAAGTGAGGACAGATTAAATTAGGGGGAAGTTAAATTCCTCTTCACCTCACCATTTGTGGTGTTTATTGCGGCAAACAGCAGTTTCATACACAGCAAACAAATTTAAACAAAGCAGTGTGAATTCACCCTCCACTTAAAAACAGAAGCATCATCCTGGCTCCTGTTGAGTCCATAGAGCTTCCTGGTGGTTCAGTGCTGGAAGAATTATTACAGGGCCCATGTGGCAGATGCAATTTGTTTGATTAGAGAAACAATATAGTGTGGCATCTTCTTCATCACACTGCTCCTGTTCTTTAGGAGCACTCCAAATGCACCTTAGATATATTAGCTGAGATGTAGGAGCTACTGGTTCACAAGTTATATTTCTCCCATGGCTAAGGTCCTATGTGACAAATCTATTTGTCAAGTGACTTTGAACTTTCATACTAGAAAGGGTGAGAGGAAGCATGAGTTATGTGCCTCATCTGTTGCTTATTTAGAACCTACAAAGATGAGCACAAGAATTTCCCCACCTTGGGAAGATGTTTGTTTTCCAGATGTGGAGAGAGATCCAGATTACTGTATATCCTACTGGTCCCTTTATTTGTACCACTTGACCTTTGCCAGACTGGTAGCTACAATATCATGGATGAGAAACACTGTTCCTGGCAATACTGCCTGAGATCACTGGTTAAGAATATTTTAAATTGTTTTCAGAATGGTTTTTAGTTAGAATGTTTTAAAACTTTTTCGGTTTTTCATAAACGTGTTATCATTGCGGTGTCTGCTGCCCTGGGCTCCTTCAAGAGGATTAAATAATAAATAATATCACCCTCTGGCCAACACAGTAGCCAGCAATTCTCTCTTCTGGCAAATAGCTTTGGTATCTCAGAGGAGAAGTGCCTGGGTTTTGCTGCCAGATAATCTGATTCAACACTCTGCCTCCTGCTTCATGGTCAGATGGAACAAAACACATCTCAACATCAGAAGCTACATGGGAGTTGCCTGTGTAAGCTGCCTGGGTGAGAGATCTGTAGGGAACCACAGATAAGCTGCCCCGAGATCTTCAGAAAATTGCAGCATGTAATTATAAGGGAATTCCTACATGTCTGAGTAGTGTGTTGAGTCTGTTTGGGATATTCAAAATGAGCATGTGAAGAGAAAGGGCAACTTGTATGTATTTGTCTAAGAACAACAACAACAACAACAACAATGTCAACAATAACAATAACAATGGTTTTATTTATATGCCACCCATCTCACTGGGTTGCCCCAGCCACTCTGGGTGTCTCCCAACAAAATATTAAAAAACACAATAAAGCATCAATAATTAAAAACTTCCCTGAACCCGACTGCCTTCACATGTCTTCTAAAGTCAAATAGTTATTTATTTGTTTGACATCTGCTGGGAGGGCATTCCACAGGTAGGACACCACTGCTGAGAAGGCTGGTTCCCTGTAGCTTCATGTCTCACAGTGAGGGAACCACAAGAAGACCCTTGAAGCTGGACCTCAGTGTCCAGGCTGGACGATGGAGGTGGAAACGCTCCTTCAGGTATACTGGACCGAGGCCATTTAGGGCATTAAAGGTCAACGCTTTGAATTGTGCTCAGAAACGTACTGGGAGCCAGTGTATGTCCTTTAGGACTGGTGTTATATGGTCCCAGTGGCTGCTCCCAGTCACCAGTCTAGCTGCCACATTCTGGACTAGTTTTACTTTCCTAGTCACCTTCAAAGATAGTTCCACGTAGAGCCTCAAACATGTTCAAAACATCAATGCTTCTCTTCCTTCTACAAATGATAATATGTGCCCAGAGGCAGAGTAAGGTGGGTGCGGTCCGCCCCAGGTGTCATCCCTGAGGGGGGTGACATCATTGCCCTGCCCCGGGACACTCACCGCGGGCAGCGGCTCCCTGGGATGCCGTGGATGGCACATCCCCTAGGACGCTCACCATGGGTAGCGCACCCCCCAGGACACTTGAAATGCCCCCTGGGATGCTAGCCTTGCCCTGTTGGTGGCTAGCCCTGCCCCTCGGGGTGCCAGAGCAGCTAGCTCTGCTTCTGTATGTGCCAGGAACTTGGAAATCTAAGCTTGTGACTGCTGTATTCAGATCAGACTTTGGGACACTAATACCTCAGTTTGACCTTCCATTACTTCCCCAATCAGCCTAGCATTTGGAGCTTGAATAGTGCTGTGCACAGCATTGGGGGCGCATGATTTCAACCCTGGCAGGCAAAGACAGATTACTGGGCATTATTGTGATGTCAGGTGATTGATAGGTGGGAGTGCCTGCCTCCTGTCAAACTTGGCCCATGGTTGGTGGTAGCATGGGAGACAAGGAACCAGTTACCCATCCCTGCTGTGAATTAATCATCGTTCTGCCTGGACACTGGGGCCTAGTGCTGAGGGCCTTCTGGTGGTTCCCTCGCTGCGAGAAGCCAAGTTACAGGGAACCAGGGAGAGGGCCTTCTCAGTAGTGGCACCCGCCCTGTGGAATGCCCTCCCACCAGATGTCAAAGAGAACAGCAACTACCAGATTTTAGAAGACATCTGAAGGCAGCCCTGTTTAGGGAAGCTTTTAATGTTTAATAGACTATTGTATTTTAATATTCTGTTGGAAGCCACCCAGAGTGGCTGGGGGAACCCAGCCAGATGGGTGGGATATGAATAAATTATTATTATTATTATTATTATTATTATTATTATTATTAATGAACTTGTACCACCATCATAAAGAACGGATGTGTGTCTCACTGCAGCACAGCTATCTCCTTCCCCTATCCTTTGCCTTTCATGGTATGCTCTGAGTTATGCTCTTGCGAATGGGGGATCCAATCTTATTTATAAAACAAGCAGGTGCAATATTTTGGGGGGGGGAAAGAAAATTAAAAAAATGCATTTCCAAAGATAAATGCACCCTGAAATTAAACCCCCATGATTAATTTTGTACCATTGATAGGAAACTGCTTCATTTGGCTCAGGAAAAATATAGTGTGTTGATAAGAGAGAAATAGCCAGGCAATATTTAGGAGTCTCCTAATGAAAAAAATATTAATTTTCTGATAACATTCCCACCCTCCCCAGAGTCGCACACGCAGATGGCAAAATGTAACTTTTCCATATAAATCCACACTTCTCCTGATTTATCAAACTGCTTATGGCATGTATGTAATAGGGCCCAATCACAAGGCATAAATATAAAAACACATCAAATGCTGGAAACGTTAGGTCAAAAATTGTTCATTCCAAAAAATAAAAAAGTCAATCTTCCTGTAAAATATACTTGGTACTGTGGCATTGAATTAAACTATATGTGTTCTGTTTTTGTATTCTGATTGTACAGAATTGAGGTGAATGTAGGCATGTGATATATAAGTAATGTAAGTAATACTCATTGGTTACTTTCTTAAAACAGAGGCACTTTGCACATCCTTAGAGGCACTATTTTTTCATTATTTCTGCACATATTTCAGAGTTAATCAAGACAATGGAGATGGTTTCTGGATCTAGTCTTTGGGAACTCTAACTGGTAACCCTAAGCTCTGGTAATATATCAGTTACTTGATGTAGTCATGTGGCTTCAGACATAATGAGACACTGCACTCAAACACGGACTGTAGACACTTAATTGTTTTGCCCATTAGTTTTCAATTTGCATATTCATCTTTTCAACTTTCAGTGTAACACCTAAAGAGGGAAGCCAACCACTTTTTTATTTTTTACCAATTCCGAAACTGTAAAAGCTGCCCTTGCAAGAAACCCACTACAGTGGTACCTCGGGTTGAAAACTTAATTCGTTCTGGAGGTCTGTTCTTAACCTGAAACTGTTCTTAACCTGAAGCACCACTTTAGCTAATGGGGCCTCCTGCTGCCACTGCGCCACCACTGCACGATTTCTGTTCTCATCTTGAAGCAAAGTTCTTAACCCGAGGTACTATTTCTGGGTTAGCGGAGTCTGTAACCTGAAGCGTATGTAACCTGAAGCGTATGTAACCCGAGGTACCACTGGACATCTATCCTTCTGAAATTTGACGAGATTCATGACATTAGAAGGGTCTATCATACCTGCACCCAGTTGAGCGTGGAAGGACAAAACAGCCACTACCACCTCATGGCTGAAGAACTAGCACAGCTGATGTCTTTCACATTTCTGTCACCCACAGAACAGCACTATGAACTCCATAGAGAGAGTCTATATCCGTCATGGAAGTAACACATTGTCTCTCATTTCAGTGCAAACTATTTTACCCAAATGAGGGACAATAGATGGAGGGAAACAGGGAATGCATAAGTAACTTGAGAATCTGGACTGGAATTTGAAATACACATTTTTTCTAACTCCAGTTTTGGAGGGGGAAAATGTATCTTAGCATCTCCCGCCCCAAACCCCCCCCCCCACACAACTAAAAGTGCATGACAATAACCCTTCCATTTCTCCATTTTCAAATTTTACAGTGTTCTGTCAACCTATAGCAACTGCAGATCAGCCGCTCCTTATGTCTTTTACATTTGTGACTCCAAATCTCCAGGGAATGCTGAAGTCCAACCGGATGGGATTAGCAGTACAATAAAGCCATTTGTCTCCAAAAGCCAACATTTGTTGGAATAATATTTCTACCATCCGGTGGGTAGCATCTGTTACCAACAGGGAGGTATATCTTCCTGTTGGTGTCTTTAAGGATTGCATAATAACAACGGGTGCAATCCAACAAAGATTAAGAACTTTAAGGTTGCAAACCAAAGCACAGTTACTAAGGAGTAAGACACAATGAGCTCAGTGGGCCTTACCTCTGAGTAAACATGCATTAACAGTGTTGCCTAAACCAATGATTTCAGTGGGAAAGTGAACTATGTGTTTAATGCTCTCCAGTTGAAACAATAACTTGACAGCACTCAGTTTTGGGTGGATGATGCTCAGTGTTTGGATTGAAGAGCAGCTGCTTAGTGATCCTGTGCTAGCTTGTGATACCAGCAGTTTCTGGGAGTTCAGTATGTAGGAAGGTTTTGAATAAAAATGTTCACCAGCCAATAGCATACCCTCCAACATTTCTCTGATGAAAATAGGGGACATCCGGGGTCAAATCAGAAACTGGGATGGCTTCTCTGAATCAGGGACGTCCCTGAGAGCCAGCGTGGTGTAGTGGTTAAGAGCGGTAGACTCGTAATCTGGTGAACCGGGTTCGCTTCCCCACTCCTCCACATGCATCTTCTGGGTGACCTTGGGCTAGTCACACTTCTCTGAAGTCTCTCAGCCTCACTCACCTCGCAGTGTGTTTGTTGTGCGGGAGGATGGGAAAGGAGATTGTTAGCCGCTTTGAGACTCCTTCGGGTAGTGATAAAACGGAATATCAAATCCAAACTCCCTGGAAAATAAGGACACTTGGAGGGTCTGCAATAGGACTGAACAATGAAAAACATGAATATACTTGTCCATTAGCTAATGCAGCAGGAGACAAGGCAGCCACCAATAATGGAATGGAAGTTGTTGGATAACTGAGGCAGGCCAAAAATAGTCAGGAGAATCTGGTCTTGCATCCTGCTGCATCTGGATATTTAAAGGTATATGAGTGCTTTCCAGCTTTCAACACCCGTTCATGGACTCTCTGCTATTGTGTCCCCCCCACCATCATTCAATAAAACCAAAGAGTAAAATTATTAGTACAAAATGGTTGGCCTGTAGACTCTCACATAAAAGACAGCCAGACAGCCAAAATATTCCAGCCTGATGTTTTGATTAAAGTAAAAGGAAATAGGAGTGAGTATTAAAATGTATTTTTGTTTTTTTAAAACTGGAAAGACAAAATTATTCATGGATTTCCCATTTCTAGTCATTAAAGTAATGGCTTACTGGAGTAAGAGCTGATTGCAGGATTTTCCCATTGTGACTCATTAACACTTGTATGTTTCCTTCCCATCTTCAAAACTGAAATGTAGCGCTGCGTGGTGTAATGAAAGGCATTTAGCTCTTTCCCTGCACCTTATGTAAGTTGGCAAAATTGCAATGCCTTCAGCCTAATTGGATC
Organism: Podarcis raffonei; assembly: GCF_027172205.1. NCBI lineage: Eukaryota > Metazoa > Chordata > Lepidosauria > Squamata > Lacertidae > Podarcis > Podarcis raffonei. The sequence goes on along the minus strand of NC_070610.1, from coordinate 28,858,239 downwards.
TGTTTCTACCAAATTTGTTCTCATTTGTCTAGCAATGGAGACCACACAGTCAGATTTTTTTTTAAAAAAATAAGTGCAGCCCTAACCTATGCATGTTTATCTGTTCACACTGTCAAATGAAGCTTGTCATCTCACAGTTATTTCCATTGTATGGATGGATAAGAAAAGGTAAGAACAGAGAGGTGTCCCCCAGATCTCCGATTCAGAGAGATGTGAATGGGAACTTGGAACATCTCATCTCTACAAGAGTTCCACAGGTCAAAAAATTGCTTGAATGGCGGCCCATTCAGAAGTATCAAGCTCAGTTATGTACCATGGGATCTTAGGGGAGAAGAACCACTTGGTGGTAGAGCATCTGCTTTGGATGCTGAAGCTCCAATCCCTGGCATCTCTGGGCTGGAAGAAACACCCACATTAAAGCCCAGAAAGCTACTGTCAGTGAAGACAATACTGGGCTAGATGCACCAATGGGCTGATTCCATATAAGGCAACTTCACATAACCCTATGGACAAACCTGAAGGCATGTGCATTGGAGGTTTCTGGATGGTGCCCCAGATGCAGCATACTACTGAATTGGACCACACTAGTTGTTTTAGGTATAACATTATAATGAGCAAATATTTTAAAAATGGGAAAAACAGATGTGCTGTTTGTTGAAATACAGTGGGTGAAATGATTCATAGGTTGTTAAACTGCTTTTCGCAGTTCATGAAATCACTTCCCTGTCCAGAACTTATTTGGAACTTGGAGTATTCGTACTCATAGGCTATTGATCCACATTAGCAATAATGTGCCTGAAAATCTATTTTAGCTGTGCCTGATTTCACCCACCTTGGTGGCATCTCTTGTTTCTGTTTCTTGATGGCAACATTGAAGAAGGGAATCCATCCAGGCCCACACACAAGCGACTACTCCACAGCCAAGAATTTTATTTTATTTTTAAAAAGCCTAGAGGAAAAAAATACATTTTTGAATTTAACAAGCAGTATATTCTAATGAAGCAAGGCTCCACACCATCATGGTAGCAGCTAACAAAGATGTCTGCATTAGCAATAGAGCTGGGGAAAACATAACAAACAGAAAAGGCAGGCATGAGAGAAAGCCATGAAACCAAGATGTGTGACTTCTGCACAATGGAAAAGATAGGCTTGGAAGGAGGGAGCGAGATGCAAAAAATGAAAGGGGAAAAAGAGCTCAGTCAAATTAGGAACTTGGCAGGATCTCTTCCGTCACCCACACAAACTTTCTGCTCTTTTTATGCCAAAGGAGAACAAAGATTGTTGGAAAAAGTGGATGCATTCAGCAATAAATGCCAGGATATTAGCAAAATGAATAACAGCTCTGGGCAAAATACGAGTCAGCTGGGGATTGCATAACATTGCTAAGAGAGGGAATTCCATAATGTGATATAGCAAGTGTTCAATCAATCAATCAATCAATCAAACAAACAAACATAAGCATATATTTTATCCCTGACAGTTAAAGAGGCAAAGAAATGAAGGCCTAACATAAGGAGCAGCATATGCAATGAAAGTTTGTCCTTGGTTAAAAATGGCTTGGATCCAGACCTTCCTCTTGACTCGTTGACTGAGCTTTGCTCAGAGAAGGACCCTTTCCACTCACGGAACAGAATCATTGGATCCAATCCATTGTGCTTGCAGCTCCATGGGCGTAATGGAACATGATTCCCAGCAGGCAGCAAATCCACAGTGCTGCTAAGATGCTAATTTTCATCCGAGCTGTTTGGCGCTGGGAAAAGGCTGCCTCCAGAAGTGGCTGGCTCTCCTTCAACAGAGATATTTAAGCAGCAGGGGCTGGATAGCCGTCTGTCAGAGATGCTATGCTTGCCAAGTTGTGTACTGGTCAGAGGATAGTCTAAATCATGGGTAGGCAAACTAAGGCCCGGGGGCTGGATCCAGACCAATTGCCTTACAAATCTGGTCCGCGGACGGTCCGGGAATCAGCATGTTTTTACATGAGTAGAATGTGCTCTTTTACAATGGTACCTTGGTTTGCAACTGTTTTGGATTACAACCATTTTGGATTACAACCGTGTCAAACCCTGAAGTGTGTGTCCCTTTTTTTGGATTACAACCAATTTTTTTTGGGAGGCCCCATTGGCGAAAGCGCGCCTTGGGTTACAACCTGCTTTGGTTTACAACCGGACCTCCGGAACGGATTATGGTTATAAACCAAGATATCACTGTATTTAAAATGCATCTCTGGGTTATTTGTGGATCCTGCCTGGTGTTTTTACATGAGTAGAATGTGTGTTTTTATTTAAAATGCATCTTTGGGTTATTTGTGGGGCATATGAATTCGTTCACCCCCTCCCCAAATATAGTCTGGCCCCCGACAAGGTCTGAGGGACAGTGGACCGGCCCCCTGCTGCAAAAGTTTGCTGACCCCTGTTCTAGATGACCCCCAGGATTCCTGCCAACTCTCAAATTCTATGATTCACATGCAGCTCACTGCAAAACAGGGGGGGGGAGCATCAGGCGTAGGTTTACAGAAAGAAGTAATGAAGTATTCCTCCTCCATCTGGGCTTTGAGAGAAGGGTGGGGTGGGGGTAGCATGGGAAGGGGAGGGGGGTTGGGAGCAAGGGGCAGAAAAAGGATTCAACACTCTCTCTCCAGCCCCACCCTGATGTGCCAATGCTATTTGGTGGCGACCCATGTTGAAGATATTGGCCTGATGCCACCACGTGCAGTCCTACCTCTAGGGAAGTCTGAACTTTCCTCCTTGTGCTAATACTAACAGAGTCTCTGTTTAAAAAGAGCACCCTGGATGGGAGTTTGTTAATGCAGCCTTGAAGAAAGACCAGAGAATCCACTTGGCATTTGTGTTTCCCAAGACCACCCACACGCTAAATGCTGCCTTACAGCTTCTTGAACTTTCCAGAGGAATTGAAAGACGTCCTGATGAAGCATTTGTTAGGGAGAGACATGTTCTAGCCTTGCCACTTGGTCTCTCTCTTGCCACTTTGGTCTCATGTAACCGCAGGATGTTTTGCTACCCAGCTGAGCATAATGGGCTGGCACATGACTATGTGCCTTCTGCCAGTGCTGCAAGCAGGGGGGATACTGTCTTGGGCTCTCAAGGAAAATGATAGCCTAAAGGTTCAGGCTGATCAATATGATAGTTATACTAATATCCCTGGAACATCTAAAAGATGATCACTCATACGGACGCTCCAAAATAAATGCAATACGTGCAATCAATTAAGCTGTCTGATGATATCTTGCTGCTAGTCATTTTCCTTTATGGATTTTAGAAAATGAGCCCCAAACTGAGATCCTGTTGTTTATTGAGCATGTATTGCAAATCATTTGCAAATGTAATAACAGACAATGCCAGATCACATCACTGATGTGATTTATAATTCTATAAGCCAGATTTCCAATTAAGTATCTAATGATGCTTTAATTACTGAAATTAATACAGAGGACTAAATTGCATGAATCCAAAGGTTCTCATGCACCCACTTTTAAAAAATTGACCACATTCTGCCATGCCACATCCCCAAATTGTGGCCATATAAGTACACAGACTTGTTATACACCGAGAGGAAAAAGCAAAACCTTATCTGAATAAAATAAGTTTTAGAGAGAGCTGGTCTACAGACTTCAGCCACCATGAAGAAGCCACTGTAAACCCCACAGCACAACAGCTCTCATCCTATGATGAACTGTTCATGTGGAAGAGCACTCTGAACTTTGTCAACTTTCTGAAACAAAAACTGGGATGGTGAAAACTCCCCAATTCACTCAATATGAATGGTTCTCTGTGTGATGACACACATCATATACATGGATTTACAGTGGCTTCTATGTTGTGGCTATACTGGTGGCTCAAGGCATATTTCCATGGAATCAGTGGTATTCAGGCCAGACTCATATGACCAAGATGATGGCTTCTTCATCATCATCATCATCATCATCATGTGTGTGTGTGTGTGTGTATGTGCCAAAATAAGTTTGTGAGCTAAGAAGCTCACAAAGTATAAAATCCAGTTATAGAAACTTGGTTAGTTCTGCTGCGGCCTGATGATTATTAGCCTGTGGTACTACAGAAGCAGGATTTTTCAATCGTGGCACCAGTATTGTGGAACACTCTCCCTGACAAAATATGAGAGCCTCCATTAGTATGGGCATTCTGCCACACAACTGTTTAGAGACAAACGTACCCCTGATCTCCTTACTTGAACCTCCTGTTTTAACTGTTTTAAATATTTTCCTGTCCCAGTTTTAAAACAGGCATGTTTTACTGTCTGTTTTTATTGTGAATGTTTAGTTTAACATTTTGATTAAATTGGTTTTATTGTGTATTTTACTTGTAAATGACTTAGAAGCTATTTATGCAGGATGTTAATTAAATGAATAATTAATGATAGGAAAATGTGAAAATCCATTCTTAAAATATACAAGAGGACAACGTAGCTATTAAAACAAGAGAATCAGCTGAGAAATCACGGGAATGGCTGAGTAAACAGGTGTGTCTTCAAAAGCCCATGAAATGTCAATATAGATGGGCTTTCTCAAATTTCAGCAGGGAACATGTTCTATAACACCAACATTATCAATGAAAAAGCTTGCATCCACATTGTCACAAGCCAATAATATTCAAGACTCATTGGGTTCCATTTGTTGATGCCCTTGGATTCATGTGGTTAGTTCCTTGTTCATAGGCCTCCTTGTACGGCACCTCTATCCCAACAGAAACTCTTCTAAAGGTGAGTATACAATAGCATAAAGGAATGGTCCTGCATGCTGAGCAGCTGTACAGAAACATATCGCCTCAAAGAGTGGAATTTACAGTAGCCACCATGTAGCCACTTGATTGCAACAATTTGTCTTTGCCTCCAAATAAATTAGCTTAGGATCAGACCATTTAAAATTAAACCCACAAAAGCAGGTTATTAATCACCGTATTTCCTTCCTCCCTTCTAAACGCGGCAGAGCTCCTTGCCTGAGGAAATGCTTTCAAATAGTCATTGTTACCTTGTGGAATGGGAACAGTTATCATTTTTCTTCAAGGAAGCAGCGGTTCATGCAGACTTCTGCCTGTGAATGAACGCAGAGCACATTCATCAAGTGGCAGCACTGTGGCATTCACAGCAGCAGATGGCACGGTAGGGTGATAGCGCTCACCTGACCTCCAGACAGCTGAGTCGCTGATGGTTACTGGGAGGGATGGGCGAGGCGGCGGGGAGGTCAGTGCTGTGCACGTGCACTGACAGATCCAATCTGGCACTCCTGCCAATGCATTTGCACTGTGCCAACTCCCTGCTGCCTTGCTATTCTGCCTCTCCGTCCTGGTAATCAGTAGAGATCCATCAAGTGGTAATCAAGTGAATGCCACGACTCCACCGTGCTGCCCACTACTGGGAATTTGTGCTCTCCCTTTGGCTTCTGTAGCAACAGGCCAAGTGGGGAGAGTATTGCTGCTTCCTTTCCCAGATTACAAATAACTTATGGAAGGGTGATGAACGTCTCACCAGTTTATTTATATAACCCCCCCCCGAGATATTTCTGTACTGCCCTTTGCCAGAAATGGGCACAGGGCAGTTTGCAGCAAAATAAGCCACTATAGAACACTGCTTAACATATTAAGCAGGAAGATTAAAAAAAAATTATCAAGAAGTACATAAACAAGAAAATTACCATCTCATAACTTCTAAATGACAACTGATCAAAAAGCTTGATAAAAGGGTGAGTTTTTACCTGGCATCTCCTATCTATCATGAGGGCAAGAGCACATGTGAGTTGGCAGGAAGATCCAGATTACTGTTTTGTTAGGTGATTTACATGCTTACCATGGTAAGTTATCACTTGGTGTCAGGGATGGGACTGAGGAGAAATGGTGGAGACCGCCTCCCCCTTCCATAACCTTCCTGAGAAGAGGAGGACAGTATAGATTTAGAACAATGGTTTGCAGAAGGTCATAGTTCAGAGGCTGCAGAGGAGAGAAGCTAGGAAATATTGGGAGAGGGGCAGAAGGGAGAGGAAGCACCAGGGTAGAGACAGCTGACAGACTCAGTATCTTGGGAAAGCATTCCTGAGCCCCCCTCTCCCAGGACCCGGAGTGCATTGAGAGTAGTAGAACAGAAAGCTCAGAGGCAGAAAGCACCGGTCAGTTGGTGCACGGATGACGTAGAATAGGAGAGACGTAGGGGGTGGGACTTTACTTGGAGCAATGCCATTATCTAAGAGAGACTGCATTCCTTCATCTCTTTGTGTGAATATTAAATAAAGTACTTTTTGTTTATCTGCTTCTTGGCTGCCACTGTGGGAGGGATAGGATTCCTTGATGCCTCACACTTGGTGAATGGTTAAATGTATCCATTCTGTGTATATCTTTAAGCTAGAGGTATGGAACCTGCAGCCCTCCGGATGTCATTCTGCTCCAGAGCTCATGATCCCTGACCATTGGCTATGCTGGCTGAAGTGATGGATGTCGCAGCCTGATAAGACCTGGCAGGCCACAGGTTCTCCACCCCTAGTTATAGCAGGATATCTCAGCTAAGACAGCTGCTTTGAAAATTAGCAAATGTCCACTCCTACACACACACACACACCTAGGAGAAGTCACTTTGTGTCCTGGCATTCCACAACTAATTGCTCTTCATCATCTTCATCTGCAGGCAACAGACTGGTGATGAGGAAACTGAGATCATTGGGATGCTCCGTTATGATCCAAATTAAATATTACGGATTTGCAGAGGGGACACAAGCTAGTCATGGTAGATTGAGAGATGCAAGAGGCATTATGAAATTATTAAGAATTTTCTCTCCTTTTTTCATAATGTTGGAACTCATGGGTGTCCAATGAAGTTGAATGTGGGAAAATTCAGACAAAAGAAATTATCAAAGCAAATCAATAGTCATACTTTCCCATCTGAGGGGAAATGGCATTTCCCCTTCCCTAATGAAATCTCTGAGCATCTAGAATTATGAATTTTGTATCTAGTTTTCCAGTCTAGGTATGTCAGGCCTCAGCCGAGGTCCAAGACAGGCTGCAGCTTGCTTGTAGTTCTGACAGATGAGAAAATGGGGGTCAAAGGGGCCAGAGGGAGATGATGTGGTCAAAGACAGGCTGTCAGAGATCCAAACTACATGTGATGGGAACTGTGCAAAGATTGCCAAAGACATCCCATAAGAAGAGCCTGCTGGATCAGACCAAAGGCCTATCTAGTTCGGCATTGTGTTCTTGAAATATACTCAGAGTCCTGTAGTGATTTCATGCTCTTTATTGCAGCTTGTAAAACAGTGATTTGATTGCCCCACAAACCTCAGGCTTTTATATACATTATTTTTTTTATATAGAACATTTATTGAGATTTTACAAAAACATAGATTTATAAAATACAAAGAGAAACATAGTAAAAGAAAAGGATAAAGAAATCAAAAACATCATAAAAAATAAAAATAAAAATACAAAATACAAAAAAGACAGATAAATAAAAAAGAATTAAAAACAAATCCATTTTTTATAACTTTAAATTCGTTAGCTTGTTTCCTTGACCTCCTCACACCTCCCCTTTTTGTATTCCCAATTAAAATAATCAGGTCAGCAAATCCTTACCCTCTTTCATTTGTCTTAACTCTATATCTTAACATATTGTACCTCTATATTTTCATCCTTTATCAATTCATTTTTGCATATTCTTGTAACTTTGTTGCTAATGCCACTTATTTCCAATCCAACATCATATTTAACATTCATTAATTTTACAGTATTTCTGAAGATAGTCTTTAAATTTCTTCCAGTCTTCTTCCACCAACTCTTCTCCCAGGTCTCGAATTCTGCCAGTCATTTCCTCTAATTCCATATAGTCCATCACCTTCATCTGCCACTCTTCCAGGGTGGGTATATATACATTATTTACACAATGAGTCCCGTCTGATTGGCTGATTCTGCTTCGCTCCTGGAGCCTGAAAGGTCTTTTCCTGCAGGCCAATCAGTTGTTGCATTCTAGGATCCTACTTGCCTATTGTTCTAGGATCTAAGCTTAGTACATAACAGTTCTCACATTGGCTAACCAGATACCAATGTGCAGCTCAAAAAGGCAGGATCTGAATGCAAGAGCACTCTCCGCTCCTGCAGTTTCTAGCAACAGGTATTCAGAATAATAATGCCCACAACAGTGGAGGTAGAACATAGCCTTATCCTCTATGAAGTTGTCTAATCCAATTTTAAAGCCATCCAAGCTGGTGACCATCCCAGACTTCTGTAGGAGCAAATTCCATCATGAAGAAGTAAATAGATAGATGATGATGATGATGATGATAGATAGATGAATGAACAAGCAAGAAAAGAAACAACAAACAAACAAACAAACAAACAAATCCCAAGTTCACATTTCTGTTGTAAATCGAATCTCCAAAAATGTTCCAAAACCCTGTCTGGGAATAATTGTTAATCAGAGAAAGTAAAAGAATTGTTGCACTTCAGCCATTCTAATTAGAAATGCACAGGTAATGAATGAAATACAGGAACAAACAGCCCATGAAGAATTCAAATGAGCTATTTTAATGATGCCTACCTCTACTAATGATTAAATGAAAAAGTAGAGGTTTTTCTTCGCTTTAAAATAAACAGGCTGATGGGTGGATATTCAATAATACAATAATCTTGCATCATCTGAGGGCTTGAAGGCATCTGCATAATTCCCAAGTGTGCTATTATAGTCTGTGAAGCTGCCTGGCTCTGCTTCCAGAGTTTTAGACTAGACTTCCTTAACTTGGTGTCATCCAGATATTTGGGACTACAGCATCCACCATCCCTGATTATTGGACATGCTGCTTTGGGCTGATGACAGTTGCTGTCCAAAACATCAGGAGGACATCAGGTTTGGGAAAGCTGTTGGAGGCAGTGCCCAAGGGGAGAGGGACTCAACCCATAATCTATAAATGCCTATAAATAATTTTATTTCATACACAGCCTTAAGTCATTCATACCAGATTCAAATACAGTGGTACCTCGGGTTACAGACACTTCAGGTTACATACGCTTCAGGTTACAGACTCTGCTAAAACAGAAATAGTACCTCGGGTTAAGAACTTTGCTTCAGGATGAGAACAGAAATCGTATGGCAGCAGCGGGAGGCCCCATTAGCTAAAGTGGTGCTTCAGGTTAAGAACAGTTTCAGGTTAAGAACAGACCTCCGGAACGAATTAAGTACTTAACCCAAGGTACCACTGTATTTCATGTGCAATATGGTTGCTGGTGAAAAACAGCTGCTGCTGGGTGAAGGCTCCATGCTTCAGCTAAAATGCCTGCTATTGGCTAAGCATTAAGATCACATGGATCACTTGGTGAGTGCTGATGCCATCAGCGCACCTTCCCAGGGGCTGGCATGGCATTCACGATCACTTAACCTGCCTTATCAGTGTAGGAAGGTGACTGCAGCTATTACAACTGTGGCATGGAGTCCATGCTATGCAGAAGTATGTTTTTCACTGGCAACCACAGCAAACCCTTGCTATAAGTTCTACTACATATTTCACCAACTTGGGGCACTCCAGATGTGTTAGACTAAAAGCCTATGCAGGCTGGAGCCAGTTAGAGTTGTAGTCCAAAACCTCTGGAGAGCTCCAGGATAGAGAAGGATGTTCTACTAGATGTGGGAATGTTTAGGTAGGTAAGTTCATGGTTGGCATTTATGGTGACAGCTGCAGGTTTATCCTCAAGCTTAACCTGGCTTTCTAATTTAGTCCTTACTGTGGAATAATTCTGGAACAGGTTACCATGAGACTTCAAAGGAAGAACCATGGGATTATTTCTGGATTGCAGCCATCATCTTCCAAAGGTCTTGCTAGACCATTAAAGTCTGACAGTCACCATTCTAAGCTATATGGCTATGGATGGCAGGGTCTGTGAACTTTGTATCCCTTAATTTTTCATTTTCCCAGTCTTAAATTCAATTCTCAGCATTTTGCAACAATTTGTGATTTTTGTTTTTTTAAAAAAGAATCTACATGGAAATTAACCAGCATTTTAGTGAGGAATTTTCCTCACTAAAGGATGATGATGATGATGATTTTATTTGTATTCTGTTCATTTGACTAGGTTGCCCCAGCCTTTCTGAGTGGCTTCCAACAAAGTATTTAAAACACAATAGAACATCAACCATTAAAAACTTTCCTTATCAGGGCTGCCTTCACATATCTTCTAAAAGTCAAATAGTTGTTTATCTGTTTGGCATCTTCTGGGAGGGCCACTACTGAGAAGGCCCTCTGCTTGGTTCCCTGTAGCTTCACATCTTGCAGTGAGGAAAACACCAGAAAGCTCTCAGAGCTAGACCTCAACCACCTTGTGATGCCATTTGCACTTAGCATCTGGAAGCAAAAACTGTTTTTCCACATATGCTAATTTGTTTTAGGATTTCATTAGAGGTGTATTGGGGGAGGGGAGTTCTGAATTTTTATTTTTCATCTGCAAGCTGATTTATAAAGGGTGAGGCACAGACACAAGAACTTAGTATTCAATTAAAAAAAACAAAAAACACCTCTAGCAAATTTTCAATTAAAAAAATTGTCTGCAAAGAGCCTGTGATTGATTTAGTTGAAAAGAAATTAATTAGTACACTGTGTTCTTGACAAATAATAGATTAGAAGAACAATAGGATGGAAATGTAGGAAGAAAAATAAAAAACAACAACTCAATGAGTGAAGGAAATTTCAGAAGAAACAGAAGACTTGCTGATAAGCCCAAACAGCGACTTCAAAACAACATGGGGGAAAGTATATTGTCCAGAATAGACGATGCTATGACCAACATGTATTAAAAACGGCTTTCTATGTGCAGTTTCAGTGAAAATATTTTAGAAATTGCACAACTGAGGGATGAGAATAAACTCTTTTTATTAGCATCACCAATCTCTGCATTGCATGCTTCACCTCTCAGATCCCAGGTTTTGTGAGTTATATCCCCAGGACTCCTTTGAGATACTGCATATAGAGGTGTAATTGTCTCGCTACTTCGCTTGCAGCCTCCACCCGCTTCTCCCCTGTTCTTCATATGGTTTTGCATTTCCCCAGGCAGTAGGAAGTCGCAAGGTGGATTTAAGGATTGTTTCGAGTCTTGTGGGTTTTTTTTTGGTAATATCTGTTTTTCGGTGTGTGTGGTGTTTTTTTTTTTTTTTTTAAAAAAAGAATATACAAGCTGAGCAAAGGATGGACTACTGACAAGCATGCATGTGGATAATTCTTAACAGTAGCATCAGTTCCACAAAAACCACACTCGTGCAGATTTCCAAGGCTGTTTATTGCCAGCCACCTTAAAAAACAACTATCTCTCCACCTGAAGTAAAAAAAAAAGTTACTGATATTATCATTATCATAACTAATTAATTAAATGCATATACCGCCCTTTGTCAAAAAGACACAGGGCGATTTACAACATAGAACACAAAATGTCAACATAAAGCATAATAGCTATACCATATGCATATCAAACAGTTACACAAATACAATTGTAAGAATAAGAGATAAATAATACAGTGGTACCTCTGGTTGCGAACGGGATCTGTTCCAGAGCCCCATTCACAACATGAGCAGAACGAAACCTGTGTCTGTGTGTCTGTGCATGCGCGGGTCGCGATTTGGCACTTCTGCGCATGCACGTGACATCATTTTGCACATTTGTGCATGTGCGAGTGGCGAAACCTGGAAGTAACCCTTTCCGGTACTTCTGGGTCGCTGTGGGACACAACCTGAAAACGCACAACCTGAAGCAAACATAAGAAAAGGTATGACTGTAATTAAAACAGATTCTCATAACAGCAACAGCACAAAAACAAGGGAGGAGAAAATCAGCAGCAGGGTATTGAAATAAATAAAAAACAACAACCGTGAACAAATACAAAATCTTCTCTCTATCCAAATATAGCTCTTAATCTCAGCCCTCCCAGAAAATGGCAAACCTTCCAAGCTCTCACCTGGGAGCTTTCCTTTCCTCTCCCAGTCTCTTGCCCTGAAGATCTTCACTTCCCTGTCTGACTTTCATGTGGATGCAGTCCTTGGACCCCAATGATATCCCAGAAGGTAAGACAGTAGAGAGGATATTCCCTGTGCTGTCTCCCACGCACAGACTAGACAGAGAAGATGGAATAATTCAGTAAGTGCTGACAGACTCATGAGTGGGGACACTCCACCGGGTAAAAGAGGCATTTCACAGGTGTAAAATGAACTTTATCACTTACTGAAAGAACTCAGGCTAATGCCAGTAAATACCGTATTGTATGTCTCCAATTGTTTCACTGAAAGTTCTGTGCATTTCAGCAAGTTGCGATGAAATCTTTCAGACTGTTCTATGTTACTTTAAGGGAAAGGAATTCTGGTAGTGCTCCTAGATATTGTACTTTAGTTGAGAATTTTGGATCACATCTCTTTCCTGTGATTTTTTGGTTCACTTTCTGCTAACAAAGATGTGTCAAGATTCAGGCTAAAGTAGCTCTCCATGGATTTGCCCCTGCTCAGCCAAAGCCCTTCAAAAATCACAGCTAATTAAGGATCCAATCATACTGCCTCTTTCTTGATTTCTCTGCCCGCAAATTGCTAACTTCATGGTCTTCTGATCAATCCTTGATATGATGAATACATGCTGAGTTCTCCTAGGTTTTTCCGCTGCAGAATTTTAAAATAATTTGAAAAACTCTAGGGAGTGTTTAGACTGTGATTGGGTGAGAAGAACTCTCCTACAACTGACCACAAGACCAAAATAACCAGTCTCTGAGTTCTGATGCACGCAGTGTGAGCTCATATGCTGAAAGCTCAGAATCCACAAACGGGGGTGTAGAAATTATGCCAAGGCTAAAATTTATGTTCAACAGTTATTCTCCCACTCAAAGGAAAACCTCAGTGTATGCAATCAACGGAAATGTGAGGGGAAGAGAAATTTCCTTTCTGGAGTGAGGGAAATTAAGACACAGTCAGTGCACATACCACACAGAGCACAAATGTAGCCCTCACATTCACGCAAACACATGCAGACACATAGTTCCCCCCACTGTCTCTCCCACACACCCAAGGGACTAGATCGGGATGGGGAGTCTTTTGCCTTTCAGCTGTTGTTGCACTCTCCACTCTTATGATCCCTGATTATTGTCCCGTGCTGGATGGGGCTGATGGGATTTGGAGCCCAGCAATGTCTTATGTCTCCCATGCCTGGGCCAGAGCACCGGAAGGGTTTTGTAGAGAGGAAAAGAGATGTGAGTATGAGAGGGGGGAGATCCAGGGAATATTTGCAGAGCAAGAGCGATAGGAAATCTGAGACAAAGAGGCAAGGAGTTAGAGCTCTTCACGCCCCCAAACCATGAGAATTTACAGCCATCTGCAAGGAAATCAATAAGTCACAAGAGAGATTGGAGACCCTTCTTTTGCAAAAGGATCCACAAAGTTAGAAGGTGATCCAGTTCTGGGTCATACATTTGAAGAAAGGCATTGTCAGACTGGAACATGTCCAGAGGAGGGAGACCAGGATGGCGAAACTAAACCTTATGATGAATGGTTGAAAGAGCTGTGTATATTTGATGTGGAAAAGTTTCAGAGGAGACATGATAGCTGTCTTCAAATATCCAAAGGGCTGTTGCCCAAACTATGCTTTCTGTTGTTCCAGAAGGCGTAACTAGAACTAATAACTTGTAACTGCTGGGAGGCAGGTGATGGATAATGAAAATAATAAGAAGTAAAATGTATAAGGAAACTAATATAACTAACAATAGTTGTAAATGAATACAGACAGACAACAAGAATTGTATAAGCATGAGGACTTATTTGTTTATGGATACACTATGGAGAAATATGGAAAATGAATAACAATATACAAAATGGAAGAAAATAATGCGACAAAATTATATGTGATATAAAAAAACCAGAAGAAGGAAGGAGGGAAGCCAGCTCTGAACATAGCTGTCAATTTTTCCCTTTTCTTGCGAGGAATCCTATTCGGAATAAGGGAATTTCCCTTGAAAAAAGGGAAAAATTGACAGCTATGAACTCTGAAGAGCAAGTATAAATATGAAATGTAATACAATATGTGTATGTGGAGTATCTAATTGAAAAACTCATAAAGATTATTTGTAAAAGAAGAAGAACTAATAGCTTGTAACTTCTGGGAGACAGGTTTCAGCTAAACAATCAGGGATCCTGTAATTGCATCCTGGATTGGAAATACTGTGTTGAACAGAGGGGTTGGACTAAATGAACTCAAAGGGTCCTTCCAACTCTATAATTCCAAGACTGCCCATGGTTAGTAAGAGCACTTACTGAAGATTAACATTGTGACGAGCCACTCCAAACCCCCATGCAAGGTTGAGCTTTGGGAGGGGGGAACATTGTGGGCATTGATTGAAGCAGTGCTCTAGGTCACCTGCCTCTCCCTTAGCATAATGCTCTCATTGAAACAGAAGTTACTGTACTGGAGATTTAGAGCAACCTGCATGAAGAGCAGTGCACTCTCCTTTGAGGCATTTGTAGCTGTCATTTTATTGCTCGAGACTTATGAATGGCGGTATTGTTGTAAACAGCTGTAGCATGAAGACGTTTAAGCTAGACATTACTGCCTGTGGCGTTTAGTGCTCAAAATGTTTCAAACACTGAAATTACAATTTATAGAAGTAATTTTTTATATATATATAAAAAAATGCACCACGCATAGCCTATTTAGCTCCCGGTACCTTTCATGGGTTTGAGCCTCTAGTATTATTATTACACTGGCTGTGCATTTAACCCCAGCTAGTCAGAATCAAATGCGAAAAGCATGCAATAAATATTGTTTTCATCTTGCAGTTACAGTCTCATAACTTTTGTATCCAGAGAATAAAATGCAATGGCAATTATAGCACTCTCCCCGGAAAGTAATTATTATGGTTCCTCTGCTGGTTGTCATTTCCCCAGTAAAATTAATTGTCTTACATATGCCGACTTAGTGAAACGTAAGTAGAAAGCTCAGTGTGCCACTAATTATTTATACCCTTTGAAATATCTGATTATGTAGATTGCAAACGTTAATATAATTTCTTCTGTATCTTTTGGGGTCTAAGTAAAACATAGGGAAACTGGATCTGAGGGCAAGGGCACTTTGCTTTCATACAAAAATGGCCTTGTATATCATGACGCTGCTTCTCCAATCCTCCTTGGAGGCCTTCAGCAGGGTGTGCTGGTACATTGGAAACAATACATGCAGCTCATTAGCACTGTGAGAAGTGGCCACTTCAAATTATTACTGTGCGAAAACAGGCTCTCCAATATCTCGGAATATTTTCTTTCCCCCACAAAAGAGGCTTTTCTGCCTCATCTGCAGGGTACTTTATCATCTCTTTAGAAGCTCTTAGAATTTTGCTGAGTATGGGATTTATTGTTGTTGTTGTTGATGCTGTCAGTATTTTTTATTTATTTATGGAATTTATATACCGCCCTACACCCGGAGGTCTCAGGGCAGTTCACAGAATAAAATCACAATCTATAAAATCAAAGTAAGAACAGTAACCCAATAACCGCCCCCCCCCAAAAGAGCCACATTTTAAAAGGTTATAGGATGTCCATCAGGTCAACCAAAGGCCTGGTTAAAAAGGAACGTATTTGCCTGGCGCCTAAAGGTGTGTAATGAAGGCCCCAGGCGAACTTCCCTGGGGAGAGCATTCCACAGACGGGGAGCCACTGCAGAGAAGGGCTGTTCTCGTGTTGCCACCCTCCAGACCAGGGGTGTAGGAAGGGGAGTCAGTAGAAGCAGACCTCCCTGGGTGCCCTCACTGAGGGGGTGACATTCAGTGTGCCACCTGCCCGCGACTCCCAAGCCTACCTCCAGCCATCGGGGTAAGGGGGGAAGCTTCACCACTTTGCCGGTGGCATTCCCCCCTTCCCCCTTCGTTTTGACAGCTTGGAGGAGGCTTGGAAGTTCCGAGTGGGCAGCGTGCCAAATGTCCGCCATGGGCGGCTTGCTCCGCCCCTGTGAGTTGCTTGCTCTGCCGATGGCTGCAAGGCATGCACGCTGCTCCGGGCACCCAAGCAGCTGTCCCACACCTGAGACAGCACCCTCCATGCCAAGACCCCCTCAGGAGTGTGCCCTCCCTGGGCAGCACAGGCATATCCTCCACCACTGCTCCAGACCTCTTGAGGAGGAGGCACAGAAGATGATCTCAAGGTCCAGGTAGGTTCATATGGAAAGAGGCGGTCCTTGAGGTATTGCAGTCCTGAGCTGTTTAAGTATGAAGTAACCGAGGGTGGTGCTGTGGGTTAAACCACAGAGCCTAGGACTTGCCAATCAGAAGGTCGGCGGTTCGAATCCTCGTGACGGGGTGAGCTCCCGTTGCTCGGTCTCTACTCCTGCCAACCTAGCAGTTCAAAAGCACATCAAAGTGCAAGTAGATAAATAGGTACTGCTCCGGCGGGAAGGTAAACGGCATTTCCGTGCGCTGCTCTGGTTCACGAGAAGCGACTTAGTCCTGCTGGCCACATGACTCGGAAGCTGTACACCGGCTCTCTCGGCCAATAAAGCGAGATGAGCGCTGCAATCCCAGAGTCAGTCACGACTGGACCTAATGGTCAGGGGTCCCTTTACCTTTAGCTAACCGAGGACAGTGTGCACATTCTTCTTTCTGTTAACCCTTTCCCCAGCACTATGTAACTTCCACAGCTGTCCACACTTTCTGATCTAAAAAAACCCATGGAAGGAGTTCCCCTGTGCTTTAACAGAAGTGTGGGAGGTTGGGGAAGCTGTCTACCAGGTGCCTGAGGTTAGTGTGCTTGCATTCTCTATTTTTAAAGTGAAATCCTCTCTTTTACCTTTTTTCAAAAATGTCTGCACTGGTTGTTGGGATGTGATTAGATGCTAGGAGAGGATTTATTTATTATCCTTTCTTCCTCACGCTTGTGAGTTCAGCAGAATGCCATCCCTTTGAAGCTTAACTAGGCTAGTGTTAACCTTTTAGTTTTAGTAAACCAGGATACCTTAAGGCAGGATGGATTTTCCTGGTATTACCCCCTTGGCTCCCCCTTAAAATAACAATCACATAGAAACAGTCTAGTGAATAAAACTTACGCAGAAAACGTCTACGGCAGCTTTGTTTAGGCAGGCTTAAAATGGTAATTGAGTTACCGGTACTAAGGCATACTTAAGTCTAGCTTAAAAACGGAGTCTGAGCTGGAGCTTTGCAGATGTTCTCACACTGTAGGCATGGTGAAGGGTGGAAACAGAGTGTGCCCAGGCAGGGAGGAGCATATACAGGTACAGTGGTACCTCGGGTTAAGTACTTAATTCGTTCCAGAGGTCTGTTCTTAACCTGAAACTGTACTTAACCTGAAGCACCACTTTAGCTAATGGGACCTCCTGCTGCCACCACACCGCTGCTGCTGCGTGATTTCTGTTCTCATCCTGATGCAAAGTTCTTAACCCGAGGTACTATTTCTGGGTTAGCGGAGTCTGTAACCTGAAGCGTCTGTAACCCGAGGTACCCCTGTATAGCTATGCCTTCTTCCTGTCAGGGCACAGAGGGGAGTGATCTCACGGAGTTCTCTCTAGCAAGTTTACAGGAAAGCTCTGTGAGCCTCAGCCCCCTCATGCGCTTATCTGGCAAAACAAGAATGGTTGGTTTGACTGTATTTAATATCCCACACTGGTTTAGTATGAAGGCTTGACTTTGTTTAAAAAAGCATGGAATGGTGGTCAACAGCATGAGAGGCAACTTCCCACTCTTCCAGTATTTATAGGAAAGCCCAGCCAAGAACTGCCTGGGGTTTTCAAGAAGTGCCGGATTCCAGGAAGACTGAACACCAAATTTGTAGAATAAAGGAAAGGATACTCACAAACCCCTCAGCCACCTCAAAAGTAAGGCAAGCATAACAAAACCCCAACTTTCTACCCATGAGGCTTTCCTCAATAGTTTCTCTTCCCCTTTGAATCATTTTTGAATGCTGTTTCTTTTCTCAAAGAAAACGCAAAATAGGTTTTGGGCTCACAGCACTTCTTCAGATGCCCCCCTTCCCCATAAAATGCAAACTCCACAGTCTGTGGTGACCCCACAATTGTGTGTGAGTGTGCATGGCAGTGAGACAGTGTAAACTGAAATTCCTGGTGCTTGCTTGTAAGTTTTAAGGAGTAAGTTACACATTAGTTTATTTATTAATTAGACTTGCAGCTTGCTTTGGTTTCACAGAGCTTAGAATGACTTACAGCTGGCTGCCAAGCCGCCTCTCTTCCAGGCACTTTCAGAGCCAGGCTTGCTTAGCTTCCATAGTATAGTTGCAATACGTGTCTTCAAACTGCTGTCTGTACCATTCTCCTGTCACTCCTTTCAAAACTGGCCATTGTAGAGACATGTACTGAATTAGAAGTTCAGCTGAAGTTCCACATCTTAACATTGTGATGGCCTCCATCCCACTCTATAGCTGAACACTGAACATGTGGACACCATCTGCTATTGAAGCGACATGACCTCACTTTCTTCTCATTCCTGATGTACCAAAAACGCATGTGGGAACTTTCCCTCATTTCAGACCTGATGACAACATACAAAAAGCCAAGCATGCTAGATCCCGTTGAAATGAAAGTATATGGAGGGAAAGACAGATCACAAGTCATTTCATACCCACCCCTGGATTTTATTGGGTAAAGCAGCTGTGGGTTGCTTCAGCCTGAGTGGGAAGAAGGAGTGGAGAGGAACATAAGAGCCCTGCTGGATCATGCCAAAGGCCTATCTAGTCTATCCTTCCATTATCAAAGTGGCCAACCATTTGCCCATGAGAAACCAGCTGACAGGCAGGACCTAAGCACAATCGCAATCTCCCCACTTGTGATTCCCCAGTGACTGGTATTCAGAGGCACACCATCTGCGAGACTGGAACTACTACACAACCCATCATGTCTGGTATCCATTGACAGTCTTATCTTCCATGAGGATGAGGTGCAAACCCATTGCCTCCCACCCATTTGCCCACTCAGAATTGTCCACCTTACACTAAGGTTACTAGATTTTTTTCAATGAATCCGGGACACTTTCTATAAATAAATAAATAAATAAATAAATAAATAAATAACGTTCGGGACCTTGATGCTTCAGCTACAGTGGTGGCAGAGGGGTGGCTGCCGCCTTGACCTCAACCGCCACGTTTCCCCTTCCTCCGAGGCTTCTATCTCCTTTCTCCATGAGACTGCGCAGCCCCTGAGTTGTTGGTTCTTCGGTGGTGGTGGTGGGGAAGTGGTGTGCGGTGGGTCAGGCATGGAAGGCGGAGAAGGAAGGCCGGGAGTGGTGGCGGCAGGGTGGCTCAGGCAGTGCAATGCCTCCCTTCCCATTGGAGCAGCCCCAATCCCATTCCTACTTGCGTGCAAGCAGGAGGGGGTGGGAATCCCTCAGCTGGAAAGGGAGGCTTCCTGTTGCCTAACGAGAGATCCCTGCCCCCTCCTGCTTGCATGCAAGCTCTGATAGGCAGCGTGAAGCCTCCCTTCACAGCTGAGAGATCCCTGCCCCGCTCCTGCTTGCACGCAAGTAGGAGTTGGGAGGCTGCTCTGATAGGCAGCATGAAGCCTCCCTTCACAGCTTAGTTGCTGGGGTCAGGGAAGGTGGAGGCAGTCCGGAAGCTGCATCTTAGAGCCCCTACACTACCATTATATGGGGACTACCGAGCAGCTCCTGAAGCCTGCCAGAGCCAGCTGCTCCAGGCTGCTGAGACTGCTGCTACTGCATTTCCCAGGGACACTAGATGAAATCTGGGGACATTCCAAGGATGGAATTTATCCAGGGACTTATTCACAAATCTGGGGACTGTCCCCGGGAAATGGGAACGTCTGGTAACCCTACCTTACATGGCTCTGCTCTCCAAGAGAAAAGAGATGCAGGGGTCTATCTTAGCTGCTCTTAATTTTCCCTAAGGAGTGACTGGGGGCTGTAATCCAGAACAGCCCCTCCCTCTGAACAAGAGATTGTGCATCTGTGTGCACATGAGATCTGTGTCATTTGCAGGTCAGAGCAACTGCAAGTTTAAATTTATAAGGTGCGGGTGGGAAGTGTTTCTGAATTCTAAAGTAGACCCCCTCTCCCCAAAAAAACCAACAACAACTTGGGTGTGTGCATGAAGATTGTGCCCAGTGTATTTAGAATCCAAGTGATGGGCCGTAATTATGTTGGAACTGCTATGAAAAGGAAAGAAATCTTTATACTTAAGTTGCAAGCTTTAGGCAGAGGAGAAATTATGGATAAAGCAGAAGGGCAGGAAATCAGTGGCAGATGGCACAAAAGGAAAACACGTGGAATTTTCAAAATTACAACCGTTTAACTTTCATCTTCCAAAATACAGCCTGAAATTAATGGGATGAGGGTCAGTTCTTATGCTACATTTGTAGATTCAGGATTCCTTCCTGTACCTGCCTGTACACTCATGCCAAACATTTCTTGCAAGTGAGTAATGCACTAGCCGACTCCAGAACAGACTCATAAACATGCACATGGTTATGCGTCTGCTCAGGAGCTTATCTAGTGAATATAAAGGGTGAGCCATAGGAGGAGGCGCCTCCTATGGGACTCTTTCCATATTTAACAGGGGAGCAGGGAGAGGACAAGATGAGAATCAGCAACACCAAAGGAGGCAGAAAAGTTCCAGTGATTACGTCTATTCAGCCCTGCAAAACTACTAACCGCCTAAGGATATCACATTATAAGGAGACTCCTGAATCGCTAGGCACTGTGCCTTAAAATATGTTATTCTATTCCAAAATGGATTTCCATTTGCAAAAGCCATTCATGGGTTGTAATTATAGCAAAGTTGTCTGATGGGCAGGATGGTCTGCATCTGTCTCCATCGATTTTCTGGCAAATCCACAAGGGATCAATGTGATATTCCTGGCTCCGGTGTCTACCTCCCCTCCCCTCCCCACTTCCTGATTGCAGGCAGCCAGGACCGAAGCTGTAGCCTTTAAGTCTGCACCTTCAAGTTGCAGGCAGCTGATGATCACAATCACTTTCTCACTTCCTTGCTTACAAAGGGATCAAATAATAACAAAAAAGCATATGGTCCTTTCTTTTGGTAGTTACAGAAAGGTAACTAGGAATTACCAAGGTTCTGCCTATGTTAAACAGTTTGATCTGTTTGCATTTGCATATTGAAAATTTCTCCCATGTTTTTTCACAAATTCTTCATCAATAAATTGTGGTGAGGGGCTACTGCAGTTTTTTCAAACTCACCTGACTTTTGAGGTGGCTGTGAACAGTGGCGGTGCTCCGGCACCGGGGGGCAGAGAGCAGGTGGGGGCGGGGCTGGCACACGTCCTGGGGGTATGGCACACTGTCTGTAGTGGCGTGGCACCCAGTGTGGGCAGGGGGCAGCCGTGATGGCACCCCACTAGGATCGCGTTGCTGGGGGAGGTGCACTCCCCCCCCCACTCCTCTTCCTCTGCCAGTGGCTGTGAAGTGTTTATGTGAGAGCCAGTGTGGTGTAGTGGTTAAGAGCGGTAGACTTGTAATCTGGTGAACCGGGTTTGCATCTCCGCTCCTCCACATGCAGCTGCTGGGTGACCTTGGGCTAGTCACACTTCTTTGAAGTCTCTCAGCCCCACTCACCTCACAGAGTGTTTGTTGTGGGGGAGGAGGGGAAAGGAGAATGTTAGCCGCTTTGAGACTCCTTAGGGTAGTGATAAAGCGGGATATCAAATCCAAACTCTTCTTCTTATGTGTCACATTTCCTTTAATCTAGAAAGCATCCATCCGGTGGTCTGTACTCTGCAGCCTTCTTAGGTGTCCATGCTTCAGTTAAAGTCCTGAGGGAGACGCATCCACCCAAAGGTGTCCCCCCCCCCCAGATTAGGAAATGTGAGCAGCTGGGGAGGCTGTGGAGAGCTGGAGAAAAGTTTACTGGACACACACACACACACCACCCTCGGCAATGATAAAGCAAACTCATTTAGTTTAGAATTTAGTAAATGCTGAAGAAATTCTTAAACTGCCCTGAGAATGAGGCAGTAAACGGAAGCTTCTTTCACAGGGGAAGGAAACCTTTGGAGGAACAGAAGAGAGATTTCTGCACGATGCTCGTTTGCTTCCCAGTCCACACAGAATGAGTAACACCAGGGAGGCTCTTATGGCCTCCCTTGATGCTTTTTAAAAGCCCATAATTTAGCCTTAGCTTTACACCTCCCTGGTACTGCTCATGGCTTTGGGTCTTCTGGGAAGTAGGGCAGGAAGCAAAGAGATCAGCTGCACTGCAAAAATGCATGTGGATGCCTGGGGGACTGATGTGGGAATGATTCAGCTTCACAGCAGGAGTTGTCCCATTATGTTGCTCTCTGAAATTATATGGGGCCTTATTCTGTATCATAAATATATTCCCACAGATAGAAACCAGCTACCACAAAGGATTACAATTTCCCAAAGCCATAGCTTTCACTCAGTGCTACTTGGACCACGAGCAATGGACTATTGCCTTGGTTTTTTTTAAAAAAAGGAGAATATTCATTCATTAGCTTGTTACATAGCATTGCTGCATCTAGATATAAAAGTGATACATAAGGGCAGAGCTTTCGAAATTTTTCATGTTAGTGACACACCTTATAGACATGCGTCATTTCGTGACACAGGAATTCAGTTTTCCATCATTTCACGACACAAGGAATTCAGTTTTACTAGCAAACCGGAGGTTAAACTAACACCTTTCCAGCACCAGGAGGAGCATGGGGAGCATTTGTGTGACACACCTACAGCTGACACACTAATGCAGTGTTGGCCAAACTTGACCCTTCAGCTGCTTTTGGACTACAACTCCCATCATCTCTCACTAACAGGACCAGTGGTCAGGGATGATGGGAATTGTAGTCTCAAAACAGCTGCAGGGCCAGGTTTGGCCAACACTGCACTAACGTGTCATGACACAGTTGGGAAAGCTCTGCATTAGGATTTTTGCCCACATATGGATGAATGTGCAGATGGAGGGTGCAGCAGCAGCAAGTTCTCCCACTCCTTCACTTGCACATTCAAATGCACATTTTCAATATGTGTCCACATGCTCAAGTCTGTGTATGATGGCAAAGTCCCACCATGCTGTTTGAATGGATATATCATTTGTTCATCCACCTTCTGTTCCTAGAACCTGGTCATGTACAACTTCGCCACGTTCTAGTAAAATATTTCTTTCTGTCTGGAACAAATAATAATGAGTGTAACTCTTTGTTCTGGTTGCATGACAGACTAGCATGGTAGGAATGAGCAGTTTCCCATAGGAAACTGGCTCCTCTAAGAACTGGCACGTGTGTTGTGCAATCTGTATTTGTTTTACAGGTGGAACAAATGCAGAGCAAGTCTCAAAGTTCCAGAATACAGGCAACAAACCTAAGTGAAGACATTTGCTCCTAATCCCCTCAAGAACACTGTTTGACGTATGGCATTCCTCTGTCCCCCTTCTGTGTTAGAAAAGCTGAAGAAAATTAAAAGAAAACAACCCAGACATTTCATACTATATTTAGCATATCGAATGTCATGGATATTCATGCTATTATAAATGGCTATGCAGATGAGTTTAGGAGTAAAATATAATTTCCTCATTCATCCTCTAAATAGTTTCCTACTGGTGTGTTGTCAACCAGCAGATTATGTGTATTGTGTTATGAGAACAGCAGAACACCCTGAGGCTAACGAGGAAAAATTTAGTTAGCTACAGAAATGCTTTGCAAGAATCTGGACTGAAAACTACAAAACATGCAGCATCATATCCAAAAACATATATCTTTGGCTGTCGAGAAAGACAATATCTGATAGGATAGCTGATGCAGTGGAAGCTTTGCTATTGCAATTAGCAAATCTCCAAGCTGTTCAAATAAATGCTGCAATTCTATGTTCATTTTCCTGGGAACAGGGATTGGGGAGAAATTAAATCACATTTACATTTAAAGACAGACCTAGCACATCCACACTTTCTAAAACAATGCACGAACTGAAACACAGGCATTGGTTTAAATGTGCATTTCTGTAATATTGCAATTCAGTTCTCTGGCCAAATAATGTGTACAGAAATGCATTTACAGTGGTACCTCAGGTTACATGTGCTTCAGGTTACATACGCTTCAGGTTACAGACTCCGCTAACCTAGAAATAGTGCTTCAGGTTAAGAACTTTGCTTCAGGATAACAGAAATCGTGCAGCGGTGGCGCGGCAGTAGCAGGAGGCCCCATTAGCTAAAGTGGTGCTTCAGGTTAAGAACAGTTTCAGGTTAAGAACGGACCTTCGGAATGAATTAAGTACATAACCAGAGGTAACACTGTACTAGGATATAATGTGTCACTAAAATTGCATACATTCGTGAAAATGTACACAGCTGAATTGTATTAGGAGAAATTTGCACCAAGTTGTCGGTGAATTTTCATACGGATTTTGGAGAGCTGAATTTAAAATTTGATATTTGAGAAACTAAGAGAACTGAAATTGACAGATCCTTCCATCCCTACCTTAGAATAAGCCCTCTTGAACTTCTCAGGCAGGGTTTGATAGTATTGCACTGTGAGTTTTCATTAGACTTGATCATTGCTCCGAGCCATTTCTAGAGGTTCAATCATCTGACTCACTCACTTCTAATGTTGTTAATAAGTTGCCTTCCTATGATGGCTGCTCTCTTTTCAGTTTCCTCCTCTGAGCAGAGAAGGTTGAGAAGCACTGGCTCACTCCATACTTGATATTCACCAGGCCCCAGATTCACAACCTGTTGTAGGCTTCAGTCCTGAGCCAAGTCAGAAAGTGGGGAAAAGTGCGGGAACCAACATTCATAGAAAGAGCGAGATGAACATGAGCAAGCAAAAGCAAGAGTGAGCCCCTGAGCTACTCACTGCAAGACAGCCTTACAAGGACTGGACCAGGCTACAGTTCCTGACTGAGCCCTGTGCCGATCTATGTGTTTCCCCTCTTCTATTTCTTCTTCTTCTGCTTCTTCTGTGTTCTTCCTCTTCTTTTGCTGACCATGTGGAGGCTGTTAAGTATGGCCAGCTTAAATTCATCGCTGGCCATCTGGGCATGAAAGCAGACAATGCCCAGCCAACCAGCAAGGCTCTGACCAGGAATAAGGGGCTCTGATTGACCCACTTGAACTTAAGGTTCTGGCGGGCAATTATTCCAGCAGACAGGCTGGCCAGGGGAATTCACAGATATCTGGCTGGCGACATGATCTCTAACTACCTGGTGATGGCAGCTAGGAGCGAAGGGGAGGCCGCAGCCACCACCCACCCAGGAAAGGGGGTGAGCGGCCATTTTATGAGTCGATGTTTGAGTTGCTTTTTGCGGGGTAAGGAAATTTTCATCTTGATGTTGTTCCTTACAATTGCGTATAGTTTTGATATCTAAATATCCAAGCTTCTGAACAAACCCAGGCTTCTGAACAGACATTTGTTGTGTGTTTTTGAAGGAAGGGAGGGTGGGTAGGTCACGGCCTACAATCTGTGCTCCCAAAGAAATGTACCTTCAAGTTGGTACGTGCAAATGAATTAGCACTATTCCTGGCTGCCTTCTATATTTTACAGCTCCTGTAGTTGATGATGATATAGCATGCAGGATATAGCCCTCTAGGCCATTGCTAGATTTGCAGCACTAACAGTATTAAAATTGCTTTAAGTCAGTAAAGAAAGTTTCTATTATTCAGTTGACCCTAAGAACCAATTACAGTTCCATTGAAGTCAGTGAGGCCTTAAGGTACCACTTATGGCAGTGTTTGACTTGTTAAGCTTAACAAGAAACTAAAGAGATCAAAGGTTTCCACGGAACTAGAGACTGAGTCCGTGGGACAGCTAATGAGAGAAATCAACTTCTTTGCTAGGACATCAGTTCACCAGCCCAGTTGGTTTTAGGATAATAGGTAGAACCATGAATATGTTTTGGTTGGACTTTGCATTCAGCTAATGTTTCCATGATTGACACAAGGGCTAATGATGGGTGAAGTAAACAGGAGTGAGGAGAATTATTGTTGGATTCTCTATGTTCACATTTGGAATCTTTCCATTTTTATTATTTCTAATTATTTATTAAAAATGTATACAGCCCTTCATCCATAGATCTTAGAGTGGTTCACAACATAAAAATACAATATAAAAAACACAAAATGCACAATGAAACAAAACCAATAATGTCCCCCTTCCACAACATATTTTCATTGGGAACTTGGGAATCTGGGGGAGAAACAATAACACCTACATCTGCTCCCACATGTCCCAATAACTCTCACCTAGTTCTAATTAGATCCCTTCCAGTCGGGATTCAGGCCTCATCATGGGACTGAAACTGCCTTGGTCGCACTGGTTGATGATCTCCGGCGGGCTAGGGACAAAGGTGAGAGCTGTTTCCTAGTTCTGCTGGATCTCTCAGCGGCGTTTGATACCATTGACCATAACATCCTTCTGGACCGTCTTGAGGGGCTGGGAGCTGGGGGCACTGTCATACAGTGGTTCCGCTCCTTCCTCCTGGGCCGTGTTCAGAAAGTGGTGGTGGGGGATGAGTGTTCAGACCCCTGGGCTCTCACTTGTGGGGTGCCTCAGGCTTCTGTCCTCTCCCCCATGCTTTTCAACATTTACATGCAGCCGCTGGGAGAGATCATCAGGAGGTTTGGGCTGGGTGTTCATCAGTATGCGGATGATACCCAGCTCTACCTCTCTTTTAAATCAGAACCAGTGAGGGCGGTGAAGGTCCTGTGTGAGTGTCTGGAGGCGGTTGGAGGATGGATGGCGGCTAACAGATTGAGGTTGAATCCTGACAAGACAGAAGTACTGTTTTTGGGGGACAGGAGGCGGGCAGGTGTGGAGGATTCCCTGGTCCTGAATGGGGTAACTGTGCCCCTGAAGGACCAGGTGCACAGCCTGGGAGTCATTTTGGACTCACAGCTGTCCATGGAGGCACAGGTCAAATCTGTGTCCAGGGCAGCTGTTTACCAGCTCCATCTGGTACGTAGGCTGAGACCCTATCTGCCTGCGGACTGTCTCGCCAGAGTGGTGCATGCTCTGGTTATCTCCCGCTTGGACTACTGCAATGCGCTCTACGTGGGGCTACCTTTGAAGGTGACTCGGAAACTACAACTAATCCAGAATGCGGCAGCTAGACTGGTGACTGGGGGCGGCCGCCGAGACCATATAACACCGGTCTTGAAAGACCTACATTGGCTCCCAGTACGTTTCCGAGCACAATTCAAAGTGTTGGTGCTGACCTTTAAAGCCCTAAACGGCCTCGGTCCAGTATACCTGAAGGAGCGTCTCCACCCCCATCATTCTGCCCGGACACTGAGGTCCAGTGCCGAGGGCCTTCTGGCGGTTCCCTCATTGCGAGAAGCAAAGCTACAGGGAACCAGGCAGAGGGCCTTCTCGGTAGTGGCGCCCGCCCTGTGGAACGCCCTTCCAGCAGATGTCAAAGAGATAAACAACTACCTGACATTCAGAAGACATCTTAAGGCAGCCCTGTTCAGGGAAGTTTTTAACGTGTGATATTTTACTGTATTTTTGGTTTTTATGGAAGCCGCCCAGAGTGGCTGGGGAGGCCCAGCCAGATGGGCGGGGTATAAATAATAAATTATTATTATTATATATTATTATTATAATTATTCTGCTTGCCAACCATCTGCTGTGAGAACTGCTTGGGAGAACCAGGATACCTGCGGACACAATGGAAGCAGTGAAAAATGTCTTCTCAGCTGCCTCTATCATCCTACTAGCTTTCCTTTCTGCACTTGTATAACACCTCTGGATTGCCTGAAACGGACCTTAACCTGCTTTTTTATCAGCCCTTTTCCTTCACCCTTTTGATATCTTTTTCTGGACTTGGGAGAGAGAGAGAGAGAGAGACCACTGAACAGCCAGATAGCATGCTGCCATGAATCAATGCAGAAGACTAGAACACTAGTACCTCCCATTGCTTAACACTTCAGGCCTGGTTCGCACTTAATAGTAAACCATGGTTTATTAAACCATGTCTATTGATTGTAAGTCCAACAGCTTGACTATGGTTTATTAACTATGGTTAAAGGTCACTTAGTAACCAAGGTTTGTAGCTCATTTGCAAAGCTTAGTTAACATTAACATAGCTTAGTGTCCTGTGTGAACCTGGGCTACTTCTGTCACTGGGCACATGTCACTGCCCAAAGTTACAGAGGCATGAATGAAGAGTGGCTCCTCATGATTTCTGCCTTCTTTAATGAAGGAAGTAGGGGGAATCATCTACTGGATGCTTCAGCTTTAACTATACTTTATTAAATATGGTTAACTTTATGGTTGATGTTGATCATGGCTTAGCATTATGTGCAAATCAGACCTTTGATCATTCTAAGTGTGACAAAGATTTTTGTGCAATGCTGGATATCTGGTTTGTACAAACAGTAACACAGGAGATGCTATGCCCACATCTGGCAAAATTTAAAGAGAGGAAACCCTTGAAATTGTTAAATCAGCATCTTCTTTGAGCATAATACTCATGTAATTCACCTTGTGCTCATAACTTCTTAGCAAGATCTAATGGGCATACTTCAATATTATTGCCCCAATAGTTCAAGTGATTTGTACAACACAAAAGAAGTGGGAAGATTTTACAGACTTGATTCCATTATGACAAAAAGTCGAGGCACAAAAGTGGCGACCTTGCACTGCTAAAATCAATAGGAGTTTTGTTAATGATGTCAGTAGGAGCAGAATTGCATCCAATGTCTCACTATTTCTAAGGCCTTCTGATCTGCACATCAAATGCATTCTTCCTCTCCCTCCCTCTCTGACTATTTTCCACAACCTTTTTAGCCATTTATCAACAGCTGGTATTTTTGGTACATTCCAGTAATAGCACATAATATTTTGGCAGCAAAAAGTAAATTAATATCATGACCAGGTGTGGATCTTACTGTAAGAACATGTTGGGTCAGCTGGACCAATTCCTTGACAAGAATGAAATCACTTCTTCAGCATATATAGATGATTTTTTAAAGATTTATTTTAAAGATGTGTTTTCAAAAATAAAAACATATAAACAATACTGTTAGTAAGGAAACAAAGAGCATTAACAGTGCTGTACACATTATTGCAACTGGGATAAAATAAACAGAAGGTTTAGCACTCTTTTGCAGACATGATCAGACATGAGTGGGGTTATCCGGAGTTTTGGAGTACGTTGTCAGCAATATGCGGATGACACATAGCTCTGCTTGTCCTTTATATCTGCAGGTGTGGCAGTGGACGTGATAGACCGGTGTCTTGCCTTGGTAATGGACTGGATGAGAGGCAACAAACTGAAGCTCAATCCAAATAAACAGAGGCACTGTTAGTGGGTGGTTTCCTAGTCCAGATGTTTGGGAAGTTGCTTGCTCTTGATGGGTTACACTCCCTCTGAAGGACCAGGTATGTAGCTTGTGGGTAGAAGAAGAAGAAGAAGAGTTTGGATTTGATATCCCGCTTTATCACTACTCTAAGGAGTCTCAAAGCGGCTAACTTTCTCCTTTCCCTTCCTCCCCCACAACAAACACTCTGTGAGGTGAGTGGGGCTGAGAGACTTCAAAGAAGTGTGACTAGCCCAAGGTCACCCAGCAGATGCATGCAGAGGAGTGGAGACACAAACCTGGTTCACCAGATTATGAGTCCACTGCTCTTAACCTCTACACCACACTGGATCCACTGTTGTTGCTTGAGGCTCAGGTGGCCTCAATGGCTCAGAGTGCCTTCCATCAGCTTTGGCTGGTGGCCCAGATGTGCCCTTGTCTGGACAGGGATATAATAATAATAATAATAATAATAATAATAATAATAATAATAATAATTATAATTTATACCCCACCCATCTGGCTGGGTTAGGATAGCCTAACTTCTATTGTCTACGTTCCGGTAACCACTAGGCTATATTACTGCAATGTGTTATATGTGGAGCTGCCTCTGAAGATGATTCAGAAACTTCAGCTGGTGCAGAATTTAGCAGCCAGGTTGCCCACTGAGGCAAGACAGTTTGAGCATACAATGCCAATCCTGGCCTGAATGCACCGGCTGCCAATTAGTTTCTGGGCCCAATTCAAAGTGCTGCTTTAGACCTGTAAACCCTTAAATGGCTCAGGATTACAATATCTCAAAGATTGCCTCTCCCCATATGAACTGATCTGGACCTTACAATCATCCCCTGAGGGCTTTATTTGTGTGCCTCCTCCCTGAGAGGCCCACAAAAGGCAGTGGCAAAATGAGAAAGGGGCTTTTCTGTGGTGGCTCCCCATTTTTGGAATGATCTCCCCAGGGAGGCTTGCCTGGTACCTTCATTACATATTTTTATGCACCGGGGTGTGCTGATGCATGGCTGCTGTGGCATTTTGAGGGAGCTTGGCACCCTCCTTAAAAATATTTTGGGGGCCCTCAGCCCTCAGGGGGGCCCTAGAAGGCACCCCTGGTGCAGAGGCTTCCCTCTTGCAGACATCAACAGTTATTATGTGGATATGCTGCCCTGTGATTTTATTGCATATTCATTGCACAATGAAGGGGCCACTGAATGTTAATCTTTGTGTCAGGATATGTAATGTGATAATCCATCCTCGTATGCAGATGGAGAAGCCCATCTTTTGACACCTTGAATTCTGCAGATAGTAGAATAAAAAAATATGTGGCACATGTTGATGAGTAACATTCCCAGTGATGTGATTAACAATGAGGACAGCTTAGCTTACTCTTCAAGGAAGTGATTGTAAGGAATAGAATGTGAGCTTATGCACTACTTTGAGAAAAGCCATATAAGTGGATTATATTGACGGTATGGCAACCAGCAAGGAAAAGTGCTCTCTCTGCTCTGAAATGCTCCCAAGTAGCAAGTCCGTTTTTAAAAAATATATAATTCACATTAAAACTTTACAGAGCTTTGGCTTATGGAGCCATCAAGAATGGCATGTGGGAAGAAAAAGGACATTGTTTCTGGGCTATTTTCCAAGGCGTTGTCAGGACATGCTTCTAAACAGGTTGCCTCCATCCTACAAAGGCCCTTGTGCTCTCCACACACATGGAATGCAAAATAATTATAGCCAATCATAATTTGAATGGGTTATCTAAAATTTTTGGATAATGGTTGGAAAACTGAAGACTCCTTTCTATAACCACCCTCAAACATTCCTCCTCCCATGTTAAAGGCACTATTGTGGTAGAGTGCCTTAAGTTAATATTTCCATCATGATAGTTTGCAGAATTATAGTCTCCATCCTAGTTTCTGCGGGCTGCATTCCGAAAGTGATTCATTGGCTGGATATTTCCACAACACAGACCCTTAACCAGTTCTTACAGGTAAGTTATAAACATTCCATCTGTCCTGAAATAACAGTCTTGCTGCATTGGACAAGACAGGAGTAAGTTGCCTGTTTATCCCTCAAGATCTCATCATTTGATGACATGCACACACATGTCAACTGACTCCACAGAAAAGTATTGTGTCCGAGCTTTTGTGATAGGAATATACTGTCTGTGGTGTTTCAGCTGTTTGGTTGTATCATTTGACCCTGCAGTTATTGTGGGATGCCCATGTCTCTATGAACTTACACTTAAAAGCTGAGAAAATGGCTTCTTCGGTAGGAACTTAACCACTCCACTGGGAGAAATGTGTTTCATGGCCCTACTGAGGGTGCTACCACTGTCAAAAGTAGATGTCAACTACTGGAAATAATACCTTTAACACTGATCCTTCTAATAGGATAGGTAATATTTATTTTAAACATTCTTTCACCAGGGCTTTTGAATTTTATGCAGTGACTCCTCGCTGTTTTTTTTTTTTTTAAGTTACACTTCATCACAAAGTCCAACACAAACCTTAGGGCAGCCTTGAGAAAGATCACCAAGACAGGGTGTTTCTGTGTGACTGTTTCTGAAGCATCTTAATTGGCTTCAGCAAAAGGTCATAGTCTTCAGGGTACAAAGGAATGTAAATGACCAATTAATATATCTAAAGCTTTCTCATTACTTACCCAAGAGAGTAGAAGCAAGTTTAAAAGTAGTCAAAAGCAAATTAGTGAAATCTGTTCTTCTGACATTCAGTGTAATCCTAAACATATTTACTCAGAAATATGTCCCATTGAGTTCAATGAGATTTAGCTCCTCTGAAATATATCCAAGACTGTTGCCTAAACCTTTAAAATCTCTATCTCTCTCTCTCCCCTATTAATACATACAAATGAACATCACTGGAATGATTTAACATGAAATAAAATAATTTAAATATTTCTACACCTTCACTTGCTGCTCTCAGGGAGAGCCAAGTATATGGTCACTTCCTTTCAGTCCAAACCCCTCACAGCCTAGCTTGCGGGAGGGAAAGCTGGATTGCTCTGACATTCAGTTACTGATCATACTGGAAAATATTCAGGGCATTTTCCCCTGTGTTATTTATTTGTCTCATAGATAGACCACTCTTCGTTCAAACACAGCAACATTCCAAAAGGCAACAGCAAAATTCATTAAAATCCCAATACTACCATTAAAAATCCAATTAAAGACAAATTTACCTGATCTGCACTTTCTAAGACAATATGAGAAATGAAAGACAAATATCCTTCAAAATCCACACTTCTCTGGAATTTGCAACACACTTCTCCAGTGAATTAATGTATACAAAAATACATATACTGAGGGGAAAGTGTCCATAAAAATACATATTGTCAATGTGTATTTTAGGGGAAATTGATTTGAAAAAATGTGTATATTAGGCAAAATTGCATACAAACAAAATTGCATACAAAGGTAATTCATTTCAAAATGCTGATTAATTTTCATGAATTTTTGTGTGAGTTTTTTTTAAAAAATGTAAACATATGTGGAAATGTGGAGAGCTGAACCTAAGAGTGAAAAAATGAGAAATCAAGTGAAGCTGAAAATGACATATTCACCCGTCCCAATGTGTGGGCAAAGCCTTTTAGGCAGAGTATTAGTTGAAGACAGGATATTAAGCTGGAAGCAGCTCAGGAAACATGGGTAGACAAGCTCAACCCCTCAAATCTCCTGACCCTTCTCTATGTTATTTGTGAGCTAGAATTTTCTGGTTAGCAGGCTATTGAAGCAGGTTGATGCTTTGTCATCCTGCCAACCATCACTGTTTGCATTTCTCAAAATAAAATCTGAAACGTTGAAAAAGAAAAGAATAAACTTCAGTCTGCCAGCTACAAGATAAAGAACAATTTATAAAACAAACTCGGGGAATAGTAAATATTCTTAGCGATTATGCCATGTCTTGTGGGTTTGCTCAGTCCATAAAAACAAATACTAAAAGTACACACAGTCAAAATTAAGAGAAAAACACTGGGGAGTCAGTACCCTTGTAAAAGGAGGGCATTAAGAAAAGGATAGATAAATGAAAGTTCAGCGATCATATTACATTCATTGAAGGATAAAAATACATTTAGGTAAGGATCAGTGTGTTAGAAGGATCTGGTGCCTATCACCAGATAGCTAGAGGAAGGAAGCTATGGTAATAAAACGGGCACAGGAATATATGCAAGAAAGAGAAATGATATACCAAATGCATGGAACAAGTTAAATATTTACTGAATGTCAGGCATAGGCAAACTCAGCCCTCCAGATGTTTTGGGACTACAACTCCCATCATCCCTAGCTAACAGGACCAGTGGTCAGGGATGATGGGAACTGTAGTCTCAAAACATCTGAAGGGGTCGAGTTTGCCTATGCCTGGTCTATGTTATATAACATGAAGGAAGATCTATCTAGCACCTGTCTGTCTGCCTGTCTATATCTATCTGGAATAAGGATGCTCAGATCTAGGGATCAATTGCAGCCATCCAGGCTGTACTGTGTGGCCCTTAGGACTCTCACAGGCCACACACTCTGCCTAGCCACACCCCTCATCAGTCCCGCTTGCATCTTCCTTGTGCATCTTTGCTTGGCTAGAATGTGTTCTCACTGGACTCCTGAGTAAATTTGGGTCTTGCTAGCAGCAACACCAACAGGCAACAACCAAAGCCATATCCAGGGCTGGTCGAAGATCAGAGTCTAAACAAACAGAGTCCACAGCAAAGGGTCAGATGAGAGGTGAAGTCAGGACAGTCCGTAATCAGGTTTGGCATAGGCAGGAGATCTGATATATAGACATACACACAACTGGTACATAGACATTGTTCCACCAGCTATTCCAGTGTAGCCCTGGAGTTGTTGAGCTGGAGTTTCTGGAACCCTGACCTCAGCTGACTCCTATCAACTGGAGTCAACTATCAGCTGACTCCAGAGGTCACATTGAGAAGAGGGTCTTGCTCCTCAGAAGATCTTTATTCCCAAAGAGTCATTGTCTGCAGCTAAGCACTACTTGTGAAAGATTTGTTGTGCGCTTGAAATCCAAGCATGCTGACAGATGTCTCCCTCTTCTTTTTTTAAGGGAGCCCAATTTGGCCACAATGCTGGCGACACTCCCTACCTGGGTTCACTACTAGAAGGAACAGTGATGTTGCCAGAGCCCAATGGTAGCTTCACCTCAGGGCAGCCTGATGTGAGAGATTTTTTTCTGGCCTCATGGTGGTCGCCATATTAACCACTGACCTGGGGTAGCACTGCTGGCAGGCAAAGGAAAAATTGAGAAATGGAAAAACCTCCAGATCTTAGAAATACAGTTTACTTCTTGTCTAGTGCATTTTAGAAAATTCCTTCCTCACAGATACTTTTCTGACAGGACCCCATGCATATGTGACCAATATGTGGAGGTGAGGGTGGTTCACTGACCATCTTTCGGTATTGTGCTGTTATTTAAATGGTATTGTTTTTTGAGGTATACTTTACCACTCTGGCATTTTATACTATGAACAGTTTATTAAACTTTAAAAATAAAATAATGTGAGAATTGCTGCCCAAAACATGCCTGCAAGGATTTATTTATTTTTTAAAAAGCCTAAAAAAACACATTTGGGCTTGGAATGAACTATATGCTAGCACATGGTGCTTATTTCTCCAATTTCTTCCCCTGCTCGCCAAGACTAAACTAGCTTTCAGTCCTTCCCAGTCCAACCTGAAGCAATAAAAAAACCAATAAAAGGTTAGTTGAAACCAATAAAAGCATTACCAAATCAGGCAAAATTGTGAAGCTTCGGCCCCCCAAATATTCATAGTGAGGAATAGGCAAAAAAGGTGTTTCTTCTAACTTATATAATATAAAATCAAGGTTTATATGTGAACTAGTAACCTTGTGCCCAGTATAACTTTGGGATTCTAAGGGGGGGGGAATCAGCACAGCTTGAAATCTGTGGTTAAAGTCAGTGTAGAGTTTTGAAAGGCTCAGCCCCCATTTTGATTCAAAATGGCACCCTGTTGTATCCAAACATAAACAAAAATTTACTCCTTCATCTTGGGAACCATGCAAAATCTGGTTGCCATATCTTAAGAGGTGTCCAAATGCTTAGCAAATAAACAAGCAACTTCCCAAAATATATAATAATACAATACACTGTATAAGCTTTCA
Source organism: Podarcis raffonei (assembly GCF_027172205.1). Classification (NCBI taxonomy): domain Eukaryota; kingdom Metazoa; phylum Chordata; class Lepidosauria; order Squamata; family Lacertidae; genus Podarcis; species Podarcis raffonei. Next base: position 28,822,845 of record NC_070610.1, on the reverse strand, counting down.
TTTGATGGTCAGAAAATGACCCACCACACATTCACGTGCACACACAAATAAGGGATGGTTAACCAGTATCCCCTATTCTGGATTCAGCCCCTAAAGAAACATTATCTGGGCTACAGAGGCTCTTTCAGATGTTAATGCTAATATTAATTAGTTTTTAATTGAGCTATGAATCAGAATGTCACTGACTTGACTCTGACTTCTGCCATGAACTCACTTCTCTCTCTCTCTCTCTCTCTGCCTGTGCCCATGTACAATATGGGTGATAGACAAGACTGACTTCCCTTACAAGAAATATACTATCTAGGCTGGCAGTTTGGGGAGCAGGAAGAAAGCAATGGCATGACATTTGCATTTGCGCGTCAAGGTCCCCAAGCCACCCCCAAATAACTCATACATCACACATAATTTTTGTTTAAGGTTTTTGGCATGATTTTGGCCACAACTTTATTTTTAATACACACCATGTGAGTGGTTGCTTAGGCATTGGTTATGACTATCTGTCCTTGCCCAGGGACAGAACTGACTTCCGGATTCCAGCGGAAGCCAGTCAGGGAAACAATGTTGGGGAGAAATGAAGCTGGGCATCAGTCCCTCACTTCTCACCCGCATGCTCCTGGAGGCTTGCACGGCCAAAGTCCGATGCCAGGGACAAGGACGAAAAGAATGGCAAGCCCCTGGATTCCTTTAACGGAATTCCCTCTCCGCACCACCATTGGAGGAATAGGCACTTACCCCTCCACCAACCAATTTAACCAATGCCTAACCGCCAACCTTACAAGTTGTGACGATTTGCTATACAGTAGGCAAAAACCAAATGGCACCAGCCAATCAGCCAAATGGACAAAATTCCTACCAGGCCCCTGCCTCAAAAGCAGACGACCCCATGACAGGCATAGCAAGGTCAAGCAAACACCCCCCCCCATTCAGGTAGGGTGGGCGGGTGATCCGGTGCAAGCAGCCAAGAGGACGCCCTATGCTGGGCATCCAGTATTTAAAACCTCTGACCCCGACATGCATGAAAATAGAGACACATCTGCTTTCGGCTTACAGATTTAACTTTCAGAGATATAACAGGTCCCTGGTAGTCAAAGCAGAGACCATGATTTGCCAAGGACAGGTACCCAAAATAGAGAGCATCTCTGGTAAATAGGGACAGTTGGAGCATCTGATAGTTGTTGCTATGATAGAAAATTGTTATAATATACATAATAAGAGGGAAAGAATGAATGCAGAGCAATGACATAAACAACCCTCCAGGCTGATGAAAGATAAGTAGAAGTAATAGCGGAATATTATTAAATCAGACAGGAAAACATTTTGATAAAAGATCCTCAGGTTACTGACTGCTAGCCATTATAGAGCTTGAAGACTGGATAATATGACTATTGTGACTCCAAGTCCTGGTTCTCACAAACAGCGGATGAGTTGTCTAGGTGTAGGAATTTGTTTCATTTTATTTTATGGAGGTAACATTCAGTCATGCGAGCAACAACAACACGTACATCCCAAACTCTGCTGTCTGAAGGGCGGAAAACCTGACACAGCCTTGCCTCAAAGTGTAGCAGGATTACATGAATGCCTATAAATATAGTGCAATGGACTAAAGGTAAAGGTAAAGGGACCCCTGACCATTAGGTCCAGTTGTGGCAGACTCTGGGGTTGTGGCCAGCATGACTAAGCCACTTCTGGAGAACCAGAGCAGCGCATGGAAACGCCGTTTACCTTCCCGCCGGAGTGGTACCTATTTATCTACTTGCACTTGGATGTGCTTTCGAACTGCTAGGTTGGCAGGAGCAGGGACCAAGCAATGGGAGCTCACCCCGTCGTGGGGATTCGAACCGCCAACCTTCTGATCGGCAAGTCCTAGGCTCTGTGGTTTAACCCACAGCGCCATAGTGCAATGGACTAAGTCAGTGTTAAAAACACAGGTGAGTGATTCTTGGGTCCCTTGTATAGGAAGGTTTGAATCTGATGTTTCTGAGTAATGACGATCATCAAGTGATTCTGCATAGGTTTTGGGACACATCTACATACATTTAAAGCACACAACGTCCCCCAAAAGAATTATGGGATGTTTAATTTCCCATTCACACTTAATAGACTACAATTCCCAGGATTCTTGGAAGGGAAGTCATACACTTTAAATGTACTTTAAATCAAAGTCAGTGATGCAGAATTGAATAATGATTCCACGTTTCCTGCGCTACAGAACATGGATTTTCATACATTTCTAGCAATATGATGCCTTAATGAGCCGCTCTCAGAAAAGGTCTTTTTCTCCAGTTCATAAGTTAATAGCACTTTTTTTTTACAAGGCATTTGACTAATTTCTTTTATACACAGTGTTTTATCAAGCCAGATAGAAAGTGCATGCTTCAACTATTCTGCTGCTCTGTACGTCGTTCTTGCCAGACAGTCTGCTTTCGAAAGGACAAGTATGACTCAACAATAATAAAACCGAAAATTGCCATCTAAGAATATGAAGATAAGTCGGGAAATCTCTTGGGTGCATTTATAAATATCATCTTTGTAAAGTGGTAACATCACACCATAAGAAGAGACCTGTTGGATTAGACCAAAGGTTCATCTACATCAGTATCCAGATTTCCACAAGAGGCCAGCCAGATGTTTTCAGAAAGTCCACAAGACAAATGGCCCTACCCTGTTGGTTGCTGCCCAGGAACTGGTATCCAAGATGCGCTAATTTGGACCCAATGCTCCATCTAGCAGAGTATTGTCAACCATGACTAGCAGTGGCTCTCCATGGTTTCAGACATCTCTACTAGGAGAAGCCAAGCATTGAATTTGGGACTTCCTACGTGCAAGACAGATGCTCCACCATGGAGCTCCGAACCTTCCCCTGTCCTCCATGAATGTGTCTAATCCTCCTTTGAAGCCATTAACAACACTGTGTGCAGCAGTAGCTAGTGAGAAATGCGGCAGCTTAACCGTTCACTTATGCAGCAGCATCATCCTCACCTTATGTCGCTGCTGAAATGACTGCACTGATTGCTGAGTAGCCAGCGGGCTAAGTTCAAGGGTCTGTTTCAAGCCTTATACAGCTTGGGGCTAGGATACCTGAAGCATCCTCTTACTCATTATATACCCAATTGATCACTGAGATCTGACAATACATCATATATGTAGATGTCACATGCGATTTATCTCTTTTCAGCTACTGTTGATTTTAGTCATCTTTTGAATGCTGCTTTAACTTGTTTCTTTAACAGATTTTTTTAAAAAAATGCTTAGAGAGGGCTTTATTTTATTTTATCAAGAGGTATACAAATATTGTTTAATAAAGACGTAAATAATCTTCTTGATTAAGGAAGTCAGATGACAGTGTACAGCCCATCTGGTGCCCTTGGCTGATGTAAAACTCTCAGATCTGCTCCTGGTCTGATCAGCTTATTCCGACGTACAGTGCCTCATATGCTGGAGATTGCATCTAGCCATCTTCATGACTAGTAGCGCTTGACAGGCGCCCTCCATGAATTTGTCTAATCCCCTTCTGAAGCTGTAAATAAACATCTATGCCTTTGAAATCCATTGCTCTTCAAGGGTCTTCTTTTTTTGCAGCTGAGACCTTTCCTCTTTGGGGGTTTGCAATGTCCAGGAGTGATTAGGTAGAGATTGATCCTGCCTGACATTAGCCCAGAGAATCCTTCCAATTAATTCCATGAGCGCAAGGCAGTTTTTTTCATTGTAGTTCTTGAACTGCAGATTCCCAGGGTTGAATGGCTAACCCCTTTTGAAAAGCCATTTGTGATATGGTGGTGCAGCTGTGTCTAGTGTTCAAATGATGTGGGAGATCCTCAATCTCAGAGGACATGCCCCATCTCTTGAACAAGTCCACAGCAGTGACATACATCCTCGCCAAGTTTCTACTGCTTGGTTTTCATTGCTTAGCATAGCCGGTAGCAAAGCTTTCTCTTAACCAGAAGAATGATGTTTCCATCCAAATACATGGCTCCTAAAATTTGCAGTAATCAGGGGGACATTTGGGGGGGAAATCTTCAGAGCTTTCACAGCTTCCATTTTTGCAGGAGAGATGATTTATGACAATATAATCAAGAACATACAGTGGTACCTTGGTTTAAGAACAGCTTAGTTTATGAACAACTTGGATTAAGAACGCTGCAAACCCGGCAGTAGGTGTTTTGGTTTGTGAACTTTGTCTTGGAAGCAGAACATGTTGAGTGTGTTCCATTTGTAAATTGAGTCCCCCGCTGCTATGGGAAAGCATGCCTTGGTTTAAGAACTGACTTCTGGAACGGATTAAGTTCGTAAACCAAGGTACCATTGTATAATGAAACAGGAGTGCAGTCCGTATACTTTAAAAAGATGTTGAAGATTGCCTTCCATGTACACCTAGTGGAAATGTGGACCTTTTGGTTAACAACATACCATGTACCATATCTGACCCTGCTCTGGATGCACTATTTGATACATTACTGTTTTAAAGGTAATTGCTCATGTAATGTGGAAGGCTGTTCCTTCAGAAGCATGACTTTGGATTCTCCCCTGGGCAGCCTGGAACTGTCGACACAGTTATTTAGATCTGGGACAGCTCAGTCCGGCAGAGCACGAAACTCGTAATCTCTAGGTCATGGGTTTAAGCACCACATTGGGCAAAAGATTCCTGCATTGCAGGTGAGTTTCAGGGGGGTTGACTAGATGACCCTTGTGGCGCCTTCCAGCTCTAAAATTCTATGCTTCTACAGATACAGCTAGCTGTAGGGATCAGAGAGGATGGCACCAGAAATCTGCCCTGGACCAAACCCTCAGGAAGGCCAACTGCCAGGTTTAGCATCCGAACAGGAGGGGAATAAACCATCACAAAAAGAGTCCCGATTCAAATGTTGTCATTTCTTAATATAACAAAATCACCTTTCTTTCTTTCTTTCTTTCTTTCTTTCTTTCTTTCTTTCTTTCTTTCTTTCTTCCTTCCTTCCTTCCTTCCTTCCTTCCTTCCTTCCTTCCTTCCTTTCTCTCTCTCTCTGTGTGCTCACACTAGCTTTTGTTTGGTGGGGTGTGGGTGGAGGGGAAACCTACAGACCTAGCGGTTTTGAGTCTGCATTAAGGAGATGATAAATATTACAAATAAACATTGATTTGCTTCAAGGAAGAGATTGTAAAATAAGACACTCAAGCATTCCTTTTGTAGACTAACAGGGCAAAATACAGGAGCCATCGATCCCTGCACATAGGTAAGTAATGCAGTGCAAATACAAACTGTTATTTTATAGCAGCTTTCACACAACATGTCCCAAGGTGATTTCCCCCCTGTCAATAAAAGAAACAACAAAGCAGCTATTGAACTAGCTTAGCCAGAGAAAACAGATATTGCTTAAATAGTCTTAAATGCAGACAGCCAAGATCCTTGGGCCCAGCCAAGCATGGTTCAGAAGCTACGGCTGGTGCTGAAGCCTTATAGAAATCACCTTTCACTGTCATGGATCGATCTGGAGGCTAGTTATCTTGAGAAGTCATTGGATGGGATTGCCAACCTTTCTTGGCCCTATAGGAGCCTGATTCTGGAGTTATACCTCCATCATTTGAAGGGAAACGCAGGCTGCATTTGTTGGCTCCACCCCACTGCTGTGACCCCACCACCCAGCCCTGCTGCCTTCAATATGTTGGGTGTTGATGGTATGAACTGGGATGCCTCTCCTAAGCACAGACCAGCTGTGCGATCAGTTTTCTAAACCACACGGGGATACATAGAACTGGCTTCTTGTTTCAGACATTCTGGGAGCAATGCATGAAGAAAGGTGGATGCTGGTGACAGGGACACAGGTGTGGGATGGGATCAGCGAGCACAGGCCTGGTCTTCTCTTCCACCAGAGGTGGGAAACCTTTGGCCCTCTATCATCCCTGGCCATTGGTCATGCTTGCAGTTGATGGGAGTTGTAGTTCAGCAACATGTGGAGAACCAAAGATTCTCCACTCCTGCCATCCACAATTAGAGTCATGGGAGAGCTTTCAAGATAGAGATAGGATGAGAGGAAAACGCAGAACTGGAGGCCGGTTGAGGACACATAAAAAGAGGTAGGGAGGTTCTCTTGGTACTCTTATATGATTCTACTTCACATGTTCCCTCCTCAAAATCCACCTTTAGCATACAACCTTAAATCTTCAGACTAGAATCTTGAAAAAATCTGAACTGAAGCCTGGTCACCTAGAACAGGGGCTTTAATTTAGTCCGGTACCAGGTCATACTGTTTGCAAGCTGTGCCACATTCTGAGTGGACTCTGGCATTTGCAAACAAAGAGCTATCAAATACACTCTGGCAAAAAAAGTGCAACAATGCCTTTACAGTGAAGCAGTGCAATAATTTTACCAGCAGCACAATAGCTTCAGTATCTCCTGCATTAAAATGCAAGATACGAAAAAGGAACATTGTGATTTAAACATATAAGCCAAAAAGAACAATAAATGGCATTAAAAAATGCCTAAGCAATAGGAAATGAAGAGCTAGATATTTGAGGCAATTTTTGCATTTAAGAAAAAAAAAGTATACATTAATCTACACTTTGATGTAGATTATCATCAAACCCTACGGTATAAAATCATCAGTGGAGACATTAGAAATATGACATATATTTAAATTACTGTAGAAAGAATGTAGAATGCTAACAGATGCCTCTACTCTGTCAATCAAAAACAGAAAACCTGTAGCCCTCCAGGTGTTGTTGAACTGCAGCTTCCATCATCCCCCTGACCATGGACCACAGGTTCCCCATCCCTACTGTAAACAGATGGAACAGTGACACTCTAGAGAAGGAAGAGCCCAGTGGTGCACATTTGGGCAAAGGGAGAAAAAGGATCTGAAAGAATGGAGCAAAATTGAGATGGGAAGACAAGAGCAGGGAATAGGAGACGGAAAAGAAGCCAAACAAGTGCTTTCGGAGATGTTTGAAACTGCCGTCTGTTATTCAGGGCTGACTCTGTTGGGAGGACAGGTTGCAAGTGATTCAGGCTTTTGAGGACAATTTGGTACCATCTGCTTTTTAAAACAACAACACCACACACTCAAGATGCATCACCCGCTGCAGTAACTTGCCGCGGACATTACCCTTGCCATCTGATAGTGGATAATTCTGTGCCAATGACAGTTGAAATGTAAAGTCAAAACAAACAAAACCCAACTAGAATAAAAGGAACGTGGGTTGCTGAGATGCCACCCTTTTGTTTTAAGCTGTCATAGCTGGCCTGTGTACACATGCCTGTTTACTCTGCTTCTAGTGTGTTCCCACCACCGATCTGTGAAGCCATATACAAATGATCTTAGCCACAATCCACATCTGTCCTGTAGTTCCTTGAGAAATTTGATGAACCCTTCCCCCTTCCACAAAAAACCCTTAGCATCAATCTGATTTTGCAAACATATGAAGACATCCACACTCTGCCCACTAGTGTGGACCGAAGACAGATGACTTGAAAGCACATTTAACTGTACTAATGATTTGCAGATGTCATTTGAGAGGCAGGGTGTGGTGTGGCATGACGTTTTTAATTCTGTGATGTTTCTACAGTCTTGGAGATGGGAAAAGAGGAGTTCAAAAAGGCAGATGAGACACCAAATTTTGTGATGCTACCCTTTCACTCCAGCTTCCTTCTAAACGCCTCTAGCCAGCTGTCTTTGATAATCGTTTAGGAATGGTACAAATAAATCACAATCAGGTGACAATAGCAACATCATCCAAGCTGTTGTCATTTATCAAGAAGATAAAAATTCCCTTCCTATTAGATGAGCAAGTGTGTGTGTGTGTGTGTTTATCCCATACATCCCATAGCATTTCTCTTGCAGAGCTCAGAAGGTTTAGACTATAAGTGTAATGTATACAGATTTAGTAAAAGCGCAGATTTTGGAAATCTGATTTTTCACTCTCATATTTGACTCAGCACAGGATAATTTTAGATAAGCACACATCTGACGGGTATATCTTTCCTATGTTGGGCATATTCATCTTGAATTTCAATGCTCTATTCTGTACAAGTTTTCACTCCTCAGCATCTTTCCGGAATAGCATTTCTTTTCCCTTTTTTGCCAGTTTTCAATGTCGTTATCTCATTTTCAAAGTTACAGTCTTCAAAATCTCGAGACTCAAAGTGAAATTCAAATTATAAAGTTGTGTGTGTGTTTAGAAAACCCAGCACAGTAGCATTTTGGCTATATGTATCATAACTTTAAGCACATCATTATGGCTACATTTGAAAATTATTTTGCTGGAGGCCAGGAGGATGCAAAACAATTTTAAAAGGACCTGTCTGAACAGGAGATCCTTGCCTTTACGATATATATTTTGGAAGATCTAATGAAATTCTAAAAGAAATATTTCCCTCTCTTTTTTGCCCTTTCCTTTGATATTGTTAGCAGGAGCATTACTCTTTGTGGTGACTATATACAGGAGTTTTAATAGTAGTGTTGCCAACGTTTCTTCTGGGAGAAATCCTCTGCTTTTAAAACGTACATAAAGTGCAACATTTCAACCACAAACTCTTCCCCTTGACTGCATCTCTGTGGCAGGAAAATGTTCAACTTTTGCATTTCAGCCTGTCAGGCAGTTTAGGAACGATCTATCTGGGCTGCATGGTTACTAAACAGGAAGGCCAGCATATTTCTGCTAGGTCTCCTTTACCGCCCTAGCACTGGAGTTTCCCGGACATAGCCGGGATTCGGATGTCAGAAATAGTGCCCCAAAGCACTTTAATGTCCGGGAAAATCAAGACGTGTAGCAACCCGTGTCAGAAGTGTAGATTTTGGTGAATTTCCTTTAAAATAAGCTCAAAAAGTCTTCTTTTTTGTGATTTTTGAACACATACGCATTTAATTTGGGTAGAAGAAGAAGAAGAAGAGTTTGGATTTGATATCCCGCCTTTCACTCCCTTTAAGGAGTCTCAAAGTGGCTAACATTCTCCTTTCCCTTCCTCCCCCACAACAAACACTCTGTGAGGTGAGTGGGGCTGAGAGACTTCAGAGAAGTGTGACTAGCCCAAGGTCACCCAGCAGCTGCATGTGAAGGAGCGGAGACGCGAACCTGGTTCCCCAGATTACAAGTCTACCACTCTTAACCACTACACCACACTGGGTACCTCCAGATTGTCAGTATTTTGCACAAGGGATTCCAGTGCAGACTGGAAAAAATTGCTTTGTACAATTAAAGTGCCCTAGTGTAACAAACCCACTTTTAAAAAAGAACGTTTTTGTGGTTAGGAAAGTGAAATGGAAAGGCTTGGAACAGTGTAGATTGACCGAATAATAATAATACAATTTATGATTTCTATGCCATCCATCTGACTGGTTGCCCCGGCCACTCTGGGTGGCTTCCAGTAAATTAAAACATCAAGTGCGGGAAAACATCAAACATTAAAAACTTCCCTATACAGGGCTGCCTTCAGATGTCTTCTACAAGTCAGATAGTTGTTTATTTTCTCGACATCTGGTGGGAGGGCGTTCCACAGGCTGGGCATGACCACTGAGAAGGCCCTGGGAAGATGTATAAAGTAGGGCTGTGCACATGTTTTGGTTGAATCCCAGATCCTGAATCAAACTGGGTTTTTTCAGATTGACCTGGGATTTAGCCAGAGTGGGAGGAGGCAGCCATGGATTGCCCTGGGTTGGGTCCACCTAGAACTTAACTTGAAAACTGTGGAATCCTAGTGGAAGTGAAAAGTGGAGACCTGTCTTTCCCAACCAATGTTTACTGAACAGGTATGTAGGAAGGAGTGGGACTACTGTGAAAGGTCCTGTCCCTGGTCTACACACACACATTCCTTTGAAGGTCTGAATAACACCTACCCACATGGAATTAAACACTCTGGTGTTATTAGGAATTATGATTCCTCATGGTGTGAAGAGACCTTCATGTGCAAACATTTCTACGCACATAGGATATATGTAGACCTTCAAATGAAAGTGCATGTTTTGATGAACCTGCAACCTGATCTATTTCACAAGAATTCATTTGAACTCATTCAATCTGAAAGAGGCTAGAGAGTATCACTATTGAGTAGGGCATCTTGGGACCTCCGTGGTAAATTTTGCTACTCTTACAGTATACCAAAAGTCTTCTTTCTTCTAGAAATGCATTGGATACTGTTTCTTCCCCCCAAGCAACAACTGCTTTCCGCTCACATTTTGTTTCAGCTAAAACTTTAATGGCAACCCAGGGATGTCATCTCATGCCGTAGCAAACTTCACTAGTCTTTTTGAAGCTCTTGGCGTTCCTTGCCATTTCTTATGTGCTTGCTCTGAGCAGGGTATTTCAACATGTGATCTGATCCAAATGTCTCCCATTGGTTTTGCATCTGTCAAATTTAGCAGAGTAATCTGGTCTGCATCCAGGTCTAATGCCTTCGATTTTGAGCATTTCACAATAAATATTTTTGGGCAGAATGGCAGACTTAAAAATATATATTGAAATACAAATTCTAGCTACATGGTACTTATTTATTTCAGAGCAATCCCCCCCCCATCCTGCACATCACCCACAGATGTCAGGGCAGGTTACATTAAAAGGAAATGGAAATCAACTTTGCGTATATAGTGCCCTGTGCAGTGGCTGCCAGATATATGATAAACCTGAAGGAGTTTTCAGTCCTTTAGAATGCAAATACTACTTATGAATTCAAAAACCTTCTTTTTTCCATGCAGTATAGAGTGAAATTGTTGTTTCATCACATGAATGAGGCTATCAGTAAATGGTCCTGTTTATTATTTTGCATTTTGTGTGGGAATCATGCATATTGAAGGGATCACTTGAAGTCCCTTCACAGAAATGAGCAACAACAAGGGAACTCTATTGTTCAGCCCCTGGTTTCTTTTTATGCACACAATGAACTTTATAAAATGAAGAGGACCGTGCTGAAAATTATGTTGTGGCAACTATATTTTCTTTCCAAAACTGTTTATAGACAATCAAATTCAAAGGATGCAGTGATATTAGAAAGATTAACTGGTGGGATGAGGAGAGCAAAGAGCTGAGTGAAGCCATGAGATTATTGGAAAAGTGAAAGCGTAAAGTTGTTCACATTTCAAATCAAAGTATAGCTAACATTCTTCGTAGCTAGCTTATTCTACTGTTTTGAATGTAAATCTGCAATATCAGAGAGAATGCGAGAGAGATTTTGAGTAGAGGAACTTGGGCTTTGTTTATGGGCGATTTGAAGGATTCATAACCACACACTGAAGTCAGCAATAATTTGAAAAGTGAAGTAGCCAATCTCCAGAAACTCTGAAGACAACCCCCCTTCCCCTCCCCTCAGCCATACAGAAAGATTTTAATCTTGCAAAACTGAGAATGAAAAGAGGCTGCTTGGCGGGTAAAAGAAATTGGTCATTACAAACTGGATGGACAGATTTATACACCCTCTGTGGCTTTCTTTTTCATCAGCCATGCCTTTTATGTTGAATATACATGTGTAATAGGCTTTCCCAAGCAACCCATATCTGTACTTAAGACTATATGATTTAGTCTAAAAAGGCCCTAGGAATATAAACACATTCTAGAGCATGCAAAGAACTCATGCCGTGTAAATAAAATGTTAGCGATTAACTCGGTTTCCCCACCCAGCAACCAGACCACCCATAAGAGCATAAATGACCACAGTAAGAGGAAAGTCTCCTTTGAAGTTCATTCTATCTTTAATTGCTGATTTATTTATTTGTTTATTTGGTCTTAGGCAGCAGCCAACCAGGTGTTTCAGTGTAGTTCAAAATATATGTTTACTTTTTTTTTAGCTGTTTCTCTGCCACGCTTCTTTCAAGGGAAGCTGGTAATTTTCAGACGCTGACTTAAATAGTGGTGTTAAAAGCAAGACCATTGACAAACATTTCCACCAGCAACAACTGAAGTCGGAAAGAAAGTTGTAAGCGCAACCAAAAACTTCAGGGTTCTCTTATCACAACGTCACACTCCACATAAAGATAGAAAAGCATTCATGGTCCAGCCACTGGAATCCCATGAAACAACCCTTCAATCATTTTTAACTGCATAGCTTGATATTACACTACATTTCATCTCTTTTAACATGTACCTGCTTGCCAGTACTATGTGATGTAGCCTTAGGCACATGCTATGAAGAGGAACAGGGCGGCAGGTGGCGGGGGGAGAGAGAGAGAGATGAATGATCTATATCCGCTTGCCCTTACTCACAGCAATAGTATTTAGAGAAATGATACACTGGGTTGAGATCTGACTTGTCCAAGTCTCTGGCCTCCTCCCTCCTCCCTCAGATTAACACTGTGGGAAAAGAATACTTGCAGCGCCCTGCTTCAGAAAATGCAACGCCAGATCTTAGGGAAACGTTAACGTTGCTCAATACACAGAGGAAAACCAACGGCAACCAAAAGCAACTGAAGCCCATGGCAATATGCTCCCAGGGCAATTGGTTGCCCATCACTGCAGCAATCAAAAATACAATTTCACAAGATTCTTCTTTGGCACTGTTTTCTGAACATAGCAAGTGGCTGATCCATATTGCCGAGGAGGAATATTGTGAAAAATATGTTACCTGTAAACTGATCCATACCGGCACTCTCTGCCCACGTTCCTCTGCAAACATTAGCACAGTTGTTGCATATACTGAAAGCCTCAACTTTAGCATATATAAACATACATATAAATAAGTGCTACATCTAAAGCCACAGGCAGCGTGCCTTTGAATATCAGTCGTTGTGGTGTAGAGTTGCAAGTGTGGAGAACACTCAGGTTCTGTTTGCAGGCTTTGCCTAGGCATGTGGCTGGCCACTGTGAAAACAGGATACTGGGCTAGAAAGCCCCTGGCCTCGCTCAGCAGGACTCTTCTTATTCTCTTAAGGATATATGTCCGTGACACATATCCATGGGTATGGAGAGCTGGATAGGAGTGGCAGGAGGATGAATGGGATTGCATCTGATGGCTTCATCATTTACATGTTCAATAGAAAGTGTGGAAGAAGCCTACAACTGTCATTGCTTTCTGGCCACAT